>NC_088107.1:13153764-13459493 GCF_036370855.1 Dromaius novaehollandiae | reverse complement strand
GGAAAAACATGAGCAGAGACTTGGTGCAAGTTTGTCATTGTGTTTGAGGATGGATTACTGGGCTTGATAGGATTTCTCCCATTTTATTTCTCTCGGATGGATTTAATATAAGACTTTGAGCTTTTCAATGCAGTGCTGTGAAGGGATTTAATTTTTGAAGAGAAATTTGAGTAGGATTCTGTCTAAACCATGTTGAAAATTTTGTCTTCATCTTTTCTCTAGCAGAAAAGTGTGCATATGTTTAGGTAGTGCTTTCATTTTTTTTTCTTTCACAGAAGTTATCTGTTTTCTTTTAAAACTAAAGGAGGTTTGTGTTCACTGTAAGAATGAAAACCTGCAAACCTGACACATTTGTTTTGGTTGTGGATCCCACGCCCTCCTGTAGTAATTAGAGTTTAGCTGTTCAAACTTTCACTGTTTTCAGGGAGGTGGGAAGGAAGAATCAGGACAGAGGAGTTTCCAAAACCTTTGATACCTGTGCCCTTTTCAAGGGTATTCTCCTGTCTCGGATATATATTTGTGTGACTTTATTGCAGACCTGTCTTTGGTCCAGATATGTAAATAGGTGCAGTGAAGACAATTCCCACCAGGTCCATTTCTGCACTTCTGGGTGGTTGTTACTTTTCCTATAGTTAATATACCCAGAATCAATACGGTTTCCTTTCTAACTCAGTTATGCAAAAGTCCAGACAAGATTAAGAGCTGTTTGACTGACAGCAGAGCAACTTTACCATTAAACAAATGTGAATCACTCACATACGTGAGAGCCCTTATCCTCTCCAACAGAAGCAGGTATTCACTGACTTGTGCATTGGTGCAGTGTTTCTCTTTTATGGGTGACTGCTTAAATGGTGCAGCTGAGACCTGCGTGTCCTGCTGGTGGAACGTGATAGGTCTCCGAGGGCAGCAAAGGTTATGTGCCATTTTGATGATTTTATTCAGTTTGATTCCTAGCTTTCCAAAGCTGCCGCCCAGCCCTTTTCTGAAATCTTTCTGATAGCTGCATCATTGCAAAGAACTATCGCCAACATTTTATTCATATATTTACTACTTTATTGAAAAACTGTTTTCCTTTCAAGTATACCTGTTTGGAATGAAAATACTATTTTTGTAATGCATTTGAATGTTTTTCATTTTGTGTGGATACAAGGTTTGGTCTCTCTTTTCATCCTTTCTATTGCAAGTTTATAATATATTTGATTGATAGATTTTATTACCATGGTTACTCCTATTTGATACTGTAGATTTTATTTGTGAGAGTAGTATCAAGCTCTGCCCTCATTCAACCTACTTTGTTTACTACTGTTTATTGTTTTTGTTTTTCCAACTGCTTTCCTTAGAAACAAGCTTGCCACAAAATAAGGGGCTTCTCATGTCTGTAAATCCACTATGTTCAGTACTGCCACCTGACAGAGAGAAGAATCTCGTGTACTGGAATACCAAGAAATTTTGCTGCCCATGAGAGTTCAGAAATGAAAATCAAGCAGAGAGCTTCCATCTTATGACATGGCTTTTTTTCTCCTTAATTTTCAAAACTCTTCATTAAAAAAAAAAATCTTACTGGGCAAGTCACAGTGATTTACTTGCGTGCTGCAGGCTGCTTTAGGATGCTTATTCGATCAGTCTGCTTCTAATGACACTAGAAATACTGTAATGGATGGAACATTCCTGGCCAGTCCTAAATTGGATTAGATGGTTTACTAATGTAATACAGGCAAGCCAAATCAGCCTGTGATGCCGTGGGGATTAATCTATAGGGAATATTTGATCTCTAATGCCCATGTGCTAGTTGAAGTGCAGTCATATCTTTTGATTTAATAAACCATTTTTATATTTCCCGGTGGTATGTGTGTGTTTGAGCTAGATGAGCTAATTGGTAGAATTACCCTTTTTAACAGAAACTTCATAACTTACTGCTAAATGAAAGGATCCTAAGTACTTCAGTCTTAAAAGATTTGGCTGTTGTTCACACAATTTCTCTTTGGTAGTTTAAATGCTAAGGACCACACTAGGATTTGGTGTTCTCTGTTAAGAGAACAAACTAGCGATGCTGATATATCCTGTGAAACTCTCATTCGTTACTCAGCTGAGAAGTCGTAAAAGGTACACATCTCTTTAAGCCCAATATATTAGATCTGGTTTTATTTTGTCCGTCACATGATTCCATTAAAAATTAACCCTTGCCATACAGACATTTACAAATTAAAGATCAAAGAAATGGTTAGGAAATAGATCGAGAAACAGAGAAAAATTGCAAAGTGTTCCTGTGTTCCTGGGTGTTACTTGTTAGCGCTGAGGTGTTCGCTGCAGACGTGTCTAACCTTTGGCTGAGAGGTGGCTTGTGTGGGTGGCAGAAACAAAGGCACAAAAGGAGGAGTAGCAGGACCTGATGAATTACAAAGCCAGAACTTCCTCTCTGCTTAGGTGTGTGCATCTTAGTGCACTTGTAGTAATAGATAGCTTTTACTAAAGGTAATATAAAATGTCTCCATTATGCCCAAGTAACTTTGCTGTTAAGTAACTCATGCTATACCCACAGAAATCCACTGTACCTTTGTGACTGATTTTGTTAGTGGCAGAGGAAGTCTCTTGGTGATATTAATAAATTAATACATATACATATATATATGTGTGTGTTTGTATATGTATTTTCCTGGGTATAATTGCCTAATTCCTATAGTCGTGGCATAATCTACAGGGACATGGAATAAACAAAATCTTTACCCTTCCCCTTGCCGTCCGACTTAGCTCGTTCTATAGCCAATATTTCAGACTTCGGTACAGGCGACATGCGCATGAAAAAGTACCTACCACAATATTCTTTACTTTCTTTTACAAGTATGGAATTTTCCTCACCAAATTATACATTCCACACCTATCAGACAGACACGTCTTTCCCCCTCCCGGAGCTATTACAAATCCTAAACCGAATACCCAGACTAACACATGAGTTTGATACACGTAGGATATTCCACAACACAGTCGGGATTACTGGTCTTCCAGTAATTTGTTTTCAAGTATGTACCAAATGAAGTGTGTTTTTTCTAACCCTGGCCATTCACAAAGTATCAGACCATAAAGTAATGACATCTTATATATAGGAAAATGATTTTAGATCTTTTTCGTGGATGTAAAGAGTTTATTGTTAGTAGTATTTCTATCATTCTGTGGCCTCTTCATAGTAAGTAAATCTATTTTTTGAGAAGTTCTTTGAAAAACAGTACCATAAAAACAATAAGACTCCTACAATTTTTTTCCAAAAGCCTTTTCCAAGAGGCAGCATAAACAAAAAGCATGAGAGTATTTGTTGGTCTGTGTCAGATGTTTTGGATGACTTATGCAATCTCTGTATAACTGGTATCAAAATGTCAGTCAGTGCAATCCTTCTGCAGTACATCACTCTGCATCAGAGCTTGAGTCTTCTCCCACTGGTTTGCCGGTAATTAGGATGGGTTTTCAGGTGCTTTGCTTCAAATGGCAATCTATCAAATATATCAAACAACAAAAATCATGCCATGTGTTTAGGTTCCCCACTGGGAAGGTGGCAAGAGAAGTTCGATTTTCTGACTGCTACACTGAAAATTGTACTTCCCACCAAATCTCCACGCATTGCCATATCAGCTAGAAGGAAGCTTGGCATTTTATGTTACATCCAAAGTGTTCTTGCTTGCCAGAGCTGCCATATCCTTCGTCAGACCAGGTGTCTTCAGCTCACATATTTAAAATAGAATATTTTTCCCTGGTATTGAGTCAGCATGTGATGTGTACATATTTCCCGTAGGTTCCTCTGAAAGTCTTGTCACACTATAATGTTAAGTATCTCTGTTTCTCACTTTGTCTTGCTATGTAGACCAGAATCTCTGCCATGGTCTGGGTGTGTGAGGAGACAGAACGGTGAGGAAACACTTGCAGAGATTGTTTCCTTTGGCTAGTGTGGTCGATCATGACTTTTTTTTTCCATCAGGGAACATTCTGATAGACATGGCCAGCTGTCCTTCAACTTATGCTACTAGCTATAAAACTTGTCCAGCAATGGTAAGACACTCGTGATAGTAAATCAAGCTGGGAGAGCTGGCGTGCATTATTTGTTGTGTTTGTATGCTACTGACATGAAGGGACAACTTTTTTAAATACAACAGCTTGAATTGTGCACAAGTATTTCCGTGCAGGGACAGAGACTGAGTTTTGCATTTGATCAGAGCTTTGCATTTGTTTGTGTCCGTGCCTGAGCGAATGCCAGCTGTTCTGTCTTGAGGAAGTACAACCGAGCTGCTGATGTACTGGAAATTTGACACTGAAGGACATAAATCCTACAGGGCATGTGAGTGTTGCTGTCATGCTGTAAATTTTAACTGTAGTAGAGTTAGTCAATTTAGAAGAGGAATATAGTTTAACTGTAGTAGAGTTAGTCAATTTAGAAGAGGAATATAGTTAGAAATAAAGTCTATCCTAGAGATACATAATCTCAGGAAACTAGGAAAATTGAACTATGTGCACTTGGTACTTGCTTGCTAACACTAAACTTTTTATAACTCTTTTTAGTTAACAATTATTAATTTAGTTAACAATTATTAAGCTAATTATTAGTTAACATTTACACAGCATTGCTAGATACGGTCATGAAATAACTGTCTTTGACTTTACTTTTGAATAATGAGGAATAGCCTAAATATTAGAAATGGAGTGATGTTACACATTAAGAGTATATCAATGTATTTTTGCCTGTTGACATATCTCTATGTAGTGCACACATTCCTGGTACCATGAAAGAGAAGAGGCTACACTGCCTTTGCATCACAGCTATGTGAAGCCCCAGGGGTCTGCCTAGCTCTTGATACTTAAGATCTGCTGAAGAAGATTCGTAAACATATCTGTATAATTATTTATCCCATGTGCAGCGTTGATAAGCATATGATGAATATATTTATTTAGCCTGACATGTAGTAATTTGCAAGTCATAACCGCTCTGAATGAAGCTGAAAAGAACCAGGAGAGGAAGTGTTAAAGTAATTCCAAATGCCCCGACAACATCTAGACCTTGTGCAGTCACCTCAGTGACTGGGACACTTCGATCTGTATCTAATATTTCCAACAAGCCGTTATTTGGAGGGCATGCTTAACTTCCGAGCATCTGGGTTATCCCAGGCTCAAAATGAAAGATCACTCCTTTTGGACAATGATAGAGAATTACTAGATTTCCGGTGTGAAATAATAATAAAAGCAGCAGTATTAATGATGTAGCTGTATATACAGCTGTATGTATATAGAAAATATTTACTTTAAGTTTGGGATTCATTTCCCTGTGTTCTGTCCAACAGTTCAAACTTCTGAGATACTTTAAACCTTTTAAAGACCCTGCCATAAATCCATCCCTGCCTTTTCCCACAACTATGGCAAGTCATGAGAAATCAGACTTTGAAACTGCTGCTCACTGGTGCGTGCATATCAGCTATTGGAAATCTCTTCTAACTTTTCTCGCTGTCCAAGCCTTACAATTGCTTCCAAAGACATCTGGCTTCACTGATGAAGAGCTACGATAAATAGTTTCAGTAAACATTTCCAGAAATTTTCTGATGGCACTCAGAGCCACATAAAGGTAGAGTCAGTAAACAGCAACAAACAGTACATCACCGTTGTTACTCTGCCAGCAGGATCTGCATAGCGCTCGTGAGAACGTTACAGTACACATTACCAAGCCCACCCTGCCTTCACCAGAGAAAGAATAACTGGAGGATGGTGATGATGACTTGGAACAGCACAAGAATAATGTTCTGGTTTTGTACTCCAGCACTTTGTACTCCTTGACTTTCAGAAGCGACCATTTCATAAAAGTCGTATTTGCTTTCCTGTGATTTACAATTATTGAAATTTTAATAAGGATTGTGCAGCGACTCCAGACATCACATACTGTCAGTGAGGAATTATAACTTTATTGCAGCACACACTGACAGCCAACTCATAAAAATGAATGACATTCTATATCATAACATCTCGTAGGCTGTTCAGCATGTTAATAGCTCGCTTCATCTTTCTTTAGCATAATGAGGCAGACAGTGTACCAATATTCAATGTGAAAATGAAGATTAAGAAAATTTGAATTGAAGCAAGAAAGTAACATTTAGCAGAAATTCAGACAACATTCAGATAAAAAGTTTCAACTAAAGTACTGTTAGGGAGCCTTTTATCACTGGAGCAAAGCTTTGTTACCAAAGACCAACACTTACTGCAAAAAATGTCTGTTTCCAGCTGTACTTGGCTTTTGAAATGCTACTTCTGACAGTATCTATAGTCTTTCTCTTATCCCTTATGATAATACTTTCT
The DNA here is from genome assembly GCF_036370855.1 of Dromaius novaehollandiae. Lineage (NCBI taxonomy): Eukaryota > Metazoa > Chordata > Aves > Casuariiformes > Dromaiidae > Dromaius > Dromaius novaehollandiae. Next base: position 13,453,172 of record NC_088107.1, on the reverse strand, counting down.
TTATAGGTTCAATTGTAGAAAGTTAGATTGATTTATAATAAGACATTATTTCATGGTAGATCAAATTTAAAATGGAAGCAATGTTTAGGAAAGGGAGCAGACATTTTTAGGGATAACTCATAGCCAAGTTTTCTTTATGTTATTCTACAAACAGATAAAAATATTTGGTAGCCAGCCTACAAACTGTTGCAATATAAAGCATCGATTAGAATGTATAAATGTCTCTGAAAAGGATATTCATAGATCTACTTCAACTCCAAGAGATGCAGTTACAATAGGAATATTATCATCCAGAAGTACTGCTTAAAGATATACTTAAACAAATGTAAAACAAAACCTCATGGCTGATCATCTGTCAGTTTGCATTACAGATTGTTTTTTTTTTTACCATTTATTGGCAGTTCTGTACATACCTACCTAAACACAGACAAAACTGTCCATACGCTGCCCCAAATCTGAGTATTATTAATCAATACATCTGTAATTGTAAGAGCCCTTGTTAAGACACCACTGTGGTCTCATTGTGGTCAAGTATGAATGCATCTCTTCAGTATGACCCTGCATCAACCAAACGTAACTACTTACATGAGTAAAATTATGCAGTAAAATTATGCAATTAAAGTGGCTGCTGGCTTTGCTTTTGATGATGATCAACTACAAACTCTCACTTTAGATTGGTAAGGACTCTGTCTTCAGCTCCAAAAGAATCAGGATTGAAGACAAGTTTTGGAAAATTCCTAAAACAAAATATTTACTGTTGCATTTTCAAAATATATGTGCTTTTTAAACAAAGTTTCAAAGGATCTGCAGTATGTATTGCAGCTCCTGAGCCAAATATAGCACCCTTGATGTAGAAATATATATTATATCTGTTGGAGGGGAAATGTGTCCAGCCACCTGGATAGAGAACAGTAGGTTGATATTCCTTTCCGGAACAGGACAGTGGATTTGATCCTTTATCACTCCGGAGGGGTCTTTCCAGTGGATTCTCTATGTGAGAAATGCCGGATCAATACATCATTTCATTCATCCCAGAAATACTTGTGACTAAACAGTCTACTTCGGGATCAGCGGTGACCAGTGCTGGAGGTTGTTGGTGCTCCAAGGTACCAGGCTCTCCCAGCTAGACTGCCTGCCACAGAGAGCCCTCTGCTGTTGGAAGTGGCCCCAGACCCAGGATAAAGCATTTTTTTTTAAATCCCGATGTTAAAGAAGACTACTCAATCTTCAGGCTTCTTTTTTTACCATTATTCAAACCAGAAAGTGGCTTCTTCTGAGCACTACCATAATTTCTGACACCTGGAGTGTTGTCAGCAGGGACCGAGGTACATAAAGTAACCGTAACATCCTGGAAGCACTACTTAAGACACATCCAAATTTCAGCTTACTTAATTGAATGCTGTATACCTGTTCCAAGTGCAAAGAAATCAGAACCATATGTTCCAGCTAAAAAAGACACTCCTAGTGATCTACGCTGTCTGCGGAGACCTGTGTGCTCATATTTAATCAGTCTCCTTTGTTTGTCTGAACTGCTTTGGCCACTGTTTTTTTCATCCTTTTGCTTTTAAACTGTTCTTCCTTCAGCCTGCTTTTCAGTTCATGCCATTTGGGGTTTCTATCACCAGCCAACCATTCATTCTGATTTGTTAACTAATGGCCTAAGCTGACTCCTGATTTGATTCTTCACTCATTAAGACTTTTCATTATGGGTGATTCCGAAATTTATGCTGATGCTTTGGAACATTCACTCTTACAAAGGTTTAATGATTTGTTGAATCTCCTTAGTTTATCACATTATGTTAATTTTCTTTCTTGCAAAATGGACCATACATTAGATTTGGGTATGTTACTTAATCTTCATTGCAGTAATATACTGCTTTTTTTTCCTTCTCATTCATTTCCTCATTATGGACTGACGGAAGGTTTCTCTCCCTTTCCTTGCTTTTCCTGTGGTACTTACTAGCTACCGCGGGCTCAGCTGTGCTGCAGGTTCTGCATCCTTGCTCCTGACACACCGGACTTTTGAAGTCGATGCAGCAAGCCAAAGCCTCAGCAGCAGTCCCTGCCCAGGACCATCCCTTTGCTCTTCTGCTGCCCTCCTCTGTGCCCTCTCCTTCCCTCAGCCCTGTGGGATTCCTGCTTGCGGTTCCTTTCCCTTAATTCGTTTGGTTCACTGCAGTGTCAAGTACAAAGTGGTACTTGATCACCATGTTGGTATTTATCATATTTTTTCATGAAATTTTGGATTCACTTCTCTGTATTTTACAAGCAGAAAATATTAGGCTACATCACTCTCTTCTGATGTTTTTTACCACACTTTCAATTTTTTTTTTTTTTGTTTCCACAGGCAACTTTATTCACTGATCTCATGATGATGAGATTAAAGTTATGATTCAGAAAAATACTTCTCTTCAATCATTTACCCTTGTTTGCCTTGTTTTAAGTAGGCTGTATTAATTCCTAAGGCAAATCATCCTTCTGCTGAATATTTTTTTTCACTCAAGGTCAGCTCCTAGCTTGCTAGAGTATACTGCAATTACTTTTAGAATTAAGAAAGCTTGGATAGTCTGACTAAGTGTAGTGAATTTTAATCCAGTCTATACCATTCCTTTTATTTCACTGGCAGCTGAGAAGGTGTTAGTGAAATAGCATTTGCAGCAGCTTCATGTATTTGATTTTATCGGTAAGTCTTAGTTCCCAGATCTGATTGTTCATTGGAAAAACTCAGAAGTAATTCCGCGAACTAGTGAGTCTAATTTATCCCTATGTCGTAAGTGAGTTCCACATAGGACTGGAGGTCTGATGCGCAGAAGTACTATCCTTAAAGTTATCTGGCTTTCTGTAGGGTTTAGGAAGTATAGCTGCAGTGAAGAGTAACCAGAATATAACCACTGTCTGGCAATGTCATGAGGACCAACAAATTTCTTGAAGGAAGTACAGAGCTAGCCATATCCCTCAGCTGATGACAGGTGGGCATTGTCTCCTCGGGTGGTGGAATCACCTCTCACGCTTGCAATACAAATGTACCCTATAGCAGAAATTATTTGGGTAAAACCAATGCCCACGGGATGGCTCCAAGCACCTGTTACTTCATTTGAGGGTTGCCTTGAACGCATCAGTGTTCAGTAGGGTAAATCCTGTGCAGTATGAATAAAATTATGCAGTTTGAACCATTTTGCATCAATTCATAGAGTTTAAACTTCTCAACTGGTAGTGTGTGGCCAAAGAATCTCTCTACCTGATGTTTCTATTTTCCTGTTTATAAAATTCCTTTCCTTCATGATCCAGGTGTCTGATATCCTTTTTCTGCTCACTTGGGATTTTGCACTGGCTTATCAAATTTTGTTTATCTGTCTTCTGTTATTATTTAGCTAATGCCATGTGTCTGAGGATTTACTATTGCAAACTGCTGAATGCCATTTGTGGTCTCTTTTTATTTTGCATTTACAGACTTCCCCCAGGTAACGTTATTCATACACTTTGTTTGTGGTGTCATTGGTATGCCGAAAATACTCCAATATACTTTACAGCTTTCACAGATTTTGAAAAGCAGTTGATGTTTTGCATAATTATCTGAGGGATATTCAGTAATAGATGGCTTCAAATTCCTTTAAACCTAGTGGGTAAAGTGCAATCAAGTACTGAATTTCTGGGTTTCCAAAAGAGTATTCAGGGTGAAACCAGCAGCTCTCTCCACTGTTTTTACTATTAAATAAATACTATACTTGTTACTAACATTGTCTTCAGGTGATTTGGGCTTTTTAGCCTGGTCTTATGCCTCAGTGTGCAATATTACTTTTTCTTTGTTTTGACTTCTCCGAGGAATGGAGATCCACAAAGAGTAGGAGAAATTAAACAAGCTTTTTATTAGTAAAGCTTTTCAAGCACAGAACTTGCTCTCAGCAGTTCAGCTCAGCATACAGAGGCAGAGAGCAAGAAATGGTATCCTATAGACATCTCCATGCCTTTTTTAAAGAACCAGTGCCCCCAGCAAACCTCTGAAAAATCATCTGCAAAACAGTAGAAATTTGGAGATGACATTAGTGGTGTCTTTCCATAATACCAGCTTTGCGAATGTGGATCACATGATGGGGAGGGAGCAGTGCCATCTGGGATCGGCCCTTCCAGTGGCAGCTGCAGAGCTACCAGGGCAGGGGAGAGCTGGAGTATTCAGGTAGTAATTGGTAGTCAAGCAGCTGGGATATAGTGGTACACCATACACCTCCACTTTTTATGGAGAAGAAAAAGGATTAATGAATTTAGCAGGAATTCAAGATGTCCCTACAGATACTTGTGATCACTGCTAGTAACCCAAGTATAAAATGCGTTCGGCACTGGGCTATACTGGCCAGGAGGTCATGGAAGCTCCAGCACTGGAGGTTTCCAAGAACGGGCGAGACAGGAACTTGCCAGCAGTACTTCAGGTCAAATTCATCTTGCCTTCTGGAAGTAGCTGGGTGAGATGACCTCCAAAGGTCATTTCTAGGGCCTCTTCTGTATTTCTATGGCTGCATTTGTTAAAGTATGTAACAGACTTTCAGGGTCAGGAAGGATTATCATTACATTTCCTATCAATTAGAGATACTGTACTTTTCCGTTAGGAGAGTGCGTCTCAATCCCAAACTTAACGGTATCTTTTGCTACATAGTTTATGAAATCTGCTGTTCAACCTCTGTCTTTGTCTTCAGTGAAAGACTCACCAGGCTACACAGGACAGCATATAGGAGTATCTCAGATTAGCCAGCCCCTTACATTTTAATTATTTTTAGTGATCTGCCAGGTAATTGCATTCATGGTTGAAGTGTGCATAAGGACAGTGAATGATTTATACTAGTCAGAGTAAGAGCATTGAAACATTAGCAAGGATAATGTATGATGCTGTAGGTCACTTACTTATTTTAACTCTCATAAAAAAAAGAAAGAGAGAATCTAATACGGCTGTCTGACAAACCCTCCTTCATCGTGTCTGTAACTTTCCTTCCATCCGTTCAAGGATACATTTCTCAGTCTTATTTTAGGCACTTCATTTAATATTGTGTTGTTATCCTCAAAAACATTGGATGAAACTTCAACTGTCTGCCTTACCATTGCCTTGTCTCTGTCCTCCTCTGTTCTGGGAGGTCAAAGCTCTCCATGTTTCCATTAAAAAGAACATTTAAGTATGGAGGAAAGAGGATCTTCTATTTACTTTAAAAACACAATTTTCTTAAAAAAGCAAAACCAAAAGCATTTGGCATGGGTAAGTGCCAATCAGATATGTCTGTGCTTTAATAAGGAATACCTAAGAACAAAAAGGGAGGGGCAGGATAATTACATAAAATCAGTAATAGATGTCTAAACTGACTGTATTGCCTGAAAGAACTTCAGGCTAATTTTCCCGATGTTAAAACAACTGGAATGGAACTGAGACCAACTCGATGAATTTCCTTGTCTGTCTGTCTCTTTCCTGATGTGTGAAACAGAGATAATAATATTTTCCTTCCCAAAATGGTGTTGCAAATCTCAATTAACATGCTTTGGTTGCAGCAGCAATAAAATGTTCTGTTCTCTTGGTCTAAATCCAATGTAATATCTACACTTGTGCAACAGCAGAATTGGACTCCGTGGTATTATGACAGTCCTAATAATCGTAAGTCAAATCACAGTTAATTTCACTTAGGGATTTAAATTTACAAAATGTGAGTTCTCTGTGTGTCTTATGAGATCTAGAGCCACTGTTGTCCACAGTCTGAGATGGGAAGGTGGGAGAAATGTGAGATTAAACCCTTGCTAAATTATTGTCAGTCGACAAGTGCAAATTCTATTGTGTCGACAAAGCATTAGAATAGCCTAGAACTATTAAATGATAGTCTTCACAATGTTTTATAAGCAGACCAAAAAAGGTTTTTTGGGGTTAATGCAAGGGAGTCTTATGCTGCCCTTTTTAACTAGACACAGTGAATACAAAGAGACTGAATATACTGATCTTAAGTCTGCAGTTAGGAGTGTTGTTATGAGTCTAGTATTGTAAGATATGTCTTTTTGATTCATGGCACATATTCAATGTTTTTTTCCATATATTTCTTCAACTACTTTGGTTTAAATCACTATTATCTGAAAGGAACATGTCCTACAAACCAGAACACAATGGATGTTAAATATTGACTTTTCAATGGGAAAGACATATTCATTATCCAGCTGGAATTACCCTATCTTAAATGTACATAAGGAAACAGAATCTAAATGCTAGAGAATTCCTCTTGAAAACTAAGATTTGTAGATCAGTAAGATCAGTAATGCTCTTCTGACTCTGCTTGCTGTTACTTCTGCTGCCGTCAGTTATCTGATGTTAGATGCTACCTTCCCATTATGGCTTAAAAAACTTTATAATCTAATTTAAAATTGTGCACAACAGACTGTTCTAAAAATCACTGTCACAGGTTTTGTAGATCTGGTATTACATTTTCTAATTTTCTGATACTGGCTAGAGTCATCAAATAAATACTAAAAGCTGTCCTTAAAAAGGATTTTTTCCCTCTCTTTATTTAAAAGTTCAGAAAAAACTTGTTGGGCTATTTCTTTGTATCTATTGAATTCCCACTAGGCAAAGCAGACAGGATAGCAAAGGAGATGCTAAGCCAGTGTTATGACTCCTCACATCCTGAGTTGTCTGAAGCCCAAAGTAGGACAAATCACTCAGACCTAATTTATTGCAACAGAAATAGTCTGCTAGCCTAAACTGAGGCCTATCAGGCCCTGCATCTGCTGGCTTCTGTCATTCCCAGTATATGTCCATTTGCAGACGATGAATTCAGCTGTCCCGGCTCTTTGTTGCTAGCTGATTTTCCAGCAGTCCCTGTGTTGCAATGCACAGGGGACTCAACCAAGACCGAATGTCAGGTCAGTTCTATATGTTCCTGGCATAGTCCAATCTGGACATGTTTTAGTTTAGTTTCAGTTATGATTTATCTTTAACTGAAGCTGTTCTATTTTGACATTACAGTTCAGGTTTAATTCTGGCTGGAGAAAGTAGTGATTGAGACCAGTTTTGGCTTGGATTTGATTTGATTCCCAGACTCAAGTAGGTCTGCTCTGACCACCAAGCTATTGTGTCCATCCTTCTTTCTTGCAACTAATAAACATTTATGACAGCAAAGATCAGCATGCTGTCCCATGCTGCTGATCAGGGCATTTGCCTGGAATATTACCCCTGTTCTGCATAATCCAAAGCAGAGACATAGTCTGGGTCTCATCTGAGTATCTCAGCCACTGAGCTATTGACTATTTGGATCTTTCCTTCTATTTTTTTCCAGAACAGATGTTCTACACCCAACTTCAGGAACCTTTCAAATGAAGAAATAACCTAGCAAATATCCTTGACCAGGTTTAACCTTCAGCCACAACAGTGGCTCGATGTTCAGAAACCCCTCTACCATTGCAAACTGCTGAGAGGAAGGACAAGCGTGCCTCACATCATGAGAGTAATTGCTACCCTTGAATCCCTCCAGAAGCGCTTTCCTTGCAATCATTATTTCTCTCCTTTTTTAAGTGGGCCTGAGGCTTTGACCTTCTGTTGAGAATCTTTTCTGGGAGAAATTAGAAACTGAAAAATCCAGGTTTGATTAAAAGATGTAGAGCTGAGTCACTTCAGCAGACTGATAATGCTCGTGTTTTACAGTCATCTCCTTTGGCATCATATCAGCAGTAGTTGAGTTGTTGGGGGGGAAAGCGAGAAGAACCCTTTGGGAGGATGAGCTTTTTAGTTATGTGAACCAGCAGCTATATTTCTGATACCTTAGATACCAGTTTTCAGCTTAGTGGAGCTGAAAGTTTTTATTTTTACAGCTTTCCTCTCTACTTAGCTTCTTGCCAAGTCATAAAACCTAAGGTATTGCAATATTTAGTCTATTCATGTCTATGTACAGGGCTTATATCTGCAATATCAAATATAAAAGTGGCTTTGCATGACTCCTATTTAAGCAGACACTTGAAGATCCCCACAATAAGGGAATATAAGAAGAATCATTCATCGTGTAACTGCTTGAGAAGTTGTAATGCATTTCCCTCCTACATCCAGGCATCCTTAAATGCTGATTATTCTGGACTGCCAGCATGGCCTTTTGTAGCCACAGGTATCGCATATAATTGAGAACATCCATCAGCTATCTCTGAATTCTGCCAGAGCACTAAACCACTAAGATCCAAATTAAACCTGGTAAAAAAGAAAAATGTGATGGAGCAATTTTCCACTGGAAAATGCAGATTTAATTTAACCAAAATGTTTCAGAGGAATGTATTTACTTTATCTTTTTTTGTGATAATAAAATTTAGACTTAAAACTCAGGTAAGCTATTTCATTTTGACTTCATATAATAGCATATAATCAATTAAAAGTAAGATTAAAATGATTCTGAGATGAAGTGAAAGGCATTATTGAGATGAACTGTTTCTCCAACATTATTTGACATTTTTATAAACATTCTTTCAGAAATTTTAATTCATAGGAAGATCCACATTTTTGACATATTGTTCTGACTCAGGACAAAAGAGAATTTCAGAGTGGTGATAGATGTTTTGCAGAAATTCTAGTTCTATGATAAAGAGCTCTGTAAAATATTTTGAATTTCAGTGAAAATTGTGACAAAAAAATCACAGAAAGAGTCAAGTTTTTCAGCACATTTTATGCAATTTTTTTATATGAGTATCTGCTTTTGGGACCAGCTCACTTTCTGTAGGGATTTAGCAGCTCTTAAGATAGATTTAAGGTTAGACGCAGGAGTCCCAGGACTAGGAGAGCCCGAGGCAGAAGCAGGAGGCAGGGGCCGAGCAGGCAGGAGCAGGAATACGAGATGGAAGCAAGAGCTAATATACAGCTGTATTAAAACTGGAGCAAGAGGCAAGAGCGGTGGTGTATTTTAAAAGGTTTCATTCCTGTCTGGTGTGAAGACGCGGGTGCCGTGGGAGCTTCGGTGGCAAGAGCCGTCAGCTCCTTGGCCGCCGGCGCCCAGCAGCAGCGCGAGACGGGCTCTGCGTGAGCCGTTGCTGGGTCGTGGCCCGTCCCCTGCTCCTGGCTCCCAGGACGTCCCTGCAGTGGAGTGGGAAACCAGAGGGGTAAAGGGGGCCTCAGGCTTTGTAGTATGTTTTAGCAATTGCATATGTAAAAGATCCCTTTGTGGCATTAACTATACGTGGCATTAAATGCCTTTTCACTTCAGCGATCACCAAAAAAAAAAAAGGACATTTGATCAGCCATGTAAGACTCGATTCAATTTTCCTCTGCCTGTGGGAATGTTCTCCTCGTGATGCCACAGGTGAAAACAGTATCAGCTGGTACTTGAAATCTGGAAGGTACTGATTAACATGTCAATATTTTTTTCTAGAGTATGGATTTCAATATGGTGACATTATCAAGCATATAGACAGAGGCTTTGCTAATATACAGTATTCTGATCAAATGCAACATCTACAAACAACAGAGCAAGCTTTTTAAATTCAGGAATGGAGTTAGAAGGGGCAAACTGTATTCTACAGTAATCACTACATCTCAATAATAGTAAAGGTCAGCTTTATGAAAGTCCATCCAATCCCAGCCTTGCAAAAACTTATCAATCATGGCCATAACTGTTCTCTTGTAAATAAAGACAAAATAAAATGTGTATATTCACCACATAGACTTTCGATTTTCAAAACTGGGCAATAATTTTTGATGTCTCTTATGTCTGCATTTTTAACACCTCTAAATTTATGGAGGTGTTAATCCACCTGACTTAACTTATGGAAAATTAGGTCTTTTTATTCTTTGGCTGCAAGTGAATCACTAGCCACTTTTTAGGAAATGTCCTTGCATTAAAAGCCGTGATGCACATGAAATAAATCAAAGGAGTAAGAGGCAGAGTTCCTACATTATGCTACTCTTGATCTCTGAGAGGAAGGGGACAAGTTTCAGTTCCAGCAGTAGTAAAATATGCTGGAAGTAAATTTTAAATAAAACTATGGTCAGCAGCAACAGTACTGAAAAGCCCTAAAAGGTGAATGTCACCTGCATCAAAAAGCACCATCAGAAAACAGTAATTCACATTTGTGAAGAATCACTCTGCTAGAAGTTTTGCTTTCCTATTCAGAAAAAGGAAGCAGCAGGGAAAAGAATGGTTCAAGATAGCCACATCCCTCCAAATGCTTGGAAAAGAGTGAAGGATAATCCCCAAACTATTCATTTTGAGGATTCTGTGTCTTTCCTACATTCGAATGGTTTCAAAAGGTCAGGAAAAGATGGTCATTAGTGTAAACTGCTTGGTTTTGGTTTCTGTACTTTTTTATGATGTTTTTCCCTAAATGCTTGGGTACTATTGCTAAAATAAACTATACCTTAAGATGGTATCTGCTCTCTGCTTCCCACCAGTCACAGAGCTCCAAAAGGAATTACAGCACATTTTAGTTAAAATCAGATTATGTATGGAACTGTGTAACCCCAGTTATATGTGCCTTACCTGGGGTACTCACACTGTCTCTTTTTAACTACTTTGAATAGCTAATACAGACACTTCTAGCATAGTAGCCAGGACACCATGGTATTAAAATAGTTTGCAAAACAATCTGAACAGCTGGAAAGGGAAGACCTACAGAAGGCCACCCCAGGAGAGGTTGTGGCATGAGAGCTGCTGTTTCAGGGGCAGTGGAGAGAGGAGAACTGAGAGAAGAAATTCTCTTAGAAAAAAAAAAGAAAAAGAAAAGAAAAGAAAGAAATTGCTGTATTTCAGTCCCTGTAAAGCAGCAGACTTTTTATTCAAAGTAGTTGCTGAAACTTTAATCTTGACTTGATTGTGTCAAGGTATCCTTTATTTTGTGAATATTCCAACATCTAGCCTTTGATGTTACCTTTGAGCAAAGCCTTATCAGTTCCTGAAAATAGCTTCAGACATGATTTTTTTTTCTATTGTATTAGCCCTGTTTGAAAAGAACCTAATTGACCTACTGCAATAATAGGTTTGACTTTAAAGTTTGATCCCAACTTACAAGGGTTTGTGTCTCTTGGTTCTGTCTTTTGAACACTTAATCAAGGGACATTTTTCAGCTTCTAAAAAGCTTTTAGCTCGTGTGTGTGTGGACACTACCTAATGCACCCTATCCATTTATTCACTGGGCTCCACAGCTATGAAATGTGATTCCTTCATATTTTACAACTTCAAAATGCTTTCCATTTTTAGGTCAAAATGAAAAATCCATTTATCTTATTTAGCTTTTAAAATATTTATTTTATAGTATTTTACATTCTTTGTGCTTTTGCCCAGGGGTATTTGTACAAAACATGCACGTGATTGATTTGATTTTTAAGGCTGGCAACAGGAGTCAGGTTTCACTCCCTGTGAAACTGCAGGGAAGTGATGGGACTGTGTTAGAGAAAGGAAATATTATATTTGCCTTGCAAGGAAGAAGAGAAGCGATACTGAAAAGAAGAACATGATGGGACTTCAAACAGACTGGGTCTGATTCTTTTCTGGAGCTCTGCCAGCTCTGCCAGGTGAGAATCTGGTCCAATATTTTTCTGTATTCTGTAACCTGAGTGAGACATAAAAAGTCAAGCCAACAACATTTTATTGCCCATACGTCTGACTGCCTAAATGGAGAAATATGATGATTTATATTACCAGGATGCAGAAACATTCTCTATTTGCAATGTCTCTCAGCCTTTCACTCTACAGGCCAGGGTAATCTAACATGTCAGGTCAAAGGATGGAAAATTTTCCTTGCAGAGGAAAGCACTGACTGAACCGTCGATGGCTGATTCTGCAGCTCGTGCTCAGGTGGAGTGGTTCCTGCTCACTTAAGCTGTCCTACTGATGGGGGCTGGAGCTCTGTACTCCGCAGCCACCGGGCCAGATCTGAACAACCTCACTCCATTTTGATGCAGTCAAAATTCTCTCTTCAGTTAATGGGAATTGTGTGCAAACAACAATTTAGCAAAAAGTGAGGATGGCAGGATTTGGAGCGCTGCCAGGTGCCTGGGAGAAGGCCGTGCTTCCTGCCCTCTCCGTTAGAAGTTGGGTGTTGTGAAGCAGCCAGTAATGCCAAGAGAGTTGGCAAGTGAGCAAGACAGAAATAATAGAATTAAAGGGGGGAAGGACTTTTTGCAATTAAAATTGCATGTACTGGCATTTCCAGTATGTGGCAGAGATCCTGCACATTTTACTCCTGAGTAACAAAGAACAGAGCTGTGTATGTCACCATGGAAATGTAAATGGAGCTCCTTTGACAAACAGAGAAATGTATGCCATTCCTTTATGCTCAGATGAACTGTTTGTAGTGGGATGCAAGAGAAGAATGAGATGCCTGTTACAAAAAGATATGAAAATGTGATTGTGGTACCTTATTCTCAATTCCTTGTTATATTTTAATGGGAGTTTGCAAAACATGGGACAAAATGGAGTGGTTTTTTTTTTTTTTTTTTTTTTTTTTTTGTAATTCATTAATCAATACAGTATTTATAGCAAGCAGTATAAAATGACAGTGATCACGCATGTGGGAGAGAGTATGGAGCGAAAAGCGTGGCGGTGTATGCGGTGCTGCTTCTACCTGGGCTCTCCGCCTGCCGACTTGTTTGAGAGGCAGCAAATTCTTCGTCGTGGTGACAGGTTCTGTTCCAGCCTGAGCAGCCAGCAGCAACGGAAAGGATGAATGGATGTTTTAGAAAGGAATGGACTGCTGTGTTCCAGCATTATGGAGTTAATTGGAGAGAATTTTTGTTTAGTTGTTAGAATCAACAGATGTTTGCTGATTTTGCTCTAATTCTGACTGCATCATTCTTTTCTTTGTTGGGGCACGGTTTTGTGTAGAGTACATAGAGAAAATGGTGAACAGCAACCTCTGTTGAGAGCTGAAGAAGTTGTAGCTTTTCTAATATTCTGCAGATAGCTGTTTCAATTTTGCTACGTGGCTTTAGGGACAGAGAGCTAGGTAAATAGCGTCAAGTATTTTCTGTTTTCTATGTTGCTGCTTTAACATAGGCTTGTATTTTCCACGTGCTTGATTCTGGCCCAGGTTCTGCTCCCTCAGTGACGACGAGAAGCGAGTATCTAGCTCGTATGTTTGCATATTTGAACTAGAAGTGTTTTAGGAGATAAGCAAGGGAGATGAGTTGCCAAGTCAGTTGCTGTAGAGTCAAAGCACAAAGGCAATGAAAACAGAAAAGGATTTAAGTCCAAACTCTGCATTTACCCTTCGTTCCCCATAGAGTTATGTTTTATGACTGTCATAAGATGAAATAAGTTTAAACTCTACACCAAGGCAATAAACTTTACAGTATCCTGTTTTCCTCTTAGGAACAAGGCCTTGGACAAGGTTTCTGCAGCACAGAAAGGAAAAGCTTTAAGGTTATCTATTATTCACTTAATCTTGCTTATTTTCTTTCTCTAACAGAAACAGCCCAGTAGCTTCTTCAAGCCATATCCTGATTTATTTTAGTCCCTTCAGGGAGTAGCAATGATGCTCCACCCAGCTCATGTTCTGAATATCAAATCTTAAATTTTCTCCGGGAAGTTTCTCATCAAGATAGAGGGTACTTTTCGTAACTTGCAGAAACGATTTTTGAGTAAAGCTGACTGACAAATTAATGGAAATCATAAGCACTGTGAAGATTTTCTAGTAACAGAAAAGGGTAGTAAATTAGTAACTACCCCTCAAATATAACCATAAAGACTGCCTAGTGACTAAATTAGCTTATTAAAATGTGCTGAGGAGTGACCATTACTATATTTTGTATACGTTATGAATTAAGTCTTTTTTTTTTAATGTGGGAGATTTAAGAAGATTCAGAAAAATGCAGTACGTTCAAGCATAGTGATAATCACATAATTTGTGTAGATTTTTTTTCCCCCAGAGTAAGCTAAGATGATGCTTTTTGTTTCTTTGGTACTAAAATGCAACTGATTTTGCAATGAAATATGCCAAGTGTTTGATACCAGCCTGCAACACTTTGCAGTAGCTTGGGACAGAGAGTAGCCAGCTAACAACACAGGATCACTTTAGGGAAACGGAATATTATGTGGTCAGAGTGAGAAGTGCTGGGGAAAGGGCCACGGCAGCTTGTGTCATCACATTTCACATAGGATCTATTTATTTGCTTTAAAAGTTAGCATTCCACATCCAAGTAATGGTCCTTCAAGGTAGTTGTCCCCTAAGCATCTTCTGATGGATGCAGTACTACTACCTGATCACTGTGTCTCACAACCTAGATTTTGTCTTGAGACCTTTTGAGTAACAGGATTTTGTACAGCTTGATGTGACGACAGACTGCAGCATCCTCTTCCCCCCTGCTCCGCCGTATCTGTGTACTTTCTACTCCCTGCTGTTGTCCTATGGGCTTGAAGGAGAAGTTACATGCGGTTGTTACCTCTTCATGCAGTGCTTAACTATTCAGAAGTTAAAGTCCCATACCACCTTCTTTACTTCTCACTTCGACTTCAGTATCTTTGTTGCTAATTGGTGCAAAGTTCTGCACTTGAGCTTCATGTTCTGGGAAATGTCTCATGATACAGCGTTTTGCTGCTCTGCTCCGTGCTCTGTTTTTTGGGGGAGATTTTTTTTTCCCCCAGGACATACTGTAATGTGCTTCTGAGGAAGAATAGAAATTCTGGGATGGAATCGAGCTAACAAGTGGTTTCCTTCATGAAATCCAGTGGTTGTTAGGAGAGGAGTTTGCACTGCTCTCTGTTGGCCGAAAGCAGCACCACGACCAGGACGACTCTCGCGTGGACGGCACTCAGACTCTCATGAGCAGCTGGGGTTGGTGCTGCAGCTTTGTAGGGATTAGGATGCTGTGGGGATGTGGCTATAGCAGGGGAAGGAAGAGCAGGTAAATAAATTTGAAGAGATACGTTTGCAGGCCTTTATCTGAAGCAGTTATAGTCTGCTTTTAGAGTAAGTACACCCCAGTTATACTGGCATCCCAAGGGAGCTGCTTTGCCTTGCAGAACGCATGCCAAAATAAAGTGTGCTCTTCGTCTCAAGTTCCCTTTTATGACACCTACAGTTCAGCATAAAGCACACTACAAAATTAATAGCATTCTGCAGTAATTGTTCTGAGCCCAAGGGGCTCAAGCAACCCTGAATGCATATAACACCTTAAAATCTCCATGCTTTTTGAAATGTCTCTGTAGCCTAATTTGGGCTACTTACCTCATAAAACCTCATCTTAACCCAAAGCAGAGTGAATTAGTGAAACTGAGAGCCAGTTTTACAGTTGCTTTTCCTGTATCCGTGGCTGCAGTAAACGTTTGCTTTGCAATATAGTTGGATTTTTCACCCATCTCCCCTCACCTTGTGATGAGCTCTGCAGGAGGAAGGTGAAGAGAGCGGGCATGAACGGATGAACAGGGGAACAGGCTTGGGAAGCAGCTCGAGAGGGACATATAGGCAACAAGTATGCCTGGTGCTTTGGGGATTTGTTACTGCAAGGACATAAAACTTCATAGCATTAGGTTTATGGTACTTTTATGCTATATTGACTTAAGAAGGAGAGGATTAAAAGACAATAGGCAAAAAGAGAGCTTTACCTTCTAATTCTTCCCAAAATGGTAATGAAGAGCCAGATCCAGAGAAATGAGATTTAAATCCCTCCCTGTACAGTTTATAAGATAATACCATTCATTATATTTAATAATAGATCTCCTTCTGTTCTATAGATTTTCGCATAAGGATTGATGGAACATGTAAATCTGCTTTACTGTACAATTTCTGACTGTCGAGAAGTGCATCCTCCTGGCCAGGTGCCTCCCAGGTGCCACAGGAGCGGCAGGGCTGCCCGGGGGCTGGCCGTCCCTCCCCAGGGCAGCTTCACGTGCGGGTAGCAGTCGGCTGGGGGGGGCTCGTTCTTTCGCCTGCTGCTGGCAGCTCCTGATAATGGTTTCCAGTTCCTCTTACTGTGGCCTGCTGAGGAGTTTTAGCGCAGTTGCTCTTGTCTTCAGCTGTTTTTTGCCAAACCTTTTCTGCATTGGCTTGCTGCTAAGGTCAGGTCTTGAAAGACTGAATTTCATTTAAGTTTGCTGAATCTCATAGGCGCCTTCACTCCTTGGCAGGGGCTTGTTGTTTAGTCCACCAAAGAGATAAATCAAATCTAGGGCCTCTAGCGCACACACAGGTACCTTAAAAACACCAGTTTTAAAGAGGATGTGACACTGGTTATGTGAACTCAGTTCTGCCTGGGGCCTGAAAAGGACTTTGACGGCCTGACAGCCTTTGAGGACAGACAAGACGGCGAGTCCGTATGAGCCCAGAAGTGCTGTGGATGCCCAGATGCAGATTTAGGATGCAGTACAGTGAGAGGATCATCAGAAATAGCGTAGGAATGTGTTTGCTGGTCCCCCAGGACAAAGAAGTGTTAAATGGTGTTACTCCTGTTCCAGGAACGCTACTCGCTGAGAAAAAAGGTGCCAAAGATGGGACTTGGATTTAAAAGATTTTAAGGATAACAAAGAAAGATCCATCCCCAACTCGATATGAAATAAACACATAGTTTCAACATAATTCTTCAAATATTGAAGTCACATAGCAAAAATTAATGGAATTCATACTAGCTGGGTTTCAGTCGTTGGATTCCTCAGGGTTCAGGTCACACGCAGACTTCCCTGGCGCCTGACTTCACGTGGTGAGCTCTGCTGAACCAGCGTGGGCATGGTGTGCAGGTCGCTATGGGCACTCTCACGCTGCAAACTTTGACTGTGAATCTGCTCTCTATGTAAAGAAAAATGGAGCTTTCAGGGCTGTCAGTCAGGCACCATTCACAAGGAAAGACTTCATTTTAGAAAAGAAAAAAAGAACCTGTGCAGAAAAGACTGGTTTGGAGAGACAAGAAGAGCAGCCAGTTTTGTACACTGGCAGGAAAGGATGTCATGAATGAATGAACGGCATGGCTTTCTGTTAATTGTGGGGAAGGCAACACTATGACATGGGTCTTAGCAAGTTTTTTCTGAAAATGAATTCCAGTAATGATGGAATTCAAAAGAAATAGCAAGATCATTTCCTATATTTGAAAACACCCTTTATAACACAATTTCCCCCTCTGCAGAGTAGGCAAGGGACACAGTGGCGAAGGAGAAATTCCAGAGATGGAAGAACTCAAGCTAGCTCAAAAACCTTGTATACTAAGAATCAAAATAGGAAAGCTGTCTGTATTGCTTTTGGTAGCATGGCTCTCATGGACCTCTGAAGCTCACAGCAGAAAGCAGTATCAAATGTATAAGCTGGTTCCAGTATATAGACTGTGGCACTGCAGATACATGAAATATATGAGATCCAGAAAAGTGATGTCCAGGAGAAAATCTACACAGCTGATTTCTCTAGCAAAAACTGAAGAAAAGTTCTCACATATTTTTTCTAACTTTCTAAAGATTACAGTTTTTGCCATCTTGGTAAACTGGACAGCTATGTTTACAGGAGACCTGCTGTGTATATACTTGTTGCTCTACTTTTATTATTACTATGTACTAGAACATCAGTTATAGACATGAATTAATATTGCTACTAAAACTAGACAAAAAGCTACATTACAATGAATAATGTTTTACCTGATACTTTCTAGAACCTCAGAAAAGGCTCTTGGGTGAGATAAAGATTTAAATTTTCAAAATATCTTGTTCCTTAAAAATTGGTGCACAGACAATTTTCTCTTTGGTCTGTTTTCTTAACAGGAATTCCCTACATGCATTGCATGCCAATCAGTAGGAAAACACGCAGTACAGAGCACATAGCTCATTTCCCAACTTATTCTTTCTTAGTGTCAGAAACATAATGCTGGGTGCTAGGTTTGCAGGTGTAGACACATCTATGAATGACAAACTATTCTACATTAGGAAGGCTGGAAAATTCTCAGTGAAGTAGACAGCTAGAGAGCTTCTCAAAGAATAATTTTATGAAAAGGTTCCATTTCACTGAATCTTTTTTCCCATGTGCCTGAACATCTGCAATAAGAAGAATCTTTCTATATGTGTACATATGTAGATAGACAAAATGATAGTACTGACTTCTACCTACAACAAATTGGTATCTCGTTTGTTCTATTTGAAGGCCCAAGGGTATGCTATAGCCAGGAGCTGACAGATACCAGGGCTCTGCAAAGATTTATAGAGAAGAGTTGAACAAATGCTTGAAGATAATGAAACAAAGAAGAGAGAGATAAGAACAAACTTGGAACAGTTACACTGTTCACATGAAACAAAGTTAAGAGACATTGCGTTGGTAACATCTTGTTCTACCAGTGAGAAACAATAAGCCAATTCTGGTCTAATTTACCTTGGTGTGCATCTGGGGTAATCTTGTGGCAATCATAGAAGAACCCTAGACTTGCGTGGGGAGTAAGTTGGATCAGTATCAGCTGCACTAGTCACACTATAAAATTCTACAGCTTACTGTTACAACTTATTTTTTTAAAAAAACAGATTTCTACAGTGATATTTGCAAACAGATACTAAACTTGCTAACTTTAACCAGAATCACTTTTTTTTTTAACTAACCTTCTGGTCTAAAAAGGCTAGTGTACTGATTCATAGAAAATCAGTAATAGAATAAAAAAGACAGCACGGTTATACTAGTTTGTCAGAAAAGCCTATTATCATTCTTTTTGGTGCCAAAAGTGCATAGCAGTGCTCTTCACAAGAAGGTATTCTTATCTGATAAAAGATTCCATAACAAAATTCATTCATAAAATGAAGATGAAACAGTTTTCTTGTATCTCTTCTTTCTGGAAGGTGGATCATGACAGCACAAATGAAGGTTAAGTAGACTGGGAAGGCTTTGTAGAATAACTGTGGGGGTATCTCACGTAGGTGTATCTTACAAAAAAAGCACTGTAGCACCTACCACATCATGTGTCATGTCAAGTGAGAAAAATCTTTCCTCAGTTCCCGAGGCATTTCAAATATAATTGCTCTAAATACAATGGGTGAAGAATCATGTTACTTATGAGGCAGTGTTCAAATCATCTTTTTCTTTCCGTCTGTTTCATTATATATGGTTGGTTTTTCCCCATCACTTCAAGCAGTACAATTGTTTTGAAGACTATATTGAAATAATTATTGAAACTGAAGCCGTAGGAAAATGTAAGAGATGCAACACCACAAGTCAGGTGGCCCTGCATGGACAGGACAGCAGGCAAGGAGCCTTCCCCTGCCAGGCACATGATCCAGGCCCTATCTGCATCCTGCTGTGTTAAGTTCGAGGCAGTGCTACGACTCCGTTGGCAGACAAAGGCAAGAAGAAAAAAGCTCTGAATTATCTCTGTATCCGTTGGTGGATTTGTGCTCACATGGGACTGGGAAAGCACATGTTGCAGACTGTAATTTTATGAGCTCTTTGTAGTGTGTGCTAAGACCCCGTTTTGAGGACATATCTTCAACCCCAAAATGGTCAGGGCTGGTTAGTTCTGCTATTCATGAGATTTTATTTAAATTAAAGAAAAATAAATGCTCTTTTGGCCCAAAGCAGGAGTTTTTTAACTCTAGAAATAGTGGGCCCAAACTTGTAAGAGGCTGATTCACTTCTGTCCTTTTCACTGTTGGAAGGAAAGCTTGCAGTGCAGGCGCTGGTATAACCTAAGAGTGATAGACGCTGTACAAGTATCACCTGTTAGGTCCATTTGCGAAGAGCAACCAGGCAAAAAATCCAGCAAGTTAAAATCATTGATGCCAAAACAAAATCCTTCAAGTCCAGATGCCAGGCAAAGTCGTCACATTAGAAGGCAACGTACCACAATAGGATTATGTAGCACTCATACCAGCCAACACAGAATTCAAGAAGGATCATATTAAAAATAGGAAAGATATTTGTGGCAGAAAATAGAAATGTAGCAGAATATAGAAAGCAAAGCCATGTAGCACTAGAACAAAAGTGAGAGTTTTAAACTCAAATGCAGTCTCAATGCTAACATATGGCCGTGCGAGCTGGAGCTACCCCAAGTGTAAAATCAGACACCCTCAAAAACAAATGTCTGTAAAAGATTGTGATCCTGGATAAAAATACTTATAACTGACGTGGAGAGATGAGAAATCAAAATCACCAGGCAGCCGCTTATCTCCGTCAGTATGAGGAGCACAGGGAGTCGACGGGGAGCGTGTACTTTAGGTGCCGGCACCAGACACTCACGGGGCTGTCAGACGCAAGCGGGCCGGCGTGAGGGAAAGAGGCAGCCAGGGAAAGTCCTTGAAGGAGCCATTAGCAAGCAGGACGCATTAGCAAGTCAGTCACAACACGGCAGAGCACTTGGAAGCAGCAGCAAATGGCAGAGTGAAGTGGAGAAGATTAGTTTCTGACCTATTCACCTGTGTTGGCAAGGAGTTATTAAGCCAAATAACGCTATTATTAAAAGTGATCACATCCTTAGTTCAAAATAGTCCACCGATTTTTTTAATTCAGGTGAACACACTCTTTTACTAAAACTTTGAATTCTCTAGCTCTTGCAGATGATCAAAAGTATCTAATAACAGCTGCATCATTTGAACAATTATTTTCTGCAGAAAACAGAACTTGCTAGAAACAGCAAGATGCTTTACCAGTATGTAGGAAACCAGCGGGTTTGGGTGATGGGTTGACAGTTTAGCAGTCTCTTTGCTGCATGCGTTGCAAACTGCGTTCCTCTCCCTGGCTCTGGGGACCCAAGCAGTCCGTATCAAAAGGAGCACATCTGGGCCTCCCCTCTCACGCTTGGAAGTCAGCAGGACGAGAGCGCTGAGCCCGGTCCCTCGGGGTGGGAGAGCCCCCTCCGCTGCCCGGGGCTCCATCCCGCGCACCGTGGGCACGGCCAGGTGCTGGGAGGCTGCGGCAAGGGGACACCGGGTCCCAGGTTATGAAGAGGGAAGGATACCTGAGCTGTGCGAGCAAACGAGAGCACCTTGACTGCTTGAGTTTGGGTGCCCTCCAGCTCTGTAATCCAATATATTTTCAGTTTCTTCATTAGAGGTACATAAAGGCACCAGTACAAGACTCTGTGCAGTTCTGCTGTGGAAGAATTTATTCTGTGAAATAAATAAATAAATAAACCCAACAAACTTGTTTTACAAAACTCTGAGGAGCTGCACATCGCCTGCTGGCACTTCTGAATTGAGAGTGCTGCATATCGAACTGTTTCTGCATGCCTGTATTTTGCTTCCCTTTCAAAAGCTTTTCTACTGCAATTTGTAAAACATCTTGTGGGCAATTCCTCTGCTCGCAGCCCTGCCTGTCACATTGCTTTTCCTTCACAGATAGCAGAGGGAAATAGAGTATGACTCTCCGGGATGATACAGCTTCTTTTGTTGCTATTACATATGGACAGAGTTGTGTTGTGAAATGGTTACCACCTGTTTTCTTCTGAAAATAGGAAAAGCAGTTTTCTTTCTTCTTATAAAATACTTGAAACATCTCATTAACTTTGCTCGTAATTTCTCATTTGCATAATAAACCCACCTAGGACCACATGCTGAAATCTCAGGCAAAATTCTCAGTCTTCTATTGAGACTTTGTGTGTGTTTAATAGCCACATCTGATGGTTTGGCCAGCTGTGGGGGAGAGGTTTCACACTCTGCTACCAGGTCAGAGAAACCCCGCGCAGGATTCGCACTCACTTTTTGCTGTGTGTTATCGCAGGGTATGTTCTCACTCATATAACGTCTTCCACTGGGAATGAACAGAGTGACAGTGGAGAGGGACTGAGACCCAAAAGATGTTGGGACTTCATTACAATTAAATTCAAACCTTTTAAAACTTCTGTCCTGTCTCAAACCCTCAGCTTCTCCTTTAGACCCTTCAGCCGGTCGGCGCTTCAGCAGGTGCCTTCTGCTGCCCAGCGTCTTGTCGGTTATGAGAATAAAATACGCAGTCGTGAAGCTGCCTGGAGGAGGTTTTAAATAAATCTGTGCACGTTTCTAAATTCAGATGAATGTGTAACTGTTAAAGTCCTGCATGTTTCTGTGATAAATAGTCGTCATTTGCTCACCTCATTTTTAATTTCAGTGACAAAAAACTTGTTGCCAAACATCCGAATAACAGAAAAAATTGTAAGGCACAGCAGAATACAGTTGTTCTTTTTTTTTAATATTGGATATGGAATAAATTTTTACAGTTTTGCTAAGAGCTTTTCTCCATGGACTGTTTAAGGGGGAAATGAACTATAATTGTGTAAAACACGGAGTTTAATTATTCTGTTTAGTCAGTGGCGTGCTGGGGATATTGGCCTGAGGGGTGCTGGCCAGGGAGCAGTGCCCGGAGGAAGGCCCTGTGCGCTGGACCTCCGCCGCCGTGCAGGCCGCGAGGCCTGGGAGCGGGGCGGCTGCTCCGCCGCCTGCCCGCACCGCCGAGGCAGGGCACCGGCGTCTGCCGAACCGAGAGCGCTGGCGGCTTCTTCGAGCTTCAGCCCTAACGGACCAAAGAGCAGCCTACGCACGGGAAAGGAGGTAAATTACCTAATCTTTCGTCATGAGTAAAGAAAAAAACATGGGAGAGCAGCAGTGTGGTAGTCGAGGCCGAGCACAGGTAAATGGAGTTTAACCATGTATAGGGAGCCTCTCTAGGGCTTGCGGTGCCCTTTAGAGCAGCTGTATGTGGCTCTTGGGTTGACTGCAACACACCAAAATTATCTGCAGCAAAATGTGCCTTTTCTTTGAAAATCTATTTTTTTATCTGAGGCATTCAAAAATTTTCAGATAAAACAAGTGGAAAAAGAACTGTCGGTTTTAGAACAAAAAGCTGTTTTTCTCACAGAAAGTTACGTCCTCCTGCAATGGTTCTTTTTTGGGGGAAACCATTATTATCCAATTAAAAAGACTGTCAATAATGTAATATAATCTAACTATTATGCCAACATTTCTTCTTCATTTGAATCCTGAGGCGGTGTGGTACTGTGATGACTGGGAGTGGGTCGAATACCTCTTCAAAAAACTACTTTGCAAAGAGCAGATAAAAATAGCTTGGTGCTTGGCAAGTGGCTTTTGTTTTCCTCAAATTTTACCCCTTCTTGGGGATAAAAGGGGCAGTCGATTTTAGCTTCTTCAGCTCTAATGACTAATTCTGTGAGTTCTCCAGCCTCCTACCCCCTCTCCCTCGCTGAGATGCTACATGTCTCAGCATTCACTGGAGTGAATTAATATTATTAATACTCCGACAACTCCAACTGAGAAAGAGGGCCGTACTGTGCCCGCTGCCAGGGCGATGCGTCCCGGAGACATGACGGTCTAACCGAACGCCTGCCTGCAGCAGAGGCGGGGAAGCAGCGCCGCGCGGGTGGCTCCGGCTCCGGCTCCGGCCTCGGACCACGCTGGCTCCGCTCGGCAGCAAATCACAGCCCCGCGCCCCGCCGCCTCCGCCGCCTGCCAAGGGGCTCTGCGCAGGTAATGGTTTTGGCAGCCATCTTCTAAATTAGTAAGCAAATTATGAAATGGATGCTATCTGTGGTGTCTGAGTGCAGGGAAAGGCCTTAATATCCTATGATATGTAGCTATCCTAAATTAATTCCAACAAGGTAACTGGTTAATTACATATTTCTAACTAAATACTTGTGTAATTTTAAAGGAGTATTTTTCCCAAGGTGGTCATAAATCGGAAAGATAGATTGCATTAGGCAATTACCATTTTGAAGAATAGATGTTGTCACCATTAAAAGTGGGTACTTAGGACATATAATAGCAGTGTCACATTCGTCACAGCATCTAAGAGACAGGATGCTTAAATGCGGTGAGAAGGCTATTAATGCAGAAAGGTTTTAAAACTGCCATCAGGTCTCTTGTAGTCAATACCGGTGCTTTACATAAAAATTGCCTGCGCTGATGATAAGGTAACTTGTCTGAGCTCGAATCATTGGAGAACAATCAGATATGATAAATGATTGCCAGGTGCTGCCATTTTCCAAGTGGAGACACAAACTTATGATAATAGAGCTGAGCAAAATCACGGAAACTTCGAGGGGGTGACCCCTCAAGTATTGTGTGGCTCCTGGCACTCAGGCAACGTAAATGATACCTGATTTTTAGGGACAATAACAGGTGTGTTTTCAATAAATACATAAACATCTATCTGTGTGCAGAAGGCACAGCCTGTACTGAAAAGCAGCATTATATGTCCAAATTATTCACATTTATTATTTAAAATTGCTATATTGGCATTGTAGAGACTCATATAAAATACTCTCCGACTATCTGAGAGGATTTTCTGAGAGGTTGAGCAATTGAGGTTGTTAACTTTGTTCAAAGTTGAGAGTGCACAGCACAGTCAAAAATGAGGCCTAAATGAAGTTCCAATTCAGTGCACCAGCAGAGTAGGCATTTTAAGTGAAGTATAATTTTGATTTTATAATACAAAATTGTTATAAATATTGTATACTTTTATGTTTAGCAAAATTCCATGCAATCACATGCAGCAGGGTGAAAATGTACCTAATTTTTTCAATAAGAAAGGAAACACCTGTTTGGGGACCAATTATGAACTTCACAGAACTATCAGTCCTAATTGCTAAATAGCTACAGGATTCTCATTTAAGCAAAATCAACCATACTTGAAAACTAAACTTAGAATGCAAATGATGCAATCATTCATAATTCATTCTGCCATGGTACACAAAAGCAGAGCCTACAGTAGACGCTTTTTAAATTTTTGTGCATAGATTTTAAAAAATTGTTAAGGAGAGACAGACCTTTTAAGGGTACTGTTTCTTACCCAGCATTTTAAAACTGATCTTAAACTCAGATATATGTGCTTTAAAAAAAGGCTTAGAAAAGAGAAGATTATAAGCGGTTTGTCTTTGAGGAGAGCAATCTGTATTTGCTTCTCAAGAGAAATATTAGCTGCTCATTAAAGAACATGGTTGTATTACTATTTGCAAGACCCATACTTACTAGTAACTGGTGAGTTAAATCTTAAATCTGGCAGTAGATTTTATACTGCCCATACATTAGTGGAATCAATGATCCAAGGTAATCCAAGGATAATATCTCAGGCAAAATAACTGAGGGCAAGACCTCAAGATCTCAAATGTGGCTACAGCTCTCTTGGGGGACGAGAGAAGACTCTCAGCATCACTCCTTGATTTGCAGGTCTCAGCCTCTTTGCAGGCTAGAACAAGTGTGCAAATTAGTTGTCCAAGCTCAGGCTGAGGTTCGCTGCTGTTATCCTTATCCATGGAAACTCATTATAACAACTGAATATCAATTCATGTTACGTGTCATTTTTATGTGAAATTGCTTTTTGCATTCAGATAAATACTACCCTATGCACACACAAATATTAACCCCACAGAAAATTGATTATTTAGTACACTGAATTCCAAAGCAGCATTTCTGTGGTTTATAGTGTTATTTACTTAGGATGTGCAAAGTTTAGCTTGGAGCTGAGCAGTTTAATGTCTATGGCATTTCTGTGTACCAGTACTAAATACTGTGTAAGCCAGTATTAATCCTGTGAGCAGCTTGGGAAAGAATTTGCAGTAAAAATATACAAATCAAATTTAGTCCTTTTCTCCTGTTTGCAAATTGCTCAAACAGATTATGAGATCTACTTATTTGTTTGCTATCCATTATTCTTTACCAAATATTTTGGTGAGGAAAATTGAGCCTGCTGATTGATCAGGAATTGTTTGCTGATATTGTAAATATCCTACATATATATAATGTATTCTTATATATATAATGATTTGATGTGCCATCTGTGTGATTAGTCACTTCAGAAGACATTATTCAATTCCCTGTGCCTTAATCTTTTTTTCAACACAAAATGTTACATTTCTGCAAAATCGCTTTCCACAGACGTTCCTGGTAGTAGACCTGTGTCTCACGTGGCTTCTCCGTGGCCTGGCCCTGCGAAGGCTGTCTAGCTATTTCACAGTCTGGTGTCCATCGGTTACATGCAGGGTTGGCGCTATCAGTCGTCCCGATGTGTATGGCATTAACAAGGATGAGCAGTAACGGGATCGAAGCAAAGTTGTTCAGACTTCCTTCCCCAATAAGGACTGGAAAGAGACTATTCTGCTAGAGCTCTCTGTCACGAAAGCTGAGCTAGGAGCTTCCTACACACAAGCCTGATAGAGTGGCCAGTAGAGTAACCAGGGTTCGTTTGGTCGTGAATAGAAGTTACAGCATCATCTTTTTGTTGTTGTTTTGTTTTAAAAAAGACACAGAATTCAGGTCACGATTCTGGAATTTGTTCTTGGAATTCCTAAAGCATATAAAATGTTGAGGATTTCATGCCTAATTCTTTTTTTATCAAGTTTTTGCTTTTAGTATGTAAAGTCTTATATAGGTAGTGCCCTTGTATCAGTGCAGTGGGTACTTAAAAAAAGGATGCTCTGGACGAGACGGCAAGGAGCGTGTAAACTCTGTTTACCGTTGGTTAGTCCTGATTGTACCACATCAATCCTGGTGATACTCGATATTGCCTCTTTTTATTCTCACTGGCAAATCAGATTAAACGGGACCTTCTTGCGGATGGTTCCTGTATGAGTACTTCTCCGGTTGAAGTCAGGTGCTGTTCCAGGAACCCAGGAAACCATGGATGCCTGTCCTTCCTCGTATGCTCAATGCCTGTAGATTCCCTCAAGCTTTCTGAAGTAAGGTTTGGGAAGAGTTAAATTCCCTCAAGGATTTGACCAGATTTTTTATTTAATTCTGATTAATTTAACAAGTACAATGCATTTGTATTTTCACATGCATGTAGTAGGGCAGAAAAATAAATGCTGTAAATGAAATTTAACCCCATATTTTGAAAATCTGCAAGTGATTTCAAATCTGTTACTGGTCACTTTAGATTCCATTAAAGATTAACGATATGAAAAAATAGCAAGCCACAGTATTCCTTCATAATTTGAACATATAACATTACTAATAATTGAACGTTAATTGTCTAGAGGTTCAAGCAAGTGTTTCCATATACAATAATTTATATAACCAAAAAGAAAACCCCATTGTCCACTTAGTAGGATGTTAAAGGTAAGGAAGTGGGAATATAAAGTGTGTATGCAACCTAACTCTTGACATAATGGCATTTGTGTCTGTTTTGTGCAAAAGACACATAAAATCATGCGTTTTAAAAGTAGTATTTACTTTAAAGAAATCTTCTCTCTGCACATGTATTAATAAATGTAAAAGGAAAATGTAAAAGTTCCGTCGCTCAGTATGTTTAACCATTTATGAGTTATTTATTAATATTTTATTAACCAGTGCTTAAGAGAACAGAAAAAATGCTGCTCCCAATTTAGAGAAAGTAAATGATCTTTAGCTTAATGATTTAACATATAAGTTTTATGAAATTATGAAACATGATTGTTGCTATGTTACACGTGCATTTCTCTGACAGAAGAGGGAGAAAAGTAACGTAATACACATTGCTTTCTCTTGCATGAAGGATATCACGCTCCTTTTATGTCTGTCTTATTTTTTTTTCCTCCTACAGACCTCATGTCCTACCTTTACTCTTTCTTGCTGTACTGCACTCTTTGCTCATGGTAAGCATGTACCCAGCAGTTGAATGGCCACCTTTTGGAAAGTGGACAACCTTCTGATGTACATTTTAAAAGTACCTGCAGTGTTTACTGTAGTTGAACTATAACCGATTTGGAAAGATTGTGAAAATTTTTGCCATTTCTGTCATGAAATGTAGCAAAGCTGGAGGTGTTTCATGAATGCAAAAGCTGTACAGAAAACAGAGCTCAGATTCGTACTGAACAGAGTATTATAGCATCTTCTACATAATCTTTCCCCATTTTCTGTCTTACTCTACAGGATACAAACTTTCATAAACCACTCATAATAATAATAATAATAGCTAAACTA
Organism: Dromaius novaehollandiae; assembly: GCF_036370855.1. Classification (NCBI taxonomy): domain Eukaryota; kingdom Metazoa; phylum Chordata; class Aves; order Casuariiformes; family Dromaiidae; genus Dromaius; species Dromaius novaehollandiae. The sequence continues at coordinate 13,425,417 of NC_088107.1, read as the reverse complement.
AAAAGTAGTTGTGATTCTGATTATAATTGTCTTAAAATGTCAGGTAACTACAACAGATTGTGCAGTTTCCTGTTTGCTCGTGTACAGTCTGGAGCCAGCTGTCAGTAGAGAGGGTAGAACTGAAGTTACTGAAACCTGTCAGATCATTTGTGTGACTGGAACATCAAAATCGATCGTAATCTCAAACATTCGAAGTTGGTAGAAAAAAATTATACTAGGAGAGGGGATGTAATGTAATATGAAGGACATGTAAATTTATAGACAACTCAGAAGAGCCGTCTGGGACAACCTGGGAATTTTGCAGGTGAGTGTGTTGACTAGCCAGTTCCACAAAGGCATGCCTTTTCCAGCCAGTACAGATCATCAGTCCAACTAAAGAAGAGATGAGCACATCCTTAGCACATAACTGAGGTAAAAAAATGAGGGTATTTTGGTTGACTTGGTTTGGGAGAAAATGCTGGAGGTTGCATGCAAACAGTATTAAGGGATCATTAAAGTTCCTGAAAATTTACAGACCATTTTCTATTACAAAACCGGTTCACCCCGAATCAGGCCATTCCATTTCTACTTGCTTTTTTTGGTGTGCACAAATAGGAAAATCCCAACAATTATCAAAAGGGGCTTCACTAGAGGAAATTATGATCAGGAGGAAAAAAGAATTACGGATGTGTAAATGAAAATTCATCACCAAATGAGGTTACTGCTAGTGAGTTTCTATAGGGTTCAAGCGGAAATGTGAATCCTTTCTATAAAGGTCTGGGAGTATGTGTAAAACTTCTGCTACTACAGCTCCTGTATGAGCCAGAGGTTGGCAGAACAGTAAGTAACACTGAAGGCAAGATACCCAAGCGAAATAATGGAAATCGCTTGAAAAGCTGCCTTATAGGAGTATCTTAAGATGAGCAGATGCCAAGTTGCGCATCCTGAGATGGAGGAAGCAGGCCTTCGGGCCAAAGCGTGCCATGGAGATATCCAAACAAGCTCTAACCAAGCCAGCTCAGCTGTGGATTTACAACAGCTATGGCAAAACAGAGGCCCAAGCAAACTAACCTATTCTGCCAGGAAGCTTGGTTAAAACTCTTTGGAGTATTTCAGTGGTACACTACAATGTATGACACTGATGTACTCATAGTTTTGTAGATACGACTCCCGTATCTGCAAGAGATGTCTGGTAAATGATGGGCTCCTTCTGTTTGCTTATTAGGCTTTCTTAAAGTTCTGCAGTAGCTCATCTCTTGCTCTAGGCATGAAGACTGAAAGACATAATTTTCATCTGCAAAAATCTCCTCCAATTATTTGCATCTGTCAAAACTTTGCATGAGGTCTGGAATCTGTGCTATGACTGTGGATAATTACTGTTTTCTCTGTGTATTTATCCCTTTCCTCTATACATAAAAAGCAGTCCACATGCAGGTACAGAAAAGGCTAACTTTTATCAATGTAGCCTAAAATATATTTGCTCATATTTCCCCAATCTGTGTGTGTGCTTAGTGTGGGACTGTTGGCCTTCACTGAAAATGGTAGTGTCCAGGCTCTCATTCAGGGCTTCTCTCATCTAACTTGTCAAATTGCAGGTCTTGCTTCTAACCTGGAGCGCGTCTTTGTTCTGAGATCTTAGCTGCCACTTCTTTGATGGTTTTCATCAGATAATATTTATGTTTTATGGCTTTATTTAGATCACGTGGATCAGTTCATATCTGTGCTTATTTGGATTTGCAATTACAAGCATAGAGTGAAACCTGTCTGTAGGCCAGCTTACCTTTTACACATCTCTCAGTTCTTCTATTTATCAAACTCTTTTTTAAAATTTATTTTGTAAGGATTTTTTAAATTGGTGTCTGGTTCACTAGAGATACTGATTTGTGTTACAGCAATGGAGTATTCTCCTTTAAAAGGTTCGAGACTAGAAAAATGTTGCAAATTTTCCTATTAACTCTGTACACTTTGCACTATCCTGTGGAATTTTGGCAAGCATCTTTTTCAACTAGCTTCATGTCTAGGCAGGTTTTATCATAAAACTGGTCATATATCAATCTACTTTTTGGAAGTGGATTATTAAGTGACGTGGAAATTTAAAACAAGACATAAAGGTTACTTGCTCTTTTACTGGTATTTTATGCCCTGAATATGAAATAAGTTTTGGCTTCCACTGTAATACCCTTTTTTAATCTGAAATATTAGCACAAGGATAACATGCCATTGTGTGTCATTATCTGCTTTGAAACAATTCTGCTATTAATGTCTAGTTGTATTCTGCAGTCTGAAGCAATTTGCTGAGCATTCACGGGGCCTGATTCTCCAAGACCCTGAGCTTGGTATAATCAGAATAATAGTCCGTGTGAACTTTGCTTAAGGGTAAATGATGATAATTAAAGGTAAATAAAATGTACATTAGGAAAGATCAGACCTTTCTGCTTTGAAATTTTCTTCACAAAAATGTGTTATATGCCCTTTATAAGAGACATTCTGTCGTCCACTTGCTTCACATATTTGGGTTAATATTGCAGCTTGAAGAACTGAACAGTTGGGATTTGTTATATGAAAGCTGAAATTCCCAAGCATTAATCTGTAACGAGAGTCAAATTCTTTCAGATTCCGTGATATCGGAGCATGCAGAGATTTGCCTACATGTTGCCCATTCTAGATTAGCCTATTTTAAATGTACATTATGTCTGATCATTACAAGGAATGCTATTTGAAACACTGGAATGGCTAATGTATTTAGAAAATTCAAGAGGATATTCCTGCTTGTTTCCTGACCCCAAGAAGCAGAACTAATGAAGGCAGAGATATTTAATTTAATTACAGACCTAAGAATTCTGCCGCCCCCACTTAAAAGTTTGCAGATTTTCTACTTAAAGATAAGAACATCTGTGAGATGCCTGATTCCAGGTTAAAGAAGAGATTTTGTTTGGTTTGTCTTGTTTTTGAGAGGAATACGTCGATTCTAATGTAATGCTGCAACCACATCAGCTGAGGAAAAGAAGCACATCAGTAACAACAACCGCTGCAGAAAAAATACAGGGCCACGCGAAGCAATTCAGATAGCAGGACAGGGACAGAGACTGGAAGCCTAAGCCTGTGCATTTGCAGTAGAGAGAAAGAATGAAAATGCTTATAGGAGATGAAGGGTTACGGGGCAAAAGAACCACTTCATGTTGCACTGCAACAGCTATCCAAAAAAGGGAAAGCACCTACAGCACTTGAGCACATTGTGAATTCCTGGGAGCAAGAGGGTATCTGCCATATGACCTCAGCTGCTCCACAAACTCCTGATTTAAATGCTCTGTAGAAAAAAGGCTGCTGTAGTTGCAATTGAGCTATTAGATCAGCAACCAATTCAATTCCAGCTGAATCATGGGACCAGCTGCAATATGAGCCCCAGAAATACTGATAATATTACAAATATTACACAAGAGTAATGTAGTTGAGTGCTGGTGATATACGGTATGCGTACACTGAGTCCTGTAAGCAAAAACAAGCTGTTAATAAGAAATCTGTGAAACAAGCAGCATTATCTCTCGGAGTCTGTAACAGCTGACAGGCAGGAATCTCTTGCTGAGCAACAGCGTAGCATGAAAAGGAGCAATTTGCTCACCAAGCACCATCAAAAATATTCCTAACTGGAAGAGGGAGGACAACAGCATTCCTGTGTGATGGGGGCCATCCACTGCTCCAGCAGCCCTAACAAAGCAGTTGAAGAAGGACCTGGCATGTCTTCAAAGAAAAGGCGTGGTTACATCTTCTGAAATGAGCACAGTGTGGGTCTGCCTCCAAACAGTGGGGACAAAGGCTTTGGTAAACTAGAAATCAGCATTGACTCAGAAGCACTTAATAGTGAAAAACAACATTACTCGTTAGCAGCCCCAGCAGAGCTCCTGCCTGCTTGACTCGTGTTCAGGAAGGACAGTTTCATGTTCAACCAGACAAGCCCTCCAGTCACCTGACAAACTTTTCTTCATCTTGTGGTGAGTACCTCCAAAAACGCATACCCATGGACATATTTTCCCTCCCAGAAGTATTCTAATTTAAACTGGACTTAGTATAAACTGAATGAGGTAACACCTCCTAAGTGTTACGATTAGAGCAGATAATAGTTTTATTTTATGACATGGAAAGGGCAAAGAAGAAGTAATTCAGGGCTCTCAGACCACATTACAATGACTCCTGACTAGGAATAAAAAGAAGAAATTAGGCTGAGTGGAGAAAAGCCAATAGTAAGGTTCTCTACTTTGGACAGCTGTTGATTTCTTTGTGAGTCCGTCCAAATCCTAAGAAAGCAGGAGAAGTACTACCACAAAAGTTAAACGAATTTAGAATTTAGCATAAGCTGGCAAATCATCCTGGTTTCTACACGTCCATTGAAAAAGTAACTGGAGAGTGCACCCAAGAAACAGGAACTAATATTGAGATATCTGGTGCTACCATGCGAGGAGAAGGTTCTACCTAGGAAAGCCACTAAAGATGTGTCCACAGAATTCGCCTCCTAAACTGCAGTACAAGTAGTTCTTTGGAACAGGAGATAAATTGTGAACATGTCCTGTTTTTCCATCTATATTTTAGCACCTCTGATATGAGGTTTCAGGAAACCTGGCAAAGCATCTGGAAGGATAGGAAGATAACAGGCAATGACGCAATGCTTTAATGGCCATCTCTCTAGGAGAAAGCTCCACAGTGTACCACTGACTACCAGTTTTGTGTGCAGACCAAGAGCTTATTGGTATTGCTTTTACAGATCATTCTTTTGGGGGTTTTCTTGTTGACACCAGGAGCCCTAAAATGTCACTTGATTGGCAAGTCAATATTTCCCTTGATAGACACTTGTAAGAAAAACAGAAGAAATGGAGGGTGAAATTCAGGAAGGAGCAAGTAATGCCCCTGGTTTAAGCAGGAGCTGTGCTGTTTGAACGCCAGCGGAGGCTGTCAGGACGCTCTGGGTGCAGTTCACTGGCTTGTTGGTGATTTGTACCTGTGATCCTAAATCGCCGGCAAGTGTCATCCACCTCGGCTGTGAAGCTGGGTTTCTCCAGGTACTCCTGTCGGAGCTCCGCTGGGCTCCACGTGGAAATAAATGCTGAAGGATGAGCGGGACTCTGTAATGTCCTGCTTCTCACCCGAGAGACTGAAGAATCTGATCTAATTCCTGCTCCAGTTAATGTTATTTGTACATATTTGTACGTCCCCAGATAACTGATAACTTAGTGGATGGACAACGTGAATTCAGATTCACTCAGGCAGAGAACAGAGCTAGACCTGGATCTCCTACATGCTTGAAAATTGTCCTAGCCTGCAGTATACTGTCAAACAAAGGATTGATGAAAACCATTCTGCCACATTTGTGAATCTTGTCCTGAAACTATCTTATTTCCCCCTGCTAAAACTATTCAGCACGGATAATCCAAATCTGTAAGTAGTCTGAGGATAAATGAAACTGCATTTGTGTTGAATCTGTTATGTGCAAAAAAAACCCCAAATCAGCCAGCTTTTATCCACAAATTTCTTTAAGGGGAACTCAGCAGAAATCCTGGGTGGTTTAATCACTAATGTTGTAAGACAGATACACGCTTCACAACTTGAAACAGAGACATTATTAAGAAAAGCTGAGGGGGAGCATTATTTTTTCCAGTGATGTGTGTGCAGCTGAGACCGTTTATTGGACAGTAAGGGAAGTGCAAAGAACATAGTGACTGGCAGTGAAAGGGTATTTCTGCCCCGTGTACTCAGTGTAATTCTGTAAAAAGGACTACGGGACAAAGCTGCCCTGACTGTCGGACTTTCAGACAAGAATTATAATCAGGAAACTACAGGTGCTACAGTCTACTGAAACACTCTGTTCAGCCAGTGGTACACTGCAGTGAAACGCGAGTGATTCGTTGCCAAATGGGAATTTCAGCAAAAGATATCTTGTCTTAGGTACCCGCAAAGCCTTCGGGGGACTCAGTGGGAACGGCAGCCGAGGGACTGGCGGTCGTGGCGGGGGGAACCCCTCTCTGGCAGTCCCAGGCCATCGCAGCGCGCCGAAATCCCTCGCGGCCCCGCTGCGGCCGAGGTGCCTCGGAGCAGCTTCTGTGCCCGGTGCAACCGCCTCACCCAGGGGGACGGAGGCCGCACCGCGCCGCTGGGACCCCTGCGCCGGGCAGGCCGCCAGCAACGGGAGACGTCCCCTGCGCACGGGTGGGCAGGGCTGCAGGCAGCCTCCAAGCGCCTACGCAGAGCAGCGGGCTGCATCAAGGGCTGGTGCAGCACAGTCGTGCTAGCTGGGTCTGGGTTCGTGATAGCAGCGACAAAAAAATCAAATGTGATTGCAAAACAGTGGCAAACGGTGAGTCCATCCCCAGTCCTGAAGACAGAGCAGGGGACCTTAAACACCTGTGGAAGAGTAGGAAGCAATGAGGTTTGGAAACTTGTAAGCTGCCACTCCACAAAATTAAGGCAGCAACAGCGTTGAAGCGAATCACCCACTGCGAGTGATAGCGGAGCGGCCGTCTGCAGCAGCGCGCGTGTATTCGAAAGACCAGCGGAGGGCCAAGGGCCGTGGGAAAGACCGTCCTTGAGGAGGGCTCTGTGCTAGCAGACGGAGCGCGACAGAGCTGCCAGCAAGGGATGCAGCAAAGACCTGCATGCGCCATGGATGGAAACGGAAGGAGAGACGGTTTTGGAGGAGATACGAGGAAGTCAGTCCCCGGCACATGGCTTGAAGCCAAGCTGCAGTTGCAGAATCTGAGAAACATCTGATTGTCACTAGCAAACTTTCAGCAGAAAACTTTGCATATATTAGCATCCTCATCCCTGTGCAAGTATTACTTTTTCTGACTAACAGCCCCTTTCCTTATCTGTAGTGGGACCTGTATGTGGAGAAGGAGGCGATTATTGCTTTAATAAATCATGACTGATGTAGGTAAACTACAAATTAATTTCCCTTATATGCTTCTTTAGCTTCCATTTATTTCCAAAGAAAATACATCTGAATTCAAGTCCAAACCACCCAAGTAATCAATTTTGTGGTTTGTTTTTTATCCAGTAAAAACAATAGTAAAACAAGGGCATTCAGATTAGACATTATGCTGTGATCCCCAAAATATGAGATTTTAATGAACAGCAACAAATCAGAAGCTGCAAAGAATGAGCTCATATTTATATTTCAAGAGTCAAGTTTAAAGCCCGTTATCTCTGATGCGTAGCTGAGAAATAGAATATTTGTTCTGAAGATTTATCGTTGCAAAATCTGCGACGATACAAGACAATCCTGATCTCGGTCTTGCCGTAAAGCCGGGACCGGGGCTGTTGCGGATGAACTCGGACCCCGCTGAGAGTGAGCCCGAGCGGTTTGCTCTAGGTCGGTCGCAGGCCTTAGAGAAGGAGCGCGCAGCCCAGGCAGCCCTTCCCAGCCGAGGCAGCCCTTCCCAGCCCAGGCAGCCCTTCCCAGCCCAGGCAGCCCTTCCCAGCCCGGGGTTCCTCCTGCGGCACCGGCAGTCGCAGAGCCCGGCGGAGCAACGCGTGCTCGCGAGGAGCGGGGAAGTTCGCCGGGATGCAGCGCAGGAGAAGTAAAACAATTTACTTTCCAGAGGAGAATCTCGGTTTGACGCCTCTGCCCGCAGCCAAGCCAAATGACTTCTGTATCGATTGCTGGCGAGCATCCGCAGTGCCGGCTGGAGCCGGGGGCGGCCGGGGCAGGGCGCGGGCGAGGCGCCGGGGGCGGCTGCCGGCCCCGCGCGGGGATAAAGCGCGCGCGGAGGGGCCGCGGCCGCGCTGCCGGGCGCTGCCTCCGCGGGGCACGGCGGAGACAAAGGACGGGGAGAGCCGCGGGGGAGCGGGAGGAGCGGAAAACGAGAGGAGCGGAGAGGGCGCGGACGCCGGGCGGGGAAGGTAACGCGGACAGGTCCCAAACCCCCAGAGGGCCCCGCGGATGGGGGGACGCGCCCGGGCGCGGCGCGGCGGACAATGGGGCGCGGGCGGCGGCGCAGGTGCGGCGCGGGCGGCGGCGCGGGGCGGGGCGGGCCGGGGCGGGCGGCGGCGGCGCGGGGCGGGCCGGGGCGGCGGTGTGAAGTGCGGCCGCACGGGGCGGGCGCCAGCCGCGCCGCGCCGCGGAGTTTGCCGCGCCGCCAGCCGAGCCGGGAGCCGCGCTCTGCCCTGCCCTGCCCTGCCGCAGACCCCAGTAAGTCCTTCCTCCTCCTGCTCTTCCTGCTCCCGGCGCCGCCGAGCCGGCTCCAGCCGCCGCCGCCCCGGGCTCCGCGGCGCCGCTCCCGGGCGCGCACCCCCCGCGCAGCCAGGCGGCCGGGCGGGTCCCGGCTCCCGCCCATTGTTCGCGGGGCGCGAGGGCCGCGGGCGCCGGCGGTACGTGCCTCCGCGCCGGGCGCGCCTGCCGCCCCGTGCTGCCGCCGTTAATGCCTTTAAGGTGTTTCTACTTTCCAGTTATTCTCTCAGCTGGGGGCGCGGCGGTTTCTCCGCGGTGGACTGAGGAAATGCTGTTTTTTTTTTTTTAAGCGCTGTTCTGCACTTCTCGGTCACCGGGCAGCACAGGCGGGCGCGCTGCCGCGGCTCTGCTCCTCGCTCGAGAGCCCCTTCGCCTGCGCCCGCCGGCGGCCCCCGGGGCGGAGCGGCGCGGAGCCGTGCTGGGCCCCCCCGCTGCCCGCCGGCCCTGCGGGCGCCCTGCGCCGGGGCGAGCCCGCGCCCCCCCGCCTCGCTCCCCGCCCCCGCGGGGGGCACCGCTGCAGCGGGGCGAGGTAGCGGTGGTTCAGAAGGCGCCTTTTGTAGCGACCGATGCAACTCACGACGCCCGCGAGTGGCTCGGGGCCAAGTGCTGCCGCTGCCGGGCTCGGCGCGGGCGGGCGCCGCGTACCTGGCCGCCGGGACGGTCCTGCCGCTCCGGCGGGGCCCGGGGGGCTCGTTCAGCGCCTCAGCCGGCTGCAGCGGCGAGTTTTCAGCCCCAGGAGAAGCGCGCTGAGCGAGCGAGCACCCTGCTTCCCTCGGAGTTTGCTCTCAAAGGGAAAACCCGTGGCACGGAGCTGGTGTTGTGACTGTGGGAAGCGATATGGAATTCATCTGAAAAAGAGGAAATTCGGAAGTGATTTACAAAATGCTTTTTAATGATAAGCTTTATAGTAAGCTTTTTTACAGGAATCAAATGTTTGCATTATCTGTTGTCAATATAGTCATTTATTCCCTTCTGCTCTAGTAGCAATTTGTTTTCATTTTCCAGTTTTATTGCCCTTTCCATATTGATTTTCTATTGACTGAATTCCTTTTCTTTCCTATCACTGGAGATGCTGATCCCTAATCCAACCTTTAACTGCATTTGTAACTACAGTTTATGCCCTCATCTTAAGGAAAAGTGCCAAAAAAAAAAAAAGCTGTACCCGCCTTAATTTCACAGTTCTGAATTTATAGGCTTGCATTCAACATTGATCCCTTTATTGTCCATTTGTGTTCTCTTTCAAATGTTAATATAATTTGGCCCATTTCAGGCGGGTCTCGATTAAGAGAGAAGGCAAAACATAAATGAATTTGGCTACCTTTAATGACCCTTTTAGCTAATTCCATTGTCTGTTCTCCAGTTATGATACGATGTGAGTTGTAAGTCTGTATTTGTCTTTTCAGGCATTTTTCCCTCCTTTGGTCATATTCATTTTTTTCCCCCTCTTTCCTCTTGTGAAAAATGTTTAGTAGTCAGCAAGCCTGTGGTTTCACAGAATTAAAATTTAGTTAAATATGGTGCTAAAATATGCAGGACTTCCATGATTTTTCCCCCCTTCCTTAAGAAAAAAAGGAATGAGTTTAGATGCATATAAGAAAAGATTTAATAGACTGTGGAGAAGCAGGGATTTCTTTCTTTTGCAAAAGAACCCTTACCAATGTTTATTGAATTTGCTCCTCTGCATGAAGAAAAGAACTGTTGTTTTGTTATCTAGCAGCTGTAAGAAGATTGACAGCTACAAATTGCAAATCTATGAAGGATCTGTCCATGACACAATTTTTAGTTCATTTAAATAGTTATCCTACACATCTTGTCATTTGCAAAATTATATAAACAAGATCAGTAAGTTTGTGCAGAAGATATAAATGCAGTGAATATACTGTAAAGATTTTGAAGCTCTTTGGGATAATTAGCAGAGCATGCTCTTGCCTGAAATGTGAGATTAATACACTTAAAATATGAACATACCATTGTAAATATTGTACTGTAGAAAAGAAATACATATTTTTAAACATGCTAGCTTTGTTAGACTACTACATTTAATGTTCCTCTTTGTTAAGATAAAGAGAACATCATTGATGTCATAGCGTGCTTTGCATTTTTAAGCAGAATCTAATGAATTACAAACATTCATTATGCTAGAAGCAATTGCTGAAACTTCTCAGGACCCCAAAATAGAGAGTTATTTGTATACTGATACTCGCATGTTTTCTGATTATGGTTTGACTGTAAAAACAGAAATAAATAAAAAAGCCATTGTTCTGAATTAAATGTACGAGATAGAAGTAGACAAACAGAAGATTTGGACCTGGCAGAAAATTCATGTTTAAATACCTTGGTGTGCTCAGGTCAGAGACCTTCCTCTGGGAAGTCTGGGAAACCTGCGGCAGGGGACGGGGAGCAGCCTTTACTGGATCCTGTAAGAGTTAAGAGCGTGAAGCGCACTGAGGAAGGTCAGGTATACTAAATGTCTGAGAATGAAGATAGCCGAAACTTTCATAGGTGAAAAAGAGCTATGTGCTAATATTAAAGGACATCTTAAATAAATATAGCTTGTATTTGCATGTCAAGATGCAAAAAGCAAAGATTAGATACTTTTGGGGCTGTGTTTTTATCTAATGTTTGCATTAACAGTTCACCTGTTCATGTACAGGTATTGGTAATACCGCTACTGTTCTTATAAGGCCATTTTATTTGCTATGGGCTCCAGAGCAAGTCGGTGGAAATGAGCTGTGCTTTCAGGCCCAATCTAACTTAAAACTTTTGAATGCCTCAGTTCATGGCAGTCCTTGGCACTGCATACTGCCGCTTTCCAGAAATGAATTTCTTTGCAATACGTGGGTCTCTGGGGTTCAGTTTTGCTTCCCCTCCTAGGCAGTTCCTGCGTGGGCGTGGGAGAGGCCGCAGTGCCTGTCCGGAGGCGGGCTGCGTGGAGCTCCTCGGTGCCTCCGCCTTGACCCGCCAACGCTGTAGGCTGGCAGGTTTATGGTTCAGAAAGCTGTCTGGCTGAAAGGTCAGTGTGGGTAAAGTGAGGTGGCGGTCCCCGTGGGAAATGGACGGGCCAGGAGGCTGACGTCCTCTCCCGTTCCCTGAGCATGTCCTGGCAATTCCTTACTGTGTTTTGCCACTACTTACAACTCGTGTTTGAGTTTTTCTTAACTATTGTATCTTAATCCATTGTCTTGAGACTGAATTCCTGCTGTGGTGCTATATTTTTAAATTAACTCAAACTGGAGTGGATTCAAAATACAGGAGACCATTTTGTCAGTGATTCACAGTGTTGATGGTAGATCACAAACTACAGTGTTTGGAGGACATGTACCGGTTTAGCTGTTGGCTTGTAAGAGAAATGTAAAACTCAGGAAGATGTAACCTGTGAAGTTCTCAATGGCGTGGGAGCTGACTGATGTTCTTGCTGTGCTGTGCTGCAGCTCCTTTGGTTATCGCAGGTACACCAGGCGATTCTCCTTGGCTGGATGTAGTGAGAATTGCAACAGAGGGTACATCTGCAGGAGCTCTAGGCTGTAGAACCAAATTTGTTGGATCACTTCAGATGAAACAGTATTGTTGATCTCAAGGGAAGTGCATAATGCCCATATCTCTCTTTTTTTTCCTCTTTTTTTTCCTCTCCAGGAGAGAACAGTTAGTAAGGATGGCTGATACATGGGGAGTGAAGTTTTATTGGAGAAGAGTCTGTCTTGAATTATGATGGTGTTTTTCATAGATGATTTAATTGTTAAGTAACATAAATGGTGTCTAGAAAAGCAGACAGATCTTCAAAATGTAGTTATAAATAAGAAGCGGAAAGAGATGCAGTATTTTTGAAGGCTGATATCTGGCAGTGTTTCAGGACTAGGAACGAGCATGGCTCCATGAAAGAGCTAAGGAGTTCTTTTTCTGATGCTGTAAAGTACCTGTTTCTTCCCTTGTATATTAAAGTCAAGCGATCTTCAGCCTTCAAGTCAGATGTCTGAGATGAGCTTTCTTTGGCAAGGGGTGGTCGCCATACTTCTGGGTGTGTTCTGCTCCAGTGGCAGGCCTGCACACACAGTAAGTGCTCGCGATGCTGTTAGCCAAGGGATCGTTCCTTTAGCTCAAGTAGGAACGATCTTTGCCTGGGAAAAGGGCTTTTGAGCTCTTACTTCCAGAGTGGGAGGAGTCTCTTGTCAGTTTTGCTGTAGTATTTTTAAGCACCTTCGATTACGTATTCTTGACTCTGTTTCACTGCTGGGAGCTCTCCTTTCCATCTGTCTCTGGCCTTTCTCAGTCAACTTAGTTTCCACTGAAGCCATCCTGCCTGTTCTCTTACGGCTGTCATTCCCCTTAAAGTCAACCTTTGCCTTTCTCTATTCTGCCACTTCTGTTTTCGATCATATTTCTTCAGTGCTCAGAAATACTTTGGATTTATTAATCCTTACTTTCTCTCACTGATAGGCCACTTCTATCTTCGTTAGTATACCCAAAGAAGCTCTGATCCCTTCTACCTATCCAACTGGTTTGTTCACCATCTCTGAGGAGATCCCTTTATACCTCCAATTTCTTCTCCCACTTCAAAGCTAGTCATGACAGTGTGACAGTACACTTTTTTCTCTCCAGCTGTAGCATTTGTCTGTAATTGTAATATTTCTGAATTTGAACTTTCATATTACTAGCATTACACACCGTATGTTGTCCCTGTGGAGAGAGTTCATCCCAACAGATAGAATTATTGTGGAAAAGGGCGATCTGTCCATCTTGAAAGCCAGCAGAATTGATGTTTGAGGACTTGGATTCTGTGTGTGAGACCAGGACCATCACACAGATTATTTAAGGGAAGTACGCAAGGCTGAATTTATTTATGTTAAATACTTAACTGACAAACTGCTGATGGAGTCTGTTCCTACAACCACGAGAAGCAGGCTTCTCGGGTTAACAGCCTGTCTCCTCTCCTTCGCCAGCCTCCCAAGGATCAGGATCCTCTCCTGAGATCCGTTCCCTTCTACAGGGGTTAGTTTCTTCTGCAGAATGTGGTATAAGCTCTGCGAGAGCCTAAAGTACAGAATTCCACCCTACTGCAACTGCCCTAGAAAGGAGCAGCACTGAATTTTGTGTGTGGATGGTAGCTGCTTGCTGGGTCATCCTAGGAAATATTACTGTAGTTCCAACATTAGCCAAAGTTATAAAATCAACTTCAGAAAGTGCTTAGGCCTTAGTTATTTATTTGGGGTTGGGGGAGACAGTTCTTTGTATATAATGAACGTGCCCAGTACTGAGTCAGACCTAGCCAACCTGAAAATGTCAGGTTATAAAGTTCAGCATTTTTGAATTGGGGTTAAGGTGGGGGAGACCCGCTTACGATTTTGTCATTTCAAGTAAGTATTACTTTTTCACTCTCTCATAATTCAAAGAACAGGTGAATGAACTGGTCGCAAGCTGTAAAATTACAAAGAAAAATCACCTCTGTAAGGAAAGGAGACCAAGCCTTTCACAAAACAAAAGATCAAGATGGGGCATTTCAGCTGTGAAAAAGAAATTTCACAAACATTAGCATGTGAATGAGGGTTTACAGTGCAAAGTCTAATGAAGAGATAAGTACCATCTTACTGTTTTATACACAATATAAAAAGTGAAAAAATCCCAGTATATTAACATTAAAGTCACAAATTCAAGTATCCAGAATTTAAAAAATAGTAGAAGTTGGGTTTAGAATTTAAAAAACAGTGTAAGTTGGGTTTTCTAGGCAGTCTCCAACTGGGTCTCTGAATTACATGGTGACAATTTTTTCCCCAAACTCCTTATTAAGTGCCCAGACTGCAAGACATGAGTCTTCCAATATCCTGTTCAGTGTGTGGCCACTGTATTTACTGAATAGTATTCTGACTTTTGGGAAGTCAGAAGTATTAATAATCAAATTTGTGTTCTTACTGCACTTCACGGCTATTCATGAGTTTTTCAGAGCAGCAGCAGCACCATCTGGGCTGCCACTGATACCCTGTTGCAGGTATGAGTATTAAAACTTCTGCAAATTGGATCCTGGGCTGTCGTGCCAGTTGCTGAAAACCTGAGGATCATGCAACTACTGGTCACAGCTGCTAAGCTGGAAAGAAGGTCCACTCTGCATCCCTGTTGTAGAGATGGGATTAGAATCAGGTTCTCCAGTGCAACTTCTGATTACATTTATTGATGGAATCGTCCTTCTGTCTTCTGCCTCATTCAGTGCAAACCTTAGATTTTACTACAGTAATACGGGGGTCATATATTAAAAACTCCCTTTGTGTTTGGTGTGTTGCTGTGTGGGTTCTGGTTATCCTCAAGCAAGAGTAAGGTGACTGAAACTATCAGCAAGCTTGTCACACCCAGCTTGTGAATGCATAACACTACAATTTTTCTAATAGTGCTTTTACATTGCTTTGTGTCTATGCCTTCCTGTTAAGAGGTAAAGGGGAAGATGACAAACTCTGCTTGTTTCTTTAGTCTGTGAGCAGGCTTTGAACCTTTGGATCACCAGGCAGGTCTGTGCCACCTGAGGGAATGAAGTGTTAAGCAAAATTGCTGGTTCTGTTTGAACTATGCTAGTGGAGAACATGGTACATGCTTTGCCAGATCTACCATTATTCTACCATTTGTCCCAGTACTCTTGGATCTCGTTCAGATTTAGAAGAGAACTTCAATTCATTCATCTAGATTCACATCCTGGCAATTGGATGTCTCTTTATCCACAGCCACTTGTTCCAGTCTCCGGTGTCCCATATAAACCTGACCTGGTTTCTCATTCCAGATTTTCCCACTGCTCACACTCATCATCCCAATTTTGTTTTCCATTCCCAGGCAGCTTTTTCAGATATCTTGCCCAGTCACCAGTTTCCCCCCTCCCTTCCTCCTTCCCTGTCCCCATTCCCACTTCCCCTACCGGTGCACTAATCTCAGTTTTTCTTTCTTTATTACTCTCATTTTCGCTTCCCACACGATCTCGGTTGTTGTCTGCTCTGGAGCTTCCTTATTCTGATCCTATTTCCAACAAACAAACAAAGTCTTCCTCCAAATTATTTGTGAGCAGAGAAGTTTAACTGCTCATTGCCTAGGTACCCAAAGCTCTGCTGGCTCCGCAGCTGAGGCCAGAGTTCGGGAAGGGTTTTTTTCATGCCTCTGGACCTTGGAGGTAAATTATGTGGAAGATATGCTGAATTTCCAGACAACATGGCTGTTAAACTCTGGATCTCTGCAGAGAATTTCACATGCTTGTGAAGCAAACATCTATCCTTCAAGGTGAAAAATTCGTCTCTGTCATTAGGAGAGTCTTTCTGTCTCCACCAATGTAGGAAAGCCTCAGCCTTTCTCAGTAAAGCACAGTTTGTGTTAAAGCATTCTTGTTTTCTCTTAATCATGCTAAAAAAGCAAGGTGGTTTTGATGAAGCTCGTACTGAAAAAGGATAAGAAATAGTGTGTTTCCCCCACACTCATGCTAAAACTTCAGCAAAATGCTGTTATTGGACAGCTGTACCCAGCCAGCTGCGCTTGCGCTGCCAGCCGTGTCCTGTGATAGGAGGTGCTGGGCAGCACTAGGTGGGCATGCAGCTCGCGTCCTGCCTCTGCCACGTCGCGGGGGACCCCGTCTGGGTGCACGCCCCACGCCTGCTGGGACGTGCCCACGCGTGCACGCTGCGGCAGTACTGAAGCCATTTAATTAGATGAGAAAAGCAGTGTAAAGGAATGCAAGCAGAGTGCTCTACCACGAGGCCTCCGTACGCCGCAGCTCAAGAATTCTCACCAAGCACTTGCGGACACGGCGTGGCTCTGCCGCTCGTGGGAGATGGGGTGTACACCGAAAGGCGATTACAGCCGCAGGTGTGCAACTAGCGTGTGTAACAAGGGTATGGGTGAGAGAGAAAATACATGATAATGTCAGAGACAAAGATTTCAGTAGCAATCCAACTTTAGACGACTGTGTTAGTCACAATTTGAAGACATATATGTGCTGATGGATAGATACAGAGAGTGAAAGCAATTGGTTTGTGTGTAGGTGTTGATCTGCTTGGGAACAAGATAAAGATAAAATGTAGTTAAAATGTAAAAAACTGTGCACTCTGAAAAGCAACACTGTTCAGTAACTGTTTTGCCCTGTAGAAACCTTCACGTACATGGTTCAGCTCATTACCTGGTGTATAGGGTTTTCGAAGATTGCAATTAACTGCCAAATTGGGATTTACCTTGTTAGACTTTGAATTTTAAAATTGCTTTACCACTTAATTTTGTATATGATGAGAGCAAGTACCTAACTTCCATGGGGGCTTTCTTAATTTGACTTGTAAAGGTAGAAATTGTTCTTTTACCCATGCCTTACTTCAGTGTGCTGTGAGCCTTTAACAGACATACTCATTGCGAAATTGTTGAAAACATTACCACATTACTTCCTGGATTATAGTGTGTCTTCCAGTTTCTGTCAAATGAATTTTCTTGATTGCCTTGCAACATATGTGAAGTAATTAAATGTCCTAATTACCTCACTGAAGACTGGGGCGGGTGTAGGAGGAAGAGGACACAAAAGAAAAGGAACAGAGGCAAAAATTCAGCTATTGATAGATGTGGAACTTCATAGGCATCAATGCCTCTCCGTGTCGAGGGCTATCAGTGTTGGTGGGTGCCGATGCCTCACCGACAAAATTGGTCCGAGAGCGAAAGCTGTGGATGCGAGTCAAGATTGAGCGGAGTAGTCACCTATCCCTAGGGATCGATAGCTCAGGGTTTTGTTCCCTGGCGATACGTATGCGTATCGATACTCACCCAGGCCTGCTGATATTGAGAACAGTCAATGCTGATAGCTGCTGGTGCGTACGGACCGCAAAAGTGGTCCAAGAATGAGACCTCTAGATGCCTGTTGAGATCGAGAATTACGGACGCCTATTAGTAGAGATTGTTACTGATGGTTATCCATGGCTGTTGATACCTCTTGATGTCTGTACCTATTGACAGGTAAGGAATTGGATGGATAGGCCTCGGTCGTGGTCCAGGATATTTTCTAGGACTGGTATAAAACTAGGGTAGCTTTAATTTTGTCAACAGGTATTGTTATTAAGAATACTTATTTCATGGCTGTAATAAATGACCAGAGAAGTATCAACATGGATGAATACTGATATCTAGCTCAGTGTGTGTAGAACTGGGAGCTTTATTTACACGTGTTGGAGGTCATTCTCCTAGATCTAGGGGTAACGACAGGATGATGAAAGAGAGCTGGAATGCCTTCCCTTTTACTGAGAGCTTTACTTTCCATCATGTCTACAGTGTGAGGTTGCTCTTAAAGTCTTGCCATATTTTGCTCTTTAGCATATGAGCGTGATCAGAACAGTGCAAGTGTACCTTAAGCCTCCACTGGTGAAAGATGTCAAAAAAGGGTGAAAGCCTTTGTGGAAAACTTGCAAAATGATTCCTGTTGGAAGTCGGTGTCTTTGTCCCTTCTTAAACTCTTCCCCTTTGTGCTTGTTAGTTTCATCCTGACATTCAAAGTAGTGGTTTTTATTTATAAGCCTTAAATAGATTTGGATCTGCTTATGTTAGTGTTTTCTCGAGACACTGTCACAGTACTCCTGCTAGTACCTACAGGTGCCCTGGGACTTGCTTAATTCTTAAGTGTATTTTCTTAATAGTGCTTTGGTTTGCAATGCTCTGTCCCCTTCCAAAATTGTGGGCCACGCGGTGTGTCCTAGGCTGCTGAAATGCTCCTGCGTTTGTGCAGGTACTCTTGGATGCTGAGGTTGCTTCAAGCAGGATTTCTATCAAGTGGAAAATTATGATTTAAAAAATAGTCATGATTGCAGCAGGACTGGTAAGCTGAAAATTTTTGTCTGAACTGCTTTTCAGGGGAAAATGTTGCTTCTTAGAAAAACAAAACCAAAAGAGTCTTTTTCTGAAAACCCCATTTCTAGTTAAGGGAAGAAAAACCACCCTGAAAGTAATTGTGTTGGAAAACTGAAAGATTTGTGGAAAGTGGAAATGGATGATGAAAAGATACTCTGAAGATTTCTGTAACTTTGTAGGGGAGGGAGAAGGTAAGGAAAGTAAGGCTTTGACAATAATAGTGTATATGGTAATATTTTGTATGTGTCAGTTTGGGGGACTTGTCATGAGGCAGTTGTACACAGCTGAAATAAGTAGAAGAAGGTTGTCAGACCAAGAGGATCACAAGCCCAGTTTATGTAAATCAGTATTACCCAGCAAACAGAAAGTACTTGTAATGCTGTCACTTGAAAACCTGGTCATAAAACATCCGTTTGTTCACACTGAGCTGCATTGGGATTGAGCGACCTCTGTTTTTGATCAGTTGTTAGACATTTTTTTTTGGGGGGGGGGGGGGATCCATAGGAAGCTAAAAATAACCTTGCCCTCTCTCTGGGGCATGTATCCCTAGGGACAGGTCCAGGAAAAAAGTCTGAATTTCAGTCTGAAGGCTTCTTCAGTCTTCTTTGTATATGCAGAGAGTGTTTAGGAGATCATGTTTGATGTGCTGACATCAGGTTGGTTAAAATAAGCCATGAAATGACTATTAGACAGATTATCAGCTTTAAACGATCATATGCATCTTTCATCTTAGGTGCCGCTGTAATATAAATGCAATAACAATAATCTGCTTATTTAAGTTCAAGCAGGTGGTCCGAAGGGAAAGGATAGGAAGGTCCTTCTGTCTTCAACAGCTGAATAGGTAATTATGCAGACAGCTGGGGAAACTGGTAAGGAGCATTTTGAAGTCCCATGTTCTAGGTCCCAGGTTTTTGTTTTGGGGGGTGGGGGGGGGACGACTCTTCTGACCTACTGGTTGCATGACATGAAGGACTCTCTTTTCCTGAGGAGAAGAGACTTAGGAGAATTGAAGATCACTTGTTCTCTTATCTGCTTTGTAAAGGGGAATGGCCTGTTGTGGCAGGCTGGTGAGTGGATTTCCCTTCCAAGGTAAATGATGATCTTGCAATCATTCAGACTTTGTTACAGAAAATAAATTATAATTATTCTCCTCTCCACGCAGAATGCACAGCATTGATTTTGCTCCTGCTGCCCTCGAGGCAAAGTAACTCTGCGAGCAGAGAGGCTGCAGGACCAGCTTCTGCTGTGGTGTGCGCTGGCTGTGCTGGGAGTGTGGCGGCGGCGGCGGCAGCAGAGCCGAGCTGGTGGCTCCCTGCGCTGCTGCGTGGTGGTCCCGGGGCTGGGCTGGCGCCTCGGAGCCAAGGGGAAGCCAAAGGTTCGTCGGCCACCTAACGTCCTTATAGTCGATTTAGTCCAAAATAAATTTAACTCCTGCACGTTGCCTGGTAACGGGATTTGGCCCCTCCGTAACTGACGGGACATTCTGTTTTCCTCAAGCTGTTCAATGTCCAAATTAACTTCCTTCTTGGAAATAATTTACTTGTTTTAATGGCTGTTTGTAGAAGTAAACATATATGTCACGTTCTTAAATGGATATTGATACTATATAAAATACTTTCATGCCTGAAAATAACTGTAAAGCTACAAAGGAAAAACAGAACTGTACAATTTCTCCTGGGGATCCAGGAGCTGAGTTAGTAATTTTTGGTGTTTCATTATAGGCCTTAATTACAAAGTTTGGGAAGCAATTAATATCAGTTGTTCATAAACAATTTGCAGTACAGTATATTGTACTAACTTAGTAAAAATTCATGTGACCACGAAATTGTCTGGTATAAGCAATCATTTCTGTTGTCATTTAAAAATATATTCCTTTGGGTATTTTCTAGGACTGGTGTAAAACTAGGATAGCATTGATTTTGTCAGTAGATACTATTATTAAAAAAATGCGTATGACAAAGCTGTAATAAATGACTGGAGAAGTAGAAATGGGAATGAGACACAGTTTAAGGTTTCGAAATAGATATAGGAGTTGTGGTTAACTAGAGATTCCCTAAGAGTCATTGTTCTTTTTTTAATGGTTTAAACCTGGCTTAGAAAATTACATGGAAATCCCTTGACCTACAGATACAAAAATAAAAGGCATGAGATGTTGTGGTAATAAGTTGTGCCTGAATTAGCCTGATTAGTGTGCTGGGGCGAGGAGCGGAGGAAGGAACTGGGAAGAGAAGGGAGCCAGAAAAGCAACTGCACCATCTTTGTTAAAGGTGGTCTCTTTCCTGCATACAGCCAAAAACTCCTATCTTGCTTTTCTTTTTCCTTCCCCCCTCCCATCTGTTCAGGGGAAAGCTTATGCGATTTGCATTTTTTGAATGCTCATTCTTCCTAATTCATATCCAGACAATTTGTTTCTGCATTATGTGGCTTTGTTTGGAACAATGCTTAGAAGAATATTCAAGAATGAGTGTTGAAAAGCAGCGTGCTCCACAAAGTGAATTTCAGAGCAGGAACCCCTACGACTGAATGGTATATTATGTACAGCTCCTCCATATGCTTGAAGTCTGTATATTGCAACAAGATTAACGGCTACCCTATGAGCTAATTGGCTGAGTAAGAAGGGTGATACAACTCTCCAGGCTGGGGTGGAAACGTGCATTCAAGCCAGTGCGTTTTCAGACCTTGCCATGATCTTGGTTTCGGTTCTTCTTTATGGACTGTCCAGACAGAGGTGCCAACCAGAAGTTACACTGCAGAGAGAGACAATATTTAACAAGCACAGGAAAAAATAATTCCTGTGTGTTTTTTCATGCTGTTCCACAAATTGCAAGCAGAATGAGCAAGAGACCGATTCCTCTTGAACTGTGGATAAAGAGGGACTCTTCATTCTTCTGTCTCTTGTAAATCCAGTTTGCTTTTGAAACTGAGATGCTCTTCACCTGCATAAAAATCCGAACCAGCTTTCCTAGTTGCCATAGGTTTCGCTCACAGGAGCGCAGGACGTGCTGTATACTTCACCACAGATTGAGCTCCTTGGAGCGGAGTGGAAACGCGCATTGGTGGGACATGGGAAGATCTCACACTTCCGCTCTTTCTTGCGTTTGAGATGACTGACTGACTTCAGGACACCAGCTCTCTTCTTCATTTACACTTTCTCTAGACACCGAGGAAGAGATTCAGGAACCTAAACATAGACATCTAATACCACTTTAGATGCTTTGGGTACCTAAGGCAGCTGTCAGAGCTAGCAGGTGTGACGGACAGCTGAATGCCTTGGAGAGCAGCAGCTGAGAGCCCGGGTGGGATGCCCCGGGGCAGTGGCGTGGAAATGGCACTGGGTGGCCAGGCTTAGGTACCGGCGTTGCTCCCTTGTGCTCTCTTGTAATGAAGCAGATCAGGGAAAGATGATTTAAACAGTTGTATAGATATGTTCTTGTGTATTTGAGACATTACCTTGGGTCTTCAAGTTTGGTGCTGGAAGATAGTGAAAGAAATCAGATTTAAGCTGAAATTCCTGTTATATCAGTTTAAGTTGCTTTAGAAACTTGCTTTTAAGCACAGACTCCACACAAGCTTGCAGTTGTACAACCAGTGAGGTAGGGGCTTTTCTTTTTTAAATGATCAGTTTAAAAAGATTGATATCATCACTCATTACATCTAGTTTTGTATTGTTTTAGTCTGAACTACTGAATGTTTATGAGATAACCAGTGTCACATTCGCGTTGCTGGATTCGGGGAGATTTCCATCGATTTGATTAGGAAATGACTGTTTTCATTTAACCGGGGCCGTTGTGGAGATAAGAGCGTAGTTTGTGCCGTGCTGCGACTAGGCAGAGCCGGGAGCCTTTGCCGGCGAGGTGGTCTCAGCGCCAGTGCTCTTGCTCTGCTGTCGGAGCGCCTTCCTGTGCCGGGACTGGCACCCGTGCGCTGCTGCATCCTTCAGCTTTTATCACAGGAAAAATGCAGGGATTGGGAGGACGGAGATTCACGTTCTCTCCTGCCGTACACAGGTTTCCTGCTTCTCATTTGCCCCCTCAAAGGCTCTTGCCCGGACACCATTCGCTTAGAAATACTGGCAGCGTTTGCTGTCCTGAGGCGGTCAGTAGTCAGGTAATGTACGTATTTAAGTAGGTTTGATAAAGGGTGTTCTGGCAGTGGTAGCTATCCATCCTACGTTCGCTGGTCAAAAAGAAGTTTTGAGTATTCCAGTGTTATATTATGTATTTGCATTCTCCACAGCCGATGTACGTTTAAACAATAAGGCGCAGCGGGGAGCGGGTTTCAGCGGGATTGATGCACGTGTCAGAGGTGGTGTTGGGAAGGTGGCTGGAGAGTAAGCTGCTCTAGCTACCTGAATGGCACAGTAATCACTCATCAATTCATTACCTGGGGTGCCGCGTTGCTATTATGAAACAGTAATTTCAAAAAAAAAAAAAAATCTAGTAGCTGCTCTTCAATTAACAGGGGATTTTAACAAAAGTTTGGCATTGCTGATAGCTAGTAAGGAAGTGACATTTCTTGTAGTGCGTTCTGAAGCGTTTGCTTCACTCGCATCGAGCGCAGCGTGCCGGGAGGTCCGAGCTGCTGGGACCGCGGGTGCACACGCCACTGTAGTCAGTAGTCCCAGTAAGTTTTCCTGTACACGATATCCATAAATTATTGCTGGCTTTGCTTAGAATAAATAACCTGTTGTGAAACAGCTAAACTGGCTGAAACCATAATGCAGTACGAGTCCAATTTCTTATTAGAAAGACTAAAAGCAAGTTCCATTAACAATTTCTTTTAATAGCACTTGACACTTTCCAGTATGAAGCATCTGGTTAACCAGTATGTTATTACAAGATACAGGAGGAGCAGAAAAGAGTAGGAGCTGACTTCTTGTTTCTCTTTTTTGTCTGATATGCAGTCACAGTTAATATGAAACTTTTTTATTTTAAAATATGGAAATGTATATATTCATAGGTTTTAACATCTGTTCTTTTCCAATTGTTTTCTTACCAGCTACTCTTAAATATTTCAGAAAAAACCCAAGGGCTTATTAAAATTTTAGTAAGAAAACTTTACTTTTATTTTCAGGGCGCACAAGATGTTACCTTAAAGAAATACTAGTGAATTACTCCTTTCTTTTGACTGTAATGATTTTATAATTATACTTGGGCAGAAAGGGAATCTATACAGGTTCATTGTTTTTCATTTTTTTCGGGTAAAAGCTAATCTTGCCCTGGAATGTGGACAGATGGGAATAAGCATCATAAGCATTCGTCGCAATGACTTCTGTGCAAAAATCAGGGGTGTTTTAATGTTTGTTTTTAAGCTTAATTAAAAAGCACATCCCACCATGTTTTGGTCCCTCTGTATGGTGATAACTGGAGAATGAGACACAGAAAGCCAGAAGTGATGGTTGCATAAATGACAGGGACAAAAGTGTGCTGTATTGTGGAATATATCGCGATTAAGATGCGTGCAAGAATGTAACGCTTCTTAGTAAGCATACGTATCATTCTGGGGTAGTATGTTCCCTGATTTGGGCTTGGAAAGAGAAACTTTTCTGTTAGGTTGGCCAAGGCCATTAGTGTCTTTTTGTTGTCATCTTCATCATGGGGTATGATCTGTTTCCGGTGCTGTCTGGAATATTTCATCCAATTTATTCTGTCCGGTGCTGTCTGGAATATTTCATCCAATTTATTCTGTCCGTGTGCATGAATATAAATACAGATAAAGCCTTTGGTTTCTTCTGTATGGTGTTGTTTCTGACACTTTGGCCTTTAGCATTAAGAAAATATCAGTTTTTGTCTAAGGACTGAGTTAGCTGTGAAGTATTTTGTGGCAGCCAAAGGAGCCTGGGGGCCCTCGTGGATCCTGCTCGGTAAATGCCTGTTCCAAGCTGTGTACGAGCCCGTGAATCCAAAGGCGTTTCCAGTCCTGCATCTGCGCTCCAGGGCTCCAGCCTTTCATAAACAGCAAAGAAAACTAACCTGCGATACTGCGACTGTCTTAGGTGCATGTAAAATGCACACAGAAATTTCTCACATAACATTTCTGTTGTTTGCTGTCAAAGACTTGCAGTACTTCCTAATGAACGGCTAACTAGAAATCATTGAAATGAAACAACATGTCTTCCTTACTCTTGTCAGTAAACAGCTGACCAAAGTATGAGGGTTTATACCTCATCCTTTAACTTATTTATTTAAGCTTAACTAGACTGAGGATACTGTCCTGTTGTCTATCTGTTTAAATATCTAATCCTCTCTGAATCCTACTAAGCTCTTGGCTGCAAGTTTCTCCTGTGGCAAATAAGCTCTGCAAGTTAGTCATGCACTGTGCAAAACGACTTTCTTCTCAATTTTAAATTTTTGCCTTCCAGTTATATTGAACCTTTGCTCACCTTATGAGAAATGGCAAAAAGAAATGTCTGATTTAGCCTCTCTGCAATTCATTGTTTTGCGTGGCTTTATTGTATCAGATCCTATGTACTCATCTCATGTGGAAATGAGTTCCTAGTCCTTTAAAGCTGCCTTCCATGCCACTAATCATTTTCATTGCCCATCTCTGGTGCTCCTCAATGTTGCTAGTGTTGACTTGTGTAATTGTGTTATTGTATTTTCAATATTAATTTCCTTGGATGCACCAATAGCACGTTTGCCATTTTTTGGCTGCTGTTACATTGAACAAGGGTTTTTAATGCATTGTCGTCAGTGATGCCCAGAGCTTTTGCCTGAGTGTCTGCAGTTGAGGTTGAGGCCAATGCGTAAGCAGGTCTGTTCAGGAGGTGGTTCAGTACTGTTCAGTAGAACCTCTTTAAAAAAAACAATTTTAAAAACAGTTGACAGCACTTGGCTGTTGGAGCTCGCTCCTGTTGTCCAGCTGCACCCAAAGAGCAGTCCCTGCTGTGTCTTCGGGAGTGAATTGCCTTGTGTCTGTCTATAATGAGTTTGTTAATTTGCCAGACTACTTAGCGTTACCATCTGACTAGGTGCTCTTCAGAGGCAGGGCAATGCGTTATGTCACTTTATCGCTTTTGTCATGGTAACCAGGCCCTGTGCTAAGTAGGAGGGCAAAGATCTAGTAGCCCCTTTACTGAGGGTCTGGATAGTAAGGCTGGAAACCTGGCCAGGTACCGGCTTTGAGCATTAAAGTCTGCCCACTTTCCCCAACAGACTCAACTCACTGGTGGTGGTGGTGGTCCCGGGGGGGTTCCACTCCTCCCGGAGCAAGGGTGCAACACCTGCTGATCCTGCTCCTTTGGTGTAGTTCAGACCTTGCAACTCCTCTCTGAGCTGCCTAAGTAACAGATGATGTTTGTAAAATGTGTAAAATGCTTTCAAGATCTTGAGCATGAGAGGCACTAGATAAGGGTGGAATTTTATTACAGACTCTACCTGAGACCTGATTAAAGCCAGCCAAACCTGTGGCTGCAGAAACTCTTTCAGAGAGGGTAAGCTGTCAAAGCAGTTTTATGTGAACCTTAAAAAACACATTTCACTTAACAAACAAACTTTTTTTTTTGGTAGCTCCTGTGTGAAGCAAGTTCAGTGTAATTACAAAAAAGACCACTATAGCGTATATACTGACGCATGTCAAATTAATCCTTTAAACTGGTTGACGGCTATTAAAATTGTTCTACACTTTCCAAATCAGACACTTCTTTCAGGGGAGAAAAACATAAAGGTCTGAAATTTGTTGAATGTAATTAGCCATAGCCTGCAGTGCTGGTTATTTGCTTTCCTTCAGCCAGCCCTAACTCGGTTACCCCACACCTCGGGATATTGCAGATGCTGAAGGAGCTTGTGAGGAACCCGCATATTACGAAGTGTTTGAGTGACAAGAGGTTTTCAAAGCATTTAAAAAGTAGAAAATGGAAGGAAAAAAAACTCCTGAGGGTTCTGACAAATATGGGGGTATGGGAGTCCTACACAATCCATCCTACAGTGTTTCTGTGCTGTTCAACTGTAGAATGGGTAACTTGGCACACCTCCCAAAAGACATGAGAGGTCTTAAGAAATAATTCTTCTTATGCTGCCTTTTTTTAAAATTAATTTTAAGATGTAAGACACTATTCAGTGTTCTTGCTGTAAATGTAAAATTAGTAACTGTTGGATCTTTATTTTGACAGGCATACTATTATTCAACTGTTGCTTTGTATTAAGCATGTGTGCAAGTGTATATGCAAATAAGAATAATCATGGAATAATAACTGTAAATAACATTAGGGGTTTTATTTTGTGTATGTCATTGCAATATTGAAGTGGGTGACATACAAAAGTATTTTCAGCCTTTGAGGATGAATTTTCATATTGCCAATATTTCAGTTTGAACTGTGCTTTATTTTGTACATATATGCATACATATTACAGTCTTATGGGAAGGGGATGAATGGCTCTTATTTTAAACACAGAATAATCTTCTGTTGAGTTTGACAAGGATGGATGTTAAGAGGGGGGGAAAGGAGCTGCATTTGGAGTAAGGAGATAAACGTTCTTTTTCTCCAGTTTAGTGTGCAGGACTGACCTTTCTCATGACTGCTTAACTCGCTGCAGAAGTGGATTATGTAGCCTCTGGGGCCTACGTAGTGCATGCACTCTGGGAAGCAAGGAAAAATACAAAACTTGCAGCCCACATCATGGGCTGTTTGGAAAAAACGTAAGAATAATTTTTGCATGTGCAAGTCTTGGACTTCTTAATCAGGCTTCCATAGTACTTATTGATCTGCTAAAGAACTAATAAAAAGAATTTAGATCCCAGAGTAAAATATTGAAATTGTAGGCATACACTTTACATGCAATCAGTGGCTGCCTTTTAACATGTCTGCTAGTGCTGAAAGCAAGCGAGCGGTATAACACAGTTCTGACTCCTCTGCTTAGAGATTACATCCAGTACAGCCTGGTAAGGAAGCACATTTATAAAGGAGGAAGAGAGCTGTATACAAAAAGGTTACAGTCATGCTATAAGGTCAGCGGTTATCTGCGCAAAGCAGGGCATAGTGTCTAGAATACTGCACACTTCGTGTCCTGCCTGGGAGGAAACCGTACCGTAAACACTGAGGTAATGCCCGCAGACAGCGGGCCAGATCCGTTATTGACGCAAGCAGGTACGATCCCATTGACACATCCGTTGTCATCTGTGCTTTCAAGGCTTAGTATTAACTCTTAAAAGGAGCTAACAAAGCTAGATGAGTGGGAAGCCGGATGGCACAAGAGATTGATTTTTGACAAACGAAAAACTGCTCACACTGGAAGAACTTCATGTACACATTGCTGCTTCCTCCCCAGCCTCACGTACAGCGCTGCTCCACCATTAGCTCTCTTTCAGGTGATAAATCATTTTTTGGGCCTCATCCACTTACTGACTTCTGCTGTCTGTGGAATAAGGTGGCGGAATCTATCCTTAGTAAACCCAATTACGTCTCTCTCTGACTGTGAGAAATCATCTCTTTGTTTCAGAAAAGATTACCTGTCTCTAAGACAACCCTATGAAGCCACAGAAAACCCAGAGAGAAAACAGCAAACTTGCATGCGCGAGACGTAATGCTGCCACTTCAAGGAATTTGCCCAGCCACTCAAGAAGGAACAAGAGAAACAGTGGCAGGTCTCAAAAAATATCTGTCTCTAATCTTCCTTGCTCTCAGCATGACTTGGGAACACCCGTTTCCCTTGCTGCAAGAAATCCCGGGCCAAGCGTGTGCCCTGTTCTAGGGGCCCGCTCAGCCGGTGTGAATTTTGGGAAACGCTGCATCTTCCCTGAAAAAACATTCCCCATGCCGTAAATCACTTCAATTGCTTTCTAAATAAGTTCTATATGGGTTTGTCTTAATTGAGAATGGCAAAAGTGACTTCAGTGGGGTTATTTTTCACATTGCATATTTGCGGTGCTAGAAAGGAAGGAAAACAGTCTCAAGGGCAAAAGCCCATCCCTGACACTGAACTTGCAGTTTACTGAACTTACAGCTGAAGGCGATCCGGTCTTGTTGGGGTTTTTGTTTGTTTTAACAATTGCTGGTGTTCTTTGACATGTTTTTTTTCCTGTGTTTTCCAGAGAAACTCTTTCCCTTTTTATTTGTCTTTCACCCTGTTGGTGAATTGATGACAGTAATCTGATTGAATTGCCTGATTTTCATGTTTGCTTATTGACTGAAATTAAAGCTGAGAAAATACAGCTACACTGTTTAAAACATAGTAGCGTGAACATTATTATTAGAATGGAACTTCTTCTTCCATCAAGAGGTGGTTTTATCTCTATTATACCTCTCGCGTATCTGTCATTTATGCTTACGTTCTGCCTGTCCATCATCACCTGCGCAGTCTTTGGTCTGCTATTGAAGCAAATTGTTACGTTCAAGGGACAAAACGAACCAGCTCATATTGTCAAAACACTTGTCAATTTTTCACATTAGTTGCAAATTAAAAGAAATATTTTGCTAAGCCTAGCTACTATTAGGAGCTATATTAATAATGAAAGATAATTTAACGGCACGACTGCACAAGAAGAACGAGCCTTTGAAAAGGTCCGAACTTATGACTGTGACTGAATAAACCCATTAATTCCTGACACATTTCCTTTCTTATTCCAGGCAATCAAAATGAAACTATGCAATCCTTTATTATACAGACAGAAGATGCGCTCTGTTCAGGATATCACTGTACAGACATGGCAGCTTATTTAAAAAAAAATCATGCAAACTGGGAACAGTGGGTTTTTTCTCCATCAGGAGGAGAAGACGGGTTTGTGGTGGAGTTTATTGTTGTGTTTAACAAATCAGACTAAGCAATTAAAAGTGAAGAAAAATACACCAGCTCGCTGCTTTCTCATGTGCACTGAGGAAAAAGAAAGGAAACTATTGAAGCATTAAAGTTTCTCTTCTACTATTGATCAAACTACATTTGCATGTTTTTAAATGCACCATTATAATATTGGTGGAGTTATTAGCAAATGTATAAATTCATGCTTGAGATGCACTGCTGTGATATGTTGATATGTCATTTTATAAAAGTCTTGGTGGAGAAGCTCTGTCATTAGGCAGTAGACCAGAAAGGATGAACATTGGTTAAAAACAAAAGAACTGACAAATTGCCGGGGCTGGATCCCCTAGGAGAGAGTAGGGGGAAGTAAAGGACCTACAGCAGGTGCCCTGATCCCTCACTGTCCCTCTCTGACCCGCTTTAACTGACCCAAGGTCCTAAATGACTTGAATCTGGTGTGCAATTGGTCTGTGGTGCTGTTTTCTACCTGCCGCTATCTCTTCAGAGAAACGGGCAAAAGCCCTAATCCGGCTCTTCTCTGTTGCCGCTTGCAGCAGTTCCAGCAGGGAACGGGAGTTCTCCGCTCAAGCTTCCCTGCCGCGCTGGAGCTCCGACAGGGGAGCGAAGGCGCCTCTCCCACCTTCCCCTGGAGTTGTCTGGATACTTGGTAGACATGAGTAAACTTGATAGGACAGGGAAATATGAGGGAAGAAAATACAGAGCAAGAAGGATTATTTTAAGAGGAGAAAGTACAGGGGAGCGAAGGAGGCATAAGAAAAGAATAAAAAGTTTACAACTGAGGAAGAGAAAATGAGGTGGTAATGTGAAGGGATAGGATAGCAGGACGGGTACAGGGAGAAGCCCAGACTGACGTGCAAAGAGAAGGAAGGCAACAGGAAAGGAAGGAAACTGAAAGAGGATGGTCACTTCAGTCTCTTAAGCTAATAACTTCTCAACCTTTTCCTTTAAAGCATCTTTTAAAGTCGAGAAAATAAATAAGAGAATACATCCAAAAGACTTACTGCGAAAGTGGCTGACAACAATCAGGAAATTCTGCATTACTGCTAACACTATCTTTACTAGCTATTGTGCTGCTTTGTTTTTGGGGATGGTTCGCACTATTGTCCTAATCTTTAATACAACACAGTTTATTGTGCTTCCTATTGGGAAAAGGACATGGGTCCCGAATTGCTACACCAATTATTTCCCTTATCATTCTCTGTTTAGACTTTGCTTCAGGTACTTTTAAATGAGAATTTCTGAAATCTTGAAGTGAAACCTCTAGTTATTAGACATGATTCTTCCTGCCTTGCGTAGGGAGTAAGACCTTTTCATTCTGCATTTGATAGACACTTTCTTGCATAAATAATAGAACTGCCCTGAATGAATTTGCACAGGTTTTTGCCTCGGGCAGAACAACAAGCTTAGGTAGATGACTGAGTATGATCCTTTGTCTGTTGACATTATTTTTAAACTCTTCTTCCTTCAGGCTGTGGCAGTGTGCATTAAATAAATGATAAACCCCAAACCTAGCAAAGAGCCTGCTAACACTTGGGCTACAGCGGGTGTTTCCCAGGTAGTTAAGAGGTTTATATCGGTGAATTATTTATTTCTTCTGAGGGGTCACGTTCTCTCCCCAGTTTTCTCGAGCAACTGGTGCTCAGCAGTGGAGGTGGATAGTATCCAGCAGCACTGTTAACTGGAGCCTATAAAAACCACTACTGTGATTCACTAATTGTTACATTGTGTCTGAACCATCCAGCCTAGTGGCTTAATCCAAAAATGGGACAAACTGCTGTTTTTCCAAATGGCTGAGTTGCTAGTCCTCTAAGTTCTGTCACGGCAATTTGTCCTGGCAAAACATAAGATTTGTAATGGTGAAAGTGCTGATTTGTTCTCTGATAAGCCAGATGTGCTAACTGCTGAAATACTCAATGAGCCTCTTCTAAAGGCCTGTTTTACTACTCGCTTTTGATAAATAGAAAATGAATTGTTGGGGACACAACCATGTCCAGCAAGCAGCTCTAACAAGTGGAAAAAGTGGCTTGATTCCACCTTAAAATGCAATGAAAATACTATCTGTATTCAGGATGTGGGTGTCCTTATTTTTCTTTGGCTGCTGAAACAATTAGCATAATGTGCTCACTTGCTGCTTTTAGAGCAAAAAAGAAGTTTCAGCTGAAACAGTGGCAACTGTGTTGTCATGATTCTGGAGCGGATTCACTGCACCGAGGTGGTGAGGAACAGCCGGTCAGCAGGGTCGCTCGGAGAAGGGAAGCCCATCGGTCAGTTCAGGCTTCTCTACTGGGAGAACTGGAGCAAAGATGGAGCCTTTGAGATAATGTCTGGTCTAAGAGACCTGATTATTCCACAGACCATCCTTTCTGTGTTTTACATTTTCTGCTGTAAACATTTATTATCCTCTTATTTTGTTTGTTTTTTCTAAAGGTAATGAGTTCGCTGAAGCAGGCAACCTCCCCCCTCTGCTAGCCCAAAAGGAGACAGAGTGAAAGGGATGTGTCAGGAGAAACCCAGCGTGCCTGTGACGTGACACTTTATCTAATACACTGCCATGTTATTCCTACAGAAGTGTGCTAATTAGTCATTAAACTGAAGTTACCCCTACGATCATGTCCAAAATGTCACATGTGTAACATTCATTCAGAACCAACAGACTGAGATGATGGTGGTGGTTTTCAAGCTATCTGCATAATGTTGCACTGTCTTGCGTGGTGCCTTTCACTCCAGTGCTAAAAGGGCACCTGCTGTGCCCAGTGGCTTCAGTGAGACTAAGTGGGAAAGCAGTCCTAGGACTTAGGTAGCAACGTGCGGGTCCGTCACTCTGGTACGGAGCCACCAAGCCTTCGAGTGCCTCTGCCTGTGTTACAGCTCTAGGCTGGATGCAGAAACTGGTATGGGGGAGCGACTGGGGCAATATTCTTGGGTGAAGAACTCTACCCTGGGTACGCTTAGATTGGAAAGAGATGCCGTACGCTTCTCCATGCCTTCTGTTTTCTGCTGTGCCTTGCCTTTCAAAAAAAAGTTATCATTTTATGCAGTGCTGTAAATGGGCACTGAGGGGGAGGAGGGTGACCATAGGCACCAGCTTCATGACCTAGCTGCAGAGAGCCTCAGTGGCTGTGTAGCAGCCCAGGAGCACATGTATACATGCCCCTTGTCTGCACTTAACGGATTTCCTCTCTCTCTCTGCCTTTAATTCCGTTTTTAACAGAATTACTAGCCAGTTAACTTGCTGCAAGCTGCAAACATTTGTAGACTGCCCTAACGGACAGATATTTGGAGAGTGCCCAGCCTAACCTTTAGAGAGGTGTTAACTACTCTTAATTATCTGGCTGTTGCTTAAAAAGGTAAGAGCTGCCAGGCCTCCGAGAGCCAAGTGGGCACCTCCACCTGACTGGGCAGGCAGGTGGCTCTTGTGGCCAGCCAGGAGGGTCTCACCTCAGGTTTGTGCCCAAACCTTCCTCTTTTAACTAGCTCTGGCTTCTGCATCGTGGTCAGAGAGCAGTGAACTTCCCTGGTCATTTCAGCAAAGTCTTAATTTAGGCCACAGCTTCGCGTACTTTTTTTCTTTTCTGCGAGAAAGTGAGTTTGAAGTTCATGTCTACTGTAAGCTCACCTCTTCCCTCCCTTGTGCCTTTACAGGGCTTGGTTGGGTTGCGCCTTAAGCCAGATCGCTAAAGCGAACCAAGTTTTAAAAGAAAACTGAAGTGTGTTAGTGAAGTGCACGTTTTATGGGGTGAGTATGGAATGATTACTAGCTTCTTAAAATAATTGTTCATGTGAAACTGTCGGCAGTGGAGGTAATCTCTAATTGGGGTTCCATATTGTCAAGCAGTTGATGTACGTATATCACTTCCCCCCCCCCCCCTTAAGGAATGTTGTAAAATGTTAAATTATGTGGGAAAGATCCATATACATATATGAGGAGTGGAGGAAATATCTGCAGTGAAAGAGCTGATGAGCTAAGCCAGTGTATTTTATCAAAACTTGATTAGGTGATGACTTGATTAACCTGCAAAAAGGTTCTTTAATTCGGTGAAAAAGGGTTAAAAAAAAAAATCCAGAAAACTGTTCACATCTGAAAGATGATGCTTTTTAACAGTGTCTCTGATTAGCTATTAAAAGAAACCATTGATAGATGCAGTGAATTTTATATGTAGCGATGATTTCAATTTGGGAGCATATGCCTGGGAAGTTTCCCAATCTTTAAATTGTTAGACTACTCTTAATTTGTTGTATTCACCAGGGATGACCCTTTCCTCAAACTTGTAAATGAAAATATTGAAAGGGTGTTATAATTAAAAAGAAAATTCTAGGCTTCATAGACTCCCTAGGGATCATTTTGTCATGGTCTCGTAGGCCACAGCAGAAGAACAATCGTGTTACTGGAAGTAAGAAACAATTTAATCAGTGGCTATTCTGGTTAATAGATTCATAACTGAACTAACTAAGGAGGTCAGATTTAGGTCTTTAGGTTTTAGTGGTCTTTCTGACTTTAAACTCTTGTAAGATGAGTAGTAGTAGTACCACCTCTCTTGAATCAAAAAAGGCATGAGAATATCGAAGTTTGGAAGCCTAGGAAGATGTGAGTGATTGTGGAATGACTCTAGAAACTATTTCATATTCTGTTGGCCTTAGTTGCCCAGGCGATTGAGTAAGGTACCGCTGGCAGTTTGGGAACTCCTGCAGCAGAACAGATGCAGCTGAGAGCTTGAAACAGCAAATCCCAGGAGCAAAGATACAAAACTCAGCCTTTTTCACTCCTTTTCAGTTCAACTTCAGCTGTTATCAAAGATGTGGAAGTGGTCAGGTTTATCTGGGAAGTGTTCACTTGAATGACATTTTTTTATAGTAGTATTTTATGAGGATGGTTCCCCAAAACTTTGAGGAGGAAGAAACATCATTTGTCTCTTCCTCTTAATCTTTCATTGGGAGGAAACAAGGCATTAATCTCTCAAGTCTATCTGTTTGAGTGCCTGTCAATCAATTAAAGGTCACATGCAATCTACACACCAAAGCATTTCAACTGAGTCCATGGCGCCGCATTTGCAGCGTAGTGATGCAGTCGGTGCAGTCAGTGCAGCTTCCTTGGGCAGACGGTACCTTGCCGGTTGCCAGTTTTCTGCTTTCTTGTCTTGTTCCTTTTAGCAGTATCTCGCAGGTAGGGCTATGTCATTATTCCTGCACGTTATCTCCTGAAGTAGCTGCTAGTTGCTGATATGCTGACTGACTCGCTGGGGACGCTGGTATCCCTGGCAGCCTGCGCGCTCGCTCTCTCTCGCACACGGGAGCTGTCTCCCTCTGGTTGTGCCGTGCTGGGCGAGGGCTCCCTCCTCTGCCCCTTGCTTCCAGAAAAGCTTCGGTCCAGCAACTCTGCTCATAAAAGGGAAACTTTGGTAGCTGAATTATTTTCACTTTAAAAGGGAGCCTTTCAAGTCAGCTCATTTCTCCAAAAAAATTGAAACCAAAATTGTTTTCTAACCTAATTTGTTCTTTCATTTTTGTTTGACCTATATTCTGGTGAGATGCCAGCCTGTTCATTGAATTGACTTAAGAAAAAAAGCTGAGGACAGCTGTAGCTTGCCTTTTAAGATGAGCTGGATCTTTAAAAACTGCTTATATGAATAATTGGCTGTTGTGGTAGGCAGCATCTTGATAAAGATTTTGAGATCTGCTGTTGGGAAAAAAAATGTGTGTTTGATGTGCTCTGTAGTAATGTATGATAATGCCAGCTGATACTTCTTGGTGCTCTCTGTCACTAAAAATGCTGTGTCTGGTAGCTGCATATTAGGCCATATCTTCCCTTTTTTGGAGTTTCACTATCAGCTTTAATGAGAGCAGGATTAGGCTCTTTGCACATAATCATTTCACTATTTATCAAAAGGTTTGAGTGATCGTGTGGGCATCTGCCTTCAGCAAATGGTTATGAAATGAGAAGCTCACAGTGCATTCCCAATATTTCTTTCAAAGGCAGAGTCAATTTATCTATAAGTGACATACTGCGCTCTTTGTGCAATTACTTTTGGGCCTCAACCAACAGCCATTAAGTAAGTGGAAAAGCTCCCATTGACTTTAATTAGAGCTGGCTTAGTTGCACATTGAAGAAGACTTAATTGCTGTCTGAAGCTAAGACATAATGCTGAGAGGTACTTTATAACTACCAGAGATAAACAGATACTATTAGTCTGATTTTATTTGTATGTAAGTAGGAAGTACAATTGGCCATATAATTCTTTTTACAATTTTTATTGTTAGATGTTATTTACTAATAAATAAAATAAATGAACTTGCTTTTAAGTTGTTGAGTGACTATACCATGACTCTAGTATAGCATCAGGGACTGATGCTGTAATGCTGCCTGATTTTAATTTTCAAAGATGGAGCCCCAAGGCATTCTTTTTTTTGTTTTTGACTGTCTTTGTATTAAATTTAAAAAAAAAAAAAGTAAAAGAAAAGTATAACTCCAGACACTTCTAAACATCAAGTTTTCATTACTCGCATTATTGCTTTTACTGCCACTTATTTTATATTTTCATATAAATGTCAAAGAATGGCAATGATTTGTGGTGAAACAGAAGAGATTGGTAATCCGGAGAGGTTGTCTGAGTGCTTTGAATTAGGTCTGGGATTTACCTGTATCACAAGGCCTTACTCAATTAACTGTTGCAAGGAGGAGACTTCTCGGCCCACAGCACGTGACAGCTGAAGAGACGGGGGGGTCTCTCTGTGTGTAAAATTCCTGTTAGTGTTGATCAGAATTATATGTGCACATCATAAAATGAATAAATTAGCTGATACTGCCTCAGTTTTGGATAATTTCCACATTTTTTTTTTACTCCTGCAGAAACGCCTCAAACTTTTGCAAATAGTGCCAGTTTTCTCCAAAATTTGTATTCATATGGAATCAGATACAACAGAGAGGAAAGCTAGTTACTGAACACCAGGGATAGGGGAGCATGACCAAAGCAAAAAGCAGGCAAAATGATTTTTACAGCAGTGTTATTAATGAGTAAGGTCAGAGTGAATCAATTCACCAGGAAGAGAAATGTTGCAAAGTGAGAGCTCAAGTGAGAATTTTAGATGGATGGATGAGAAATGCCATGTATTAGAAACAGTATTAAAAAAAAAAAAAGTTGCAAGACTTGTGACTTGGGTTCAGGAAGAGTTTTTGGTAGATAATAACGGTCAGATTTTGTGATTGGAGTCAGGAGGAGGCTAGGTTTTCCCTCTCGGTAGTTGAGAGGGTGAGAACGGGAGGAGGGTTGCGAGGGCAGCAGGTCAGAAGGTCCGTTTGGGGCTTGGCTGAGGCTGGCAGCTGGGCAGCCCTGGGACCCCGGCGGCAACCCGAGGCTCGGTGCAGCTGCAGAGGGTCGCATCCTGAGCAGGGAAGCATATTCGCAGCTCATCCATATGACAGCTTTAGCTGTGAGTGCAGAGGTGGAGCTGACTATTCAGAGACGAGACATGGAAGAAAGAGATGCGAAGGCTGAGCCGTAAGGATCTTAAGCATGGCATATGGGAATAAAATCAGACAGGTAGACAGAGAATCATGAGAAGACAAGGCCAAGGATGGGAAGGCTCTTGAGAGGTGTGGGGACAGTGGTTTTAAGCCAGGTGTGAGGGTGAAAGGAGGCTGGAATATTGACCGTTTCTAAGCTTTTTGCTGGGAATTGTGTGTTATATTTTTGGGCGAGCTGGGTGTATTAGAAGAGAAAAGAGGAGGAGGAGTGTGAGCTATTGGGGGAGATGTTATGGGGCTGGCAGGGAGATGGAGATGGTGAGAGGGGAAAGGGTTACTGGAGAAAATAGGGGATAAAGTATGAAGAGCAATCAAAAACTTCTGTCCCCTTAAAAGAAAGGGAAGAGGTGAAAAACAAAAAGGATAACGTAGGGAAAATTGGATTATGTTTTGCCTATATTCTCTGAAGAAATCATTAGGTGCTGTGCAGACAAAAGAGGGAGAGAAGGCTTCAAAAGAAAAAAGGCAAAACAGCATAAAGAAGTCCAGGATTACGAGCAGTGCATTCTGTCAGGGCAGAGAAGTAGAGTATTTTAGCTAGGAAGATGTCAGAGCTGAAGGGGAGAAAATATAGAAAAAAGATGTCAACTTGGTCCCTTTTGCCCTGCCAGGAATGCCTGCAGCAGGCACCTAAGAGTAGAGAAAGCAGCTGCTGTGGGTGGACTGGACCTGCAGGTTGGCAAGTCCGGCGTTGCCTTCAGAGGAAGGAGGAGAGCGTTGCGGTTAGGAGTACAGCCTGGAGAAAACCCAAAATTCACAGAAATAGTCCTGAAGGAAAAGAGGGAAGAGCTTTTGGAGCAAAAGAGAAGTCATCGTTGTGCATGCACTGGAAGTCATTGCACAGATACGTGTGTGAGGGAGAGGCAAGGGGGAGAGCGTTTTGGCATTAAGAAATACCAGCCGGTACTTTGTCAGAGCCCTTCCAATTTTGGGACATGTTTCATGTTAACAAAAAAAAAGTAAGATGGGAGCCCAGTTTTATGGGACCAAAAATACAGTGGTGTGTTATAGTGAGGGCATATTTACTTAGCACCTATTGGCTGTATAAAATTGCTTTTGGGCTGTTTTTATGATTCTTCATAAAACAAAGACTTATTAAATTTACTTGGCAGCTGTAGGGTAAGGTAAAAATGAAATAAGCTGTACTTTTTTTTTTTAAACACCCTTTGGCAGTTCTGTCTTTTATTTTAAGCAGATGAGACTCGAACAGAGATTACATTTAACACCTTTGGAAACTTTTAAACATGATATTTGGCTATCATAAATTTTAATGGGAAGTGTCCTGGAGTCCAGTTTGTGCCCTAATTCCCTGCGGGTTTAGTGAACGAGGTCGGTACTGGGTGGCGCGGATGGCGTGCCACGCTGCGGAGCGCTGGCGGGAGGAGAATTGTACCGACCCAGTTACCGCTGTTGAGCCTTGCAAACTAAAATAACAGAATCCTAAATAATTAACTTACCAAAATATTGATGTTCAGATCCTGCACGGGAAACTTAAACATGAATGGTTGCATTGATAGGGCAAAAATATTTACCAGGTTTTTTTTTTTGGGTTTTTTTTTTTTTGGTTTTCACTGATAGAGTTCAGGATTTCTGTATTCAACCTCAGGGGAGTCTTATCCAATTTCCCTTTTTCTTCCCCTGCCCCATTTCAAGTCATTGCAGGCTCTTTCTTCACTCAAGGCAGGTTGCAAGACTATAAGCCATGGTTTCTGCACACAGAACATGCCACTGTTTTTTTCATTTAAAAAAAAAATGATTTCCTTTCATGTGTTTCGACCATTGCTTAATTCTGTTCAGCTTTATTTGCTGACAGAAGCTTTGCTCTCACCGCTCCTGGGAGCAATGCGGAAGTTCAGGTGCATGTGCCATGCCGCCGGCTGGAGCGGGCCGAGAGCCGGTGGACGGGCCGCCTGCCGCGCTCTGCGGGCCACCGCCGCGCTGCCGCGAGGGGACCGGCAGCCTTGGCCACCAGCAGCACCCGCCTCAGCGGTACCTTGGCGTGGTTCCCCTCTTTTTCCTCCTTTTTGCTTTGAAAGGCCACATCTTCTGATGCCTCGCCACTCGCACCAACTTCTCGTCTTATGGGTTTGTTTGGACCCCGTGTTATTTTTTGTCCTGATGTAGTAGGTTAGCTGTCATCTGGCTGTCGATGTCGGGCATTGGCTTTCGAGGGTAATGTCCAGCATTAGGACCAGATTATTTAATGTCTGACATTACCGTGGAGGCAATGGCAGGCTCTTCTGCTGGACTGTCTTTCAAGACTCACTACTCATTTCCATCCAGACGGCACCATTTTAATGAAGAAGATAAGATTTATAGAGCTTTCGTCCCATAGCCATGACTGACAAAGCGGTCTCCAATATGTGGTATTCAAATTAAAATAAGTGACCATTTTCAGTAGGTTTAAGCTTCAGTAAATAAAAAAGTTCGTGTGGTGACTTGCCATCCTTGACGTTAAAATTAGGAAAATAAAGCAAATGCTACCTTATAAATATGGATCAGTGTTTGTCAAAGCTTTGGATTCCTTCTCATGTTTTGAATGTGGAAGCACTTTCCATTCCCAGTGAACTTTATTCTAGGGCTGTGACTTCTCATTCTGGCAAATTTGGAGTACTTCAGCATAGCTTAATTTTGGATACCTGTGGGGTTTTTCTGAAAATTTCAATTTCAGTCTCTTTTATCAGAGTTTTCGCTTAAACGTCTGATATGTTGCATGTTCTTCCATTGTTTCATTTACCAACTTTACCTTCTGATTGAAAACAAATATTTCATTTGTGTGATGTATATTTTTTTTTCCTTCCCTTGCATACAAGACTCAAATTTTTGTACCAGATTTACCCTTTCCTGCCTGAGTTGATTGAAGACAACACATTGCAGGAATGGGCTGCGGTTCAGACCTGACTCCTGTCAGACTTTGTAACTGAATTCCTTCGTCAGATATAAAGCAAAACTCTACTTTTTCAGAGTTTCAGTTGATGGGGATTTGGGCTGTTCTGTTCTTCCAATCAAGGGGTTGAGGGGCAAATTTTAGTAGCTGTATTTGTATTCTTGGTTCCTTGCGGTATTCAGAAATCGCCCTGAGATACAGGGAATAAGAAACTTCAGTGTCTCCTTTACCTGCAGTCCTGCTTGGAAGAGTAGGAGCCTGCTAAGGGCGCAGCTCCTCACTTGTCAGCCATCAACCGTTCCAGCAGTGTCAGCCCCAGCAAAGTCGAGTCTGAAGCTTGGAGAAGGGCGATGTAATGGCAGAAGAGTATTTTGATACTAATACCCTGTTGTTTCTCTCAGGGTTGTTCTTATGTTGTGGTTAATATGCAACATCGCAATTAACTAAAACTCATCCAGATAATGTTGAGTTCTTTCTTTGGACCTAGTAACTTATTTGATGTTAGAAAGTGAAACTTTTGGCAAAGTAAAGTCAGCATCCGCTGTAGAGCAAAGGGGGCTGTTGTTGAGCTGGAAGTGAGCAAGTGCTTCGACCATGAACGGGACGTGTGGTGTCACTGGCCTCCCCCGGGTGCCTCCACTGCTTGCCCAGGGCTTTGGGGACAGGCTCCCCACTGCCGTTCACTGCTGAAACACAAATGCCCATCTCACATCGGTGAAGTAGAGCCAGCGCATCAGGTGTTTGAGTCGTTGGGGGAATGGAGCAATGTGGATTTCTAGTTTACTCTGGGTTTTCCTGGAATTAAATGTAAATATTCTTGCCTAAAATCTGATTTTTTTTTTAATCATCTTCAGCAGCCTTGAAAAAGTATTTGTGTGTTCTTTTTTGCCCATGGGGTCTGCTCATTTGCTCTGTCTGTAAGTTTTACTATTGTTTTCAACCCCTCTTTTGAAAAGCTTTGGTTATTGCAGTAGGGTGAATTTTAGTCATAAGTCTCTTGTTTTTTGTTGCATAGTTTTTATGAGAATTTATTTGCTTACTGATAGAAAACCAGCCACAAATTCATTTACAATAGAGAGGAAAATAAACTGAACACTTGAGACGTATTTACCAATGGTCAGTGATTAAGTAGAGTTTTGTCAAAATCGGTTCAGTTGGAACTTAAAAATAACTGTTTATTGCTTATTTATTAGAAATGCATTTGGGCAAATTGAAAAGCTGTCTGCTGAAAGAGACTTGATAAAGCTGGGGTTAACGGCGTTATGCGTTGCCGCAGCCCTGAACAGAAGTTGCATTAGAAGTCTGCTATGTTCCATTTGTTGTGCCTGAACCTTTAGATATTTGTGCATATAAACAACTTTGCTTATTTGCGTAATGGCTTCCATCTGTGTGCGTATTGGCAAGAAGAGGTTCTTAAACATTACAACAACTTTACAAAACTATGGTGCAGGTCTCATTACCTTCATCTGAATTTCTTAGTTGTCTGTTCATTAAGATGCAATGTCATATGTGGCCTAGCGTAGCAGCTCAGTCGACATGTGCTAATTGACTTTTGGGTTCTTACATTTTTAAGAATTAATCTTTTCGAGTTATGAGTGAGCACCACTGTGGGAAAGATCTGTCACAGGACATGTCCAAAACTTTCTAACTTGAATTTCTCTTCTACACGCTTGGCTATTTTGTTCATGTCTGCAAAACACAAGGGGCAAATGCACCCATTGGGCTCACTGAATAATAGCCTCCAGCTCCTGAAAGAAATATTTCTAATGACCATTTAACCTAAAACAACAGTGGGATTTGGGGACGGAGTGACCTGTTTGTGCAGACAGGATGTAGCTCAGAATAGGTAGGTGTGAGGAAGGACCAGATGTTGGGAAAAGGAGGCAGAACGAAACCAAGGAGTGGAAGGCACCTGCCAGTGAGGTGCTGGGAGGATGAGAAGTGCTTGATCATAACCAAAACATTTGAAGATGCAGCCGCAGTACAGCTCAGTAGCATAATGCCTCTATATGTATGCAGGCTTCATAGCCAGTATTATGTATGACCTATTAAAAGGGAGAGTGCTCACAGACTGCCCAGCAGAAAGCCATCGAGAAATTCAGGCAGTGAAGAAACAATCATCTGGAAATTGCCTGATCTAAGAGAGATTAAAGAAAAATGTTTTTTTCAAAGGAAGCAGGACTTGCTTTTCTCTCTACATAGGTCCATTATGCAGGAAAAGAGGCAGAAACTAGTTCCAGTAAGGAGTGATTTCCAAGCAGGCTCACACTTGTGCTCTTTCTCCCTGCCCACCCATGAGCTGACTGTACCCAGCTGAGCTATGGGTACGTAGCCAGCGAAAAATGCTGCTGTCCTAGGACTGCGAACATTCAGAAAGATTGTTTGTCACGTTTATTTAAAGATGGCAAAAACCACTGACCTTGCTAGCATGCCAGTCATTTCTGGCCTCTCCAGTTTAGAAGCATGAAATGAACTCACGGCAGTATTGATAGCTGCTCGCACTGCACTATAAATTCAAAGGTCTGAAAATTGTTAGCTGCGTCCCTCAGTGCACTGCTGTGTCAACCTGGTGTAAAAATGAAGTTTTACGCTGAAGAGGGGTTTTCTGCAATTAGCACATTTCTATTCAACAAGTCTCCCCACTTATATATGACCTTTCCTTTGCCTGCTTTTTTTTGGGGGAGGGTGGGGGGTGATGCTGTTTATAGCTGTCTTTACAGCAGATGATTCTGGTGTGTAAAATAGGCTAATGCCTGTCTCTTGTAGCTGTTGGCAGCTGCTTTGCCTTTCCAGGATCACCTCTAAAGCCCTTTCTTCTCGGTTGATGCCTGCAATGACACTGAAGATGGTGGGTTTATAATTGTGTCATTTGGGGATGGAGCTGAGGGCCCTGTGGGTTTACAAAAATCTCTTGATAAGACTGCAAGGAGCTGATTTGGCTTCTCGGGTTTAGGCTTCATTTTCGGGCCCAGCAATTAGCAGTAGGGGGCTGGAGGAAGCTCGCCTGGTGAGCTGCTTGTGTTTTGTTGGACAGGCGATGTAGAGCCACGTGCGGCTACTTTTATACGTTCTTCTATGTGGAACCATACGTTGATGTTTCACCTGTAATATTACTGTTGGCATGTGTAAACCCAGACTTCCACAGGGGTTCTGCTTTGTTTTGTACCATGTTTGTAATTTGTATTACTTCTATTCTATAAGCAGTAATAAGCTAAGCTAGAAGCAGTGGCAGAAATGGGAGGTAAAGACAATACAGGGTCAGTGTGGAAAGCTACTGTCGCTGCTGGTACTTGCCCCTTGTGAGCTTTTGGTGCTCTAAGTGCACAGCCTTATCATTGCATGAATATGGTTTGCATACTTAACTCTAAAAAGAATGGGAAAATGTTGTCCTTGCATATTAATATAAATATTAAATGTTCGCCATTTAAATGCTAACTGAAGTGTAGCATGTTCTGCTCAACTCCAGCCGCACTTTTCCATGGAAGCCGTTGGTGGATAATAGGGGTATCCATTTAAGAAAGTGTCTTTTTAGGCTCCTTTTGCACACAATTTACATAGCTGATTGAAATATGGTGAGCTTGCAAACCATGTATG
Organism: Dromaius novaehollandiae; assembly: GCF_036370855.1. Lineage (NCBI taxonomy): Eukaryota > Metazoa > Chordata > Aves > Casuariiformes > Dromaiidae > Dromaius > Dromaius novaehollandiae. Next base: position 13,382,635 of record NC_088107.1, on the reverse strand, counting down.
CAAACACACCAAACAACGTTGAAGTCCTTTCCCTCACAACACTGAGCCAACCAGAGTTTATCCTTGCTTGCACATCCCAACGCCAATTGGCGGCTGTGGGCTTTTCATGCTTAATGTGTGCAGGGCCAAGTCCCCATTTCGGTATATAATGCCCAATACAAAAATGGCTGTTGCAATATTAACAGTCTGCCACTAATGGGTGCAAAAAAAGACTTAGTACAAGTTTTTCTTTTGTCTTTGGATTATATTTTAGTTCTTTTAAATCTTACCAGCATGTCCTGTGACTTCATTGCTGGTTCCTAATGTGTTGAAGCTGATGGTCAGCTTCTATCTTGCTTCTTTTACTGCTAATTAAGTTTGATTTATAATGACTTTATTTATGATGGCCCATTTATAATGTAAAGCTTTGGTCAGATGTGAATGGGGTCTTACATTTTCAGGAGGAAGTGTTTTCTGAACAGAAAGTTAAATGTGTGGAGGCTTCTGGGTATGCATTAAAACCAAGAGCGATCCCGAGAAAACTTTGTCTTTTTATAGCATAGGAAGCCTAGTAGCTGCATAGCTACCTAATGCTTATTTGAGGTGTAATTTGTTGAAACTTGAGTAGGTGAAATAGAAAATAAACTGAGAGAAAATGTTAATTGAAAACGAATTTATGTGCCCCTATATAGTTTACAGCAACATATGAAATCTAGAGCTGCATTCAATATTTTAATGAGTATGTCCTTTTAGAGCAGAATAATATATTGCTGTGGTAGTATTTTATCAAAATGCAAGACTTATGAGAACAAATGCTCCCTTTTGTTTAACAGATGAGTAAATAGTGCAATAAATATCCACACAAACTGTCATCAGGTGTAATTTATAAACCTGTGGCAGACAATTATCCTTACAGTTTTTAACACCTGCATTTTTCTATTAATACGTATGAACCTAGTAAATTATAAAGAAGTTGAGCCATGAGGAATGGGGAGAAGGCTGAAAATATGAAAATATATTTTCTTTTGGTCCCTAAGTGGGTATGAGAAATCCAATAAATAATAAGTAACTGTATTAAGTAGGACACACTACTCTTACAGTCAAGCTTCACAACTCCTGAGTAATCATCTTGAACTCACACTGATAGAAGCCTTTATTCTACTGTGTTCTCCAAAATATCTCGGCGTATACAATTTTTAAAGGTATTTTAACATGTTAGGGCACTGCTGAGCATCCTGCCACGTGTTTGTGCGGGGCCAGGAGCAGAAGGGCAGCACTGCTCCCCACCAGTCTCGTGCTGGTTGCTTCAGTCCACGTTACTCTGGCCAGCACAAGGGACCTGGCAGGGGGTGAGGTGTGAAAAGCCAGGAACTCCCAAATTAGGCGGTACGTCCCTTTCAGGGTCTTCTGTAAGCTGCAGGGAGACGTATCACGTCCTGGCAAGCCAAATCCTCCGCGGTGTGGGCGTAACGGGTGCCGAGGCTGGGACCTGGGGTGGGCAGCTGGATGCTGGGTCAAGATCTTGGCTTTCCAGCCTAACTGCACTCACAGTTAAGTGTAGCCTAAGAAGTAATATTTGGCCGTGGTGGAAACTTGTACTAGTGATAACAGTTCGTGTCATCATCTTTGCACAGAGAGATTCAGTGTGGATGTTGGTATCCTGCATTAAGACTTCCAGCTAAATTACGTTCATAAATACCGTTGGAATCGGTTCAGGGGAAGAATTGGTTGAGCAGTCAACAGTGAAGGGGGAGCCCTGTGCCTTGAACCATGAGGGATAAACCTAAATGGAAGTGGTCCCTCTGGTCTGCAGCGCATGAGCTGCATTACAGAAGTCACAAAACAATATTTTTCTGTTTTTCAGCGTAATTATTTTATTTACTTCAAGGGCACAGATTTCTAAGCACAGCTGAATTTAGACAAAATTATTTTTTCCTTACTGTGGAAGGAGATCTGTATTTTAATTTCCAAGAAAGAAAGATATATACTGCTACTGTGGAAACTTAAAGACTGCTTTTACAGAACTGACTACCACTAACACATGAGTATGTAACATTTGAAGGCTGCATTTACCTAAATTAAAGAGCAAATGATGCACATCCAAATTTTTATGCAGTGCAGTTTTGATTGCTTTGGGATATTTATCGTAGGCAATAAGAGTAGAGTTGATCAGCACAGTCAAGAAACAACAGATTTTTCAGTTTTATCAACAGAATTTTGCTAAGAATAATGACTTTAAAAATATCTCAGGAGGTAGGATTAATCTGGTGACATGAACTAGTTAAACTGAGATTTAATGAGGTTCAGGTAAATCGGAGACAGAATTATTTTATTATTTCAGATAATATAGCAGTTTCGTTCTTGTGAGATAGAAGTGGAAAGAAACATATGACCCCATGTTTGAATAACCTTGTATTCTCTAAAAAGCTCTGCCTTTATATTGTGACGTATTAGTTAACAAAAGCAATCATGCAAAAAATAGAGTACGTTAATGCTAGCCAGATAACTCTGCATTGTGTACAGCTGTACAGGAAACTCATACAAAGTTAATGTTTAAATTTATCAGATATTTTCCATTAACTCTCTATTTAACAAATGATCAGCTATTGTATGTAATATCCAATCTCCTAAAGTCTTAACGATCATGGATGTGCACAGTAAGAGATTAGCATAAAATTAGCACTGATGCAGCTATTAAAGAATCTTGAAAGATGTTGCTATCCTGGCAAATAAATTGGGCTGCAGCACATATCTGAGCTTTGTCAAACCCCGAGGCTCGCTGAGTGAAAGCATACTTTATGTTCCCCTGGGGTGTATTCCCCCTACTCCTACCCCCTGTTTATTACTTTGTACTAATCTTCAGATTCAACAAAATAATTTATAAAGCTGTAGGGGACATGCTACCAGCTGATTCCTCTTGCCAGATCAAACCTCAGAAAGGATGCAAGTTGCTGAGTGAGTCCTGGGGGGCACTAAGAGTTTTCACATCTATATTGGCTTTTCCAGCACAATGCCAAATTGCGGGGCCTGATCTTTTTTCTTTTTTTTTCTTTTCCCCCCTTTGAAGTTTGGACTTCTTGCAGAGGTACACAACAGTCATACTGTATAACATGTTAGGGTGTCTACTTTGTAGATGTGCTATGGCCTGGTGTTATCTGGTAGTTATCATACATTGATCTTTTTAATATACAAAGTAAATAATACATTTTGTGATAATGTCCTGTTTTCAGTGATTTCCCTCAACCCTGCTCTTGTCATGGGAACACACTAAATTGTAGCTTTTTCCCCAATTTCCTCAGTCTGCTGAATGCCTCAATTCTTAAGGTCTTTAACAGCACTCCCTGGGAGCCGAGCATAGTTTTAAAAGAATCCATTAGCCCTGTGGGAATATTGTCACCAAAATGAAATATTTCCAAGATGAAGGAAACTCTTTAAATAGTCTGAAATTAATTCTGAATGTTTTCAGAACTGGAGTTCGAGACGATGTTTTCTTTCGTACTCCTCCCCCAGCCCTTCAGACGGGCTCGCCAGTCCCTACTGGGTACAGCTTCCTGCTACTTGCAGAGCAGTAATTATCCTAATTACACTCCAGCATTTAAAGCCATCTTCTGGAAGATGATTTACAAGAATTACATAAAAGAGATCTATATACAATGACACACTTGCTTGTTTGGCCCGAAGCATTTTATGTTTTCCAGCGAAATCGTGATTCGTTTGGTAAGTTCTAATGAGTTCCTACACGAGCCTGTGCCGGAAGATGCAGTCGGAGCCGCGCTGCTTGCTTCTTTCTCCAAGAGCAGCTGAGGTGGTCAAGCGGTCCTTTGTCACTCTGACTTGCCATGAGCATTTATTGGGAACATGTGAGATCACAACTGTGACTCTTTCCACTAGTTGAAAAAGTTAAAAATGAGAAAATACTTAGTGGAAGCTGAAAATAGTGTCAATAATAACAGGCAGATTGATACATCGATATGTGCCAGAATGTGTGCTCCTCCTCAGGACAGCTCAAAGAAAACATGAGAATGAGATGGTCTGTGAAAAGCACTGCAGGATTTCCACCTCTGCTCTTGCTATCTCGGAGGTGGAGCCTGGGGCACGGATTCAGCCCTTGCAGGAGTGTGTGTGTCTGGGGGGGCACAGCTGTCTGATTTTCGCATAGAGACACTAGGGCACCACTTGGCTCTTCGCTTTATCTATTTACCAGATACTGATCAAACAGCTGAACATGAGCGGTGGGGCAAGATATGGCAGCAAGTTGATTTATGCCCTTTTGGAGTTTTGTAGTCGTTCCTAAGATTAGTGTCAGCTCTGTTCTCCGTGTGTCTCTTGCAGAGTTGGCCACTGACCCAAGGAGATCATGCATGCACAGTAAGCTGATCTTCCACGGTAACATAGTAATGAGAGACAAGAGTCCTAGTGCTTGAATCACCCCTGAAAAGCCCGTGTGAACATGACAATATGCCTCTAGATTTAAATCAGAAGCCCACTTTGAAACATACGTCATAGGCAGACTGCGTTTCGTGTGAAATATTCTTTTTTAAGGAATTTTCTGTGCTCCCAAGCTCCAGTTGTGTATTTCTGAAGTACAGTGTTTGCTATGGTACAGCACTAAAAGAGCAGGATGAACCTTAAGCACTGATTACTCCTGACCCTTTACGAGGCTCATATGAGAGGATTTAGAATGTGTCCCACTGCCGTTTTACTTATTACATCTTGATATACACTACTAATATTATGAAGCATTAATATTAATTTACGGTAGCTGAGGTACATTCAAACCTGGTTATAGAATTATTGAGGAGCTGTGTTTTTGCGGCTGCCTCTAGAATAGCGACTGGGAAGTGTTTTCAGTACGGAAAACCTGGTGGCTTCTTATGGTAAGACTATTATAACAGAAGTGGTTGTAATGAAGGGGAAAGTACCTGAATCATCAACCATAACATATTCTACTTTCCAAGTGTTGAGGTTATGATGATATGCAATCTAGTTCTATAAAACAGTTAAGCACTTTCTGTAGATGAAGCGGGATAAGCCAAGCTGTTCCATTAAGTGAAATGCCCTCCTCCAAGGCCCTGCTGTATGTTACTGCTAGCACTGGGGAATGGCTCATAAAAAATAAAAGATTAGTTGTTGCTTTCTTAAAATACAACTTTCTCTCAAGCATATAATGCCCCAGTTTTTTCTCATTGACTTTAATAGTGAAAGGGTATTGCATCTAGTTTTTCACATGGTGCTCATCATCGGTATTAAACTTTTCTTACAGGGTAGATTTGCCAACAGACATTTAAATGAATTTCTAGAACTACAATAATACTTCAGCTGCTCACCAAGCAACTGAAACCTTTCCTACGTTTTGACATTGGCTGAAATCCTGCTCGTATTGACAGTGACCTGGAGTTAGTGGGTGGGGGTGCTTCGGCAGCCCTTACGCTGTGCAGTCGTGGTCTTGATCCAGTATCTCCCCACACTGGGTGTGAATGATAAAAATAATAACTCTCTAATTATTTTACTGTCTATTAATGAAAAGTGTGCAAAATAACTGTGATATAAGCGGGCAGACAGATTTCATGGACGTGCATTTCATGCGGACTGAAAGGAGAACTTCTGTTTACGGGATGGATTTATTTTGAACGCTTCTTTGGTTTGGGAATGAATTAAGCCCTCTGATCATTAGTGTGCAATAATTTTCAAGCTAAATATGACTTCAGAAACTTAGCAATCAAATTGCTTTCCAATTCCTTGCTCTTTTGCTTGCTTTGATGCTCGTGCATGTTATTTGCATACAATGGGTCAGAGTGTCTTGTACTGTGGGGAAAAAAATGGGCAAAGAGTAATGAATTTGCAGATTATGCATTTATTTAGGAAAATTGAGACTGAACAAGACTGTGTGGCTTAAAGCTTAGCTAGCGATCGGAATAATGGAAGGTGAAATGTGATATCGACTAATGGAAAGTAATGCACATTAGAATAATTTAACATGCTATTGGAGTTTACTGGCACGTAATTAACTGTAATCACTCAAGAAAAAGGCTGAGGTATATTTGTAGAAAGGTTAAATAGATATCCCTTTGAAGTAGAATATGGTGGTCAGGAAAGTTCATAAAGTTGGATAAGCCTTGAGAATGGGATTTAAAAAAAAATCTGAAAGTACTGTAATTCTTTATTTGGAATCAATATTTTGCCACCACTTAAAATGTTGTATTGGGTTCTGGTCAGCCATTCTAAAAATGATACTGCAAAGAAGATAAAGATAAGAACTTCTGGATTGGTATTCAGTGCTATAGGATATCATTATAGCAAAAAAGCTTAGTAGGATTCAAGAAAGGATTAGACATTTCCTTTTAAAAATAAGAACATCCATGTTTATAATAAATAAGATAAAACATTTATGATAAAGGTACCCTAAAGCTGTGAAAGGTTTAGAAGTCAACCACTGAGCAGGGGTGGGTAGAAGGCAATTTCTCTGCAGGACAATTGCTCCATTATGGGACTTCTTGTTCCCTGGGGCTGCTCTAGGAAGTGGCTCTGTGGACAGACAAACACCTGTGCTATTCGGTGGGGCAGAGGTGGTCCCTAACTGCCCTCTGCCAGTATACAAAGATACACTGGTGTGACCGTATTCACTGTGATGAAAAATACATTGCTTTGACTGCTGATATTATGTGTTTACATTTAAAAAAAAAGTAGTCAAATTCAGGCACGCGTTCTTCATTGTAGGGATTATCAGCACAATCAAAGGAGCTCACAAAGCTGCTCATATTTCCCAGTGGGTTTTGAGATCTCTTGCTGAGGGTTTTAGTGTTACTAGTGCTGATAGAGATAAATTTTAGCAAAGAAATTAAAGAAAAATAGTGTCAACAGGAAATCATCCAGCCTAGATCTTATTAGGATGAAAATTCACACCTTTCTTTTCCGCAGAGTTTCCCAGTAAGCCTTTGTCCTTGTTTGTGTGCTTTGCCAGCCAATTTTATTTAAAAAATATACATTTCTATTTTAATTTTTTACATTTATAAAATATGTTTTTTTTAATTTAAGCAGCAGCAAAACTATCAAGAGACAAAAGTGCACTGTAGGGATGCTTTTTTTTTTTTTTTTTTTTTTTTAGGTTGGAACTTTTAGTGTGTTAAATTATTCCTACTGTGCAAATTAAGAAGACAACATTTTAACACTCTTTTCTTTTTCTGGTTTTTCTTTTCCCCCCCTCAGCCTAACGCGTCGCTGTCGAAAGGGGCACTCGGTGAGCGTAAGCTTCTTCAGGGTCACGGATACAGGCCCTGCCGCCCGCTTGCCCTGAGACGCTGTCGGAGCCCAGCTCGTGGCACGTGGTGCCCGCGTCTGGCTCTGTCACCGCGCTGGCGAGTTTGAAGTTCAAAGTTTGGCTCCCACCACCCGTGCTCTCCTTCATCCAGCGCGTTTGCTCTCTACAGGTCCTGCCCATCTGCATAGAGCAGCGAGTTTCCCTTTCACAGGACCCCACCAAAACGGGGGGGAAAGCGGTGGCAGCGAACAGCCTGGCTCTGCTTGGGGCTGGGTGAACGCGTCGATGGTGGCTTGGGCCTCTTAGAAGAAGAATATGGAGCTACTGAGTGTGCTCCCACTTTTGCTGTTGGCATCCTGCGACAAACTACCCGTATCAAAGCCAAAGATTTTATCACTTGCCATTGCATATCAATGGGGGGAAAAAGGACTGCTTAAACAATCTTTCCTAGTGTTTTGGTTTATCGTAGCCATTCCTGTTCAGTGAGACACCTCTTCTGCTGAATTAGCTTTCCTGGAAACAATAAGCTGTACTTGCTGTCAATCAGCTGGCGGGAGCTGTTTCTAAGAGTGCTGATTAAGCAACATGGGAAACCTACAGAATCACTTAAAAAAACCTTCAGTGAGAACATTTTATGGAAATACTTTTGGTAGTCACGTGTGTTTAAATGAGACTGATTGATAGGAGGAAAAAAAAGCAGGAAAGATGGCAAAATGTAAAAGCATAAAGAAAATAGGAAAGAAGAGAGCTGATACATATATCTCTCCCATTTACTCTCCTCTTGTGCAGGCTCTGCCTCAGAAGTTGAGATTTCCACTTTCTCCCCAGAATGCTTTCATATTGTTGCTTTTTCTTTCAACAGCGTCATCTTTCTGGAAGTCTAGTAGCGTCCTGGTACATCACGGCTTGACACCCTATCGGAAGGGAAATCAATGATGCAGAATTTTTGTAACTTATTTTATTGTATACAAATACGCAAGTCCTGGAAAAAGAGGCAGCTGCAAACACTACACAGGCACTCCTGCCTTCCAGAAATCTCAGTTCCCAACATGCAGTTCCCAGGAATCGCTTCCAAATATAGAAGATAACCCAGAGAATAAACTCTATGATCTGCTACCACTTCTCTCATAGTGTCCTTAAACAAGAAAACAAAACAAGTAATTCGTCTTTCTGTAAAGACTAAGAACTTGCTCGCACTGTAGAAGAACTCATAGAACTGTGTATAATAGTACTTTTTTGATTCCTGAAGACTGAGATTATGCTTAATGCTATGTAACATAAGGACAGCTGTACAGAACCGTGTTAGGAAATTGCATCTAAATTATTCAGGATCGTAGCCATGTTTATCTTGTTTCAGAGAGACAGGTAAGGTCCTGATCCTACAAATTGCTTATTGCTTTGTGCCAAGTGCCTTCAACTCCTTACCTTTAAGAACAGATCCACGTGTTTTCATGCTGCCCTCAAATTACACTCCTCAGACATACACCCACCTAAAGCATTTTATCACTCGTGTTTTGGCTTCAGGCCATAGCTGCTCAAATAGTTTGAAGTGCTGCTCAGTGTTGGCACTGGCCTGTAATCTAGCAAGGCCTCGAAGGGAGCGCGAACCCCAAATTCCCCGGGCGGGAGGGCGAGCGTGGCTGTGCCGGGGCAGGGCTGGCAGCGCGGGAGCTCGGGTCGGTGTTGAAAGGTCTGTGGGGAAGGCGAGAGAGACGGAGATAGCGCAGTGCTCAGCAGGCGAAGGCTGTTGGACGTGGCAGCTAGGAGAATGCCTGTTCTCGCATCTCTCTATTATTGATGTTTAGATGGTTTTAATTCCGTGTGAGTCAAGCAGCTGGAGCTGATGAGGCTGTAGTTTCTGTGGTGTGAGCAGGCTAGGAGCCGGTCACAGTCTAGACTGTGTGTGTATCTCTTCTGCAGCCCAGTGGAGTGGGATGGGACACGGGGCTGCTGCGACAGGGATGCAGAAAGGAACCGTTTTCTCTTTAGCTTACTGCCGGAGTGGGTTATTGTATAAGAAAAATGCTGGGCTCTTTGGGGCTTGTGACGTTGCTAAAGTGTGGTGAGGGCTTTTCTATAGCATAAGAGCCCGGAAAATACCAGATTTCTAAAGGTTTTATTTGGACGTGGGAAGTCTTTGCTAAGGAGAGCCTTCAGCAGCCGGGGGGTCGGGTCGGTTCTGTAGAGCCTCTGAGCGCAGCGCACCTGGAGAGGCCTGTGAGGGAGCCCCTGATGACTGCTGAAGTTAGAAGCGCCTGTTCTGCAGAACCGGAGCCCCCAGTTGTGGTGGTGCGCGGCACAGCTGCAGCAAAGCAAATGCACAGGCCCCGGCCCCACCGGCTGCTCACTCAAAGCCGAATTAATATGACTTCGGAAAATCAGCAATATAATATACTCCAAAATGGCGCTGGTATGGAGTATCACCTGCCTACAACAACAGAAAAGGACCAAGGAGCATCTTCTCCTGAATAAATGCCGTAGGTTTTCTTTTTCTGCCATTCTTACAAAAGTAATACCTTTTCCAGGTTTAAATTTGCAATATCAAGTAAGTTGGAGTTGCTAGAAGTCAAGCTGTAAATAACTATTCAGTAAAATCCTGTGAAATTATTAGAGAACAGGTTTTTTAAAATGTTGTTTGTAATGACTATATTATTTACCCTTGCATGGAGAGACGTGTTCTTTTCATGGATTAATCTTTTCTTTTTTCCTTTGGGGAGCAGAAAATAGGCATTTGTTTTTCATGGAAGAAATCAGAAATATTTCTGAGCCCTTGGGCAGAGAACAGGTGATGCCAACTTTGTGACAGGTTTTGCCTTAACTGGGGAAGGACCCTTGTCTTTTTATTGGGAACTGAGGGAACCCAGAAGCAGCCTCCAAACCAGGTCCTGGTAGCGAGTGATAGATGGCTCTGTCGGAGGTGCCTGCAGCTTCTCCTGCGCTTTCCCTGCAGCGACAGAGAGAACATTAATTTTCTGTAAGTGTATTGCTGCAAATATGACTTTAATACAATTCTCAAATGTTTGAGTAAAACCCTAATGTCTTCCAGTAATTTCCTTCTATAATCCTGTGTCACTGATGATTCCAGACAGTGACAAATGGCAGACTCTGTCTGGTTGCTTTTTTCCTTGTCTCCTGCCTCCAGTTACCTTACTGGTTTGGGTAATGCAATATTCCTTGTTAGGCTGTGCTAAGTTTATTATCCTTCATATAAAAGGGCTATGGGCACTTGATGGATAGGCATATCCCACAGTAGATCTAAAGGCCTGCTAACCACAAGGGAAGGGCAGACATGAAGCTGGAGGCGATAACCACTGCAGCCGAAGGCATAAATGGGTATGTGCTCATGGCCGATATATGCCATATTCCCCTAAAAGCATTACTTTGCAGCAGCCAGCCTGTTTCTCCATTCCTTTCTTCTTTACATATGTACTGCACAGATATCTTGGTATTGCTCTTCTGCTGCAGCATTAGATTTCATTACCTTTATTTACACTTTTCATTACTGAAATCCAAATCATGACCCACATGCGTTCGTAGAGTCTTGATGTCCTCCTGGTATCCAAAATTTCCCTTGCACTTCTGTTCTCTCCTATATATGCATTTCGGCCTATACTTTGCCTCCCTTTTATTCAGTGTCTGTTGCTGGCGAAGAAAACATAGAGGAGGGGAGAGATTTGCATTGAGGAAGTTTTTTGTCTGCTGCAATCCTGCTATTTTTTAGCATCCCTGCTGGAGAAAAATACTTGGAAGTGCTGCATTTGCGGCTTTAAACAGCATCCCTGATACCAGGAGAACACTCGTGTAGTCACTGATTAGTCTCTACTAGTGTAATTGAATTTGGATTTGTAGGAAATTTTGAAGGCTTGCAAGAATGGTAGCTGACACTAAATTACTTTGAACATTAGGAGTCCAAGCAAGTGCAGCTGCCCATTTGCCATTATGAAAAACCTGTATAAGCAGTACAGGATCTGAGAGGCACTACTTTGAGGAAGAAACCATTAAAGGAAACTGATTTTCAAATGCAATTGCTACTAATTTCTTAGCTGCTGGGCAAAAAGAATAACTAGAAGTAAATTTCTATACAGTCGCACTTAAAATTTGAAGTCTGCAGCCACTGTGAGCATGTTACCTCAGAGAATTTAATAATAAATGCTATTTTGATTTTGACCAAAGAAAATAATTTATCTGGCTTAATATTAAGAATGCTGTGCATTTTACTGTCTGTGAAGAGGAAATAGATACTGTTTAGTTTGAAACAAAAAATCACTGGCTTGTGAAGACTGAGTGGGTTCCTTTAATTGTTAAAATAGTTCTGCTGCTGGGCTATAGTATTGCTTGCATCTTCTTGTGTGTGGGTTGAGCTATCTAAAGCAAATTTTTTATGCTTTTGTCCATATTGAGGAGGACTTAATGAGTAAACATAAGAGAACATAGAGAGGGCCAGATACTCTGTGACAATGTTTAAAACACTCCATCGCTGTTCATGCTGCTTGGAGATGACTTCTTTCCTGTTAGTGGAAATATCTTTTTTTTCTTCTTCTTCTTTTTTCTTTTTTAATTAACTTGTCTCCTTTTATCCATGCTTTGGGCAAAAAGGCATTCTGCTCTTTATTGCTGCTAAAATTACTTTGGAGGTAAAGTCAGTAGGGAATATGTTGGTCCTGGCAAGCAGAAGTCACAGAGCGGCTCTGGGCGTTGACAGATGTCACATGTTGCTTTAAAGTGTAAACCTGTTTATTAGTAGGAATGCAGTAAAGACTGTAGTTCATTAAGAAAATAAATGTTTGGAAAGAATAAAACAGCTAATCGAATTTCTAGGAAGGACGGTGCCGTTCCCTCACTACCCTTTAGCATTGACAAAAGGAGATGCTGTGTTTCCTTTCCAGTATTCCCCTGAATATTTCCAGTTTCACGGCCTCATATTCAAGGGATAGGGGGGTCTCTCTAGATAGCATGTGCTTCTTTTGATGGGAGCAGTAGGATTGCAACTATTTTTGTATTTATGCAAAAGGGCAATGTCCTGGGATGTTCATCTTGTCATGGTGTTAATTTGTCATAGCGGATTGTCATCAGAATAAACAAGGCTGTCACCTTGCTGTTTACTGTATCCCGACACTGGTCTTGGTATCCCAGAATGTGTTATAGGTGCTGTTTTCTTGGCATAAGGCTGTTCACAGAAAAATAGGACGATCATGCTATGGTTGAGTACAGGTTTCAGTCCTATAAGTTAAGTTTCTGTGAGCTGGCAAACAATAGCCCTTTGCAGATTAAGATGCATACTTTAATTCAAAACGTGTATCTCGCGGAATTGAAGCACCCCGTGTAAGTATTGCAGTTGATGATCTTTAGGAAGACCATTGCACTGTGGATGCCATTATTAAGGCTTTCACTGTTCTCCTGGAGAGTGTCAATTTATGCATGTAGTCCTACTGCTTTTAATTGAATAGTCTGAATGGGGACAGAAAGAGCTCTCTTCAGCGGGCTGAAGATGGCAGGCTCAAGCACGTGGATTAAGCAGTCGTGCTTCAGGGAGGAGCATTAGAACTTAATAGTCAGGATATTGCCACCGAGATAAGTATATTAAGCTAAATTCTCAAAGGTTTGCAAATGGTTTAACCACATGTGCCATTCAAATCAAGGGGAGTCACATATCTAAAACCCCATGTAATGTTTTGAAATGTATCTCTTGGGTGTTAATTTCATCATCTAAAATATATAGCATAATGGGTAGCTGCTGCATGAATACGAAGTTTTAAGCCCCTCTAGGGGCTCCGCTAACAGCGCAAACCATGAGAGTGTATCCGAGTTGTTTATGAACAGAGGCAGAGTCCCAAGAGTGATATACAGCTATAAATTCACTCCAGTCTGTGCCTATCTTGTTATGTGTAATGACAGAGAGCAGTTTCCCACTAAAACTACCTCCTTGAAGACCTTTAACTGAGGAGCTCTGCCTGCAACTCAGTCCTGATAGCCGAGGAGCTTTGTTGGGGAAGGGACTCCATTTTCCCTATCAGCATTCGTGTGTTTTATCACACTTTCATTTTGTACTTAACACAGGTATTTAGTGCATTCACATGAACATGCTAGGTATTTGCAACATTTTATTTACTTACTGGAGCTTATTTGATAATAGATATTCTAGTGCGTTAATGATATGTTTTCTTAAAATGTACTATTGACACAGGCTATAACAACTTACTTAAGAGATCTCTTTACACACCTAAAATGTTGTGGATTTTTTCCCTATCTAAGAAGTACAAGGTGAGAAGCCTAATGAACTTCTGGAGCATTCGGTTGTTTTTAACTGTAGAACAGCCGAATCCTTTTCCCGTCAGCGAACCTGCCTTAGGCCCCGTCAGGCAAAGCAGTAACACGCCGCGGGGGACACGTTCGCTCTTAACCTCAGCATAAGCCTCTGACGAGCTTTTATAAATGCAGAATTTTGCATAAGATTTCATTTGGATTAAAGCGATAAAATGCTGCTTTAGCTGTCGTTACAGTGACCTAAATAGCAGCCTATTATTACTTTGAATTGTATTATGCATACATCTAGACACGATAAAATACATATTCTGTTCATTTAGTGTGACAACATGCACGCAGGTGCTGCCGAACTCGCTGGGGGTCACTGGCGGGCGGAGCGGCGCCGGAGGGACACGCGAGGCGTCCCTGGGCTGGGGAGCGGGGCCGCGCCGCGGCAGGCAGCGAGGAAGGCTTGGCGCGTGCGTGGGGACCCGGGTGTCTCGAATGCCTTAGGGAAGCCAGCGGGATGTTCTGCACCTGGTTTCTGCGTTTCCCAGTGAGAAACCCTGATCTCTGCTTTCGTCCCGCAGTGGTTTGGGCTGCTCCCCGGAGGAGCTGAGCACTTTCTGCATAGCACGGGGTTGCGGGGGGTTCTGGTGGCAGGTTTTCTTGCCGCATGGCACTGTGGACACTGTCTTCTCCAGCGTAATTCTGGTGGTGATGGAGAACACCAGTCACCAGCAATGCCAGTTCGTCTCGATCTTGCATAAGGTCGTTCGGTTGCTCGTTGGTACCCTTTTTGTTTGCTTCTGCTGTGCCTGTTCCCTTCTCGAGGGGCCGAGCGGCCCGGGGTGGTGCCCCAAAGGGCCGCTGTGGGCTAGCAGCACCCTGCCGCCGCTGTCCCGGCCCCCCCCGGGGCAGGTCGTCCCGCTCCCAGGGTAGCTGGAGCCGTTCTCTGAATTAAGGCATGGTACGGAAGTGCCTCTTCTTCCTTCTCCCTGTTCCCATTCTTTCCCCCCCCCTGTTTACTGCCGTATTTCCCAAATAAACCTCAAAACCCCTATTTTTGTGTTCTGTCCCTTCAAAGCTGTCCCTTGCCTCAACTCCTGTGTCAATATACTGCTTCTCCTCTGTACTCCTCTCCCCTCTCTCACTTGAAATGCTTTCCGGTCGTCTTTCTTGCCATCACGTTAATTCACGATCCGTATCTCATTTCGTCTCGGATCGGTCTCCCCTGCGCTGCTGCCACGTGTCCCTTGCCCCTTCCCCCAACGTGGGGTATCCGTGGCCTTCCCCAGGCGGCCCTGCGAAGGCGGCGGCGGGGACCGGCTCCGCCTTTCGGCCCGTGCGGACACGCAGCGGGTGAAGGATGTGCCCGCCCGGCGGCCTTCTGGGGCTGCGGACGGCTGGGTGGCGATAAGGGCCCGTCCGAGCGGCCAGAGCCGCGGCTGCCCTCTGACGGCGTCCGTCTGCCCGCCGCCGCCGCGGCTCGGGGCTCTCCTCGGCTGTGGACCTGCAGAAGGAAATGGGGAGGTTTCCCGTGATCGTTAACTGGCATCATACTGGGGGACGGGGTGTTGGGTTTTTTGTTTGCTTTGTTTTGTTTTGTTAAGCAAAGAAACGTAGTCACTGAGCAGTGTCCTCAGTCGAGGCAGCGGAGGAGGGTTTAACTTTGTCCTTGGTCAGCCGCAATAAGGAACTTGTGCGTTTTAGACTGGGTGTGATTGTAGCTACGCTTGAACTTCAGTAGTGCTAGAGTTTTCTGTAAAACTGCTTTGGTAAAATACATCTGTGCAGTAAGTTTTGAAATTCCTGTACGTTATGATTCTGCAAAGTTGCTGGTTACCAAAACGAATTTTGCTGTTACCGTGCAGCTGCCTGGTAGGCAGCAGCTCGTAAACCCTTCTGTCCGTGTGTCCTGGAGGCTGCTCTTGAACTACCTGGAAAGGGTGCCGTGATGTCCCTGTTCCTTCTTTAGAAATGTTGTTCCATTGAAATAAGCAGGTGGGCCTAAAATATGATCCTTTCGAAGTCTTATTTTGGACTGCTGTGTTTAGTTTGATGGAGAGAGATTCTCCTAAAGAGGCTTCTGTGATAGCACCGCAGTTGAGTACTTGATGCAGGTAGCAGCTCTTTCAAGTGGGTGGCTGTTTTGTGCACACAGCAGTCTTTTCTTTTCTTTTTTTACTGGAAAGAACAGAGAATGGAAAAAGTATAAAAACAGTAACTGTGAAGAGAAAGTTGGAATAACACTAACATTGCAATCAAAAGTATATTCAACAAAGCTTCGTGTCTATCAAGTTATTAAAACTGTGCAAAACTGGTAAGGTGAAAAATGTGGCAGGTTTTTTCTTTTTGTTTTTTTCAGACCGAAATCCTTTTCTGCAAACTCAGAGTGCCTAAGCAACCAGGACAGGAGCTATTCTGTGCTTCTTGGCTACGCCTTGACTAGGATATCTTACTTTTAAGAATTCTAGTTAGTCAAAGGAGCAGCTCGGACCGTTCCAGCACCAAAGGCAGTCAGCAGAAAAAGACCTGCCAGCTGAAGTCTTCCCATTCACTTCAGTGCTTATTAGATGGGCTGCATAGCACTTGGCTTCTTGCCTTTGTCAAACTCCAACTGCAAGTAAATTTCAAGAACTTGTGGAAATCATACAGTCTTTAAAAATAATACTTAGTTTCAGCTGTGCAGTATATCTAAGCAACTGCTCATAACCTTAATGCTCTGCTACTGTGTTCTTACCTGCCTCCTGCTGTAGAAGAAGCCTCGTTTAGATATATTTCAGCCACCTTAGAATATTTAAAATAGGTATGTTTTGCATAGCTTTCCACCTGTGAACTCCAGCTCCCTCAATTTTATGAAACTTGCTCTCAGTATTTCTGAGGAAACCTCTGTGGGTAAAAATGTTATGATATGACACAGAAACATCAAATGTAAGAGCAAAGTTAGCTTTGGTTTTCAGTAACATGATGTGTGGATCACAGCTGTCGGTTAACAATGTAAGCTTGACAAAATTAAGAATTTTCATTATGAAACA
Source organism: Dromaius novaehollandiae (assembly GCF_036370855.1). Classification (NCBI taxonomy): domain Eukaryota; kingdom Metazoa; phylum Chordata; class Aves; order Casuariiformes; family Dromaiidae; genus Dromaius; species Dromaius novaehollandiae. The sequence continues at coordinate 13,366,117 of NC_088107.1, read as the reverse complement.
GGTTCTGGCAGTTGATACCTAACCGGGAACCGTCCTCTTGTTCGCCCTAAACACACGGCAGAATTTGAGGCTACTGAGTTACCCTGGGGGTGCTGGGGCCTCTCTCCATTAAGATGAACCTGTACCTCTTCCACACTGTTTTCCATAGCTCTCGATGGTATTTTTCCTTATGCCTCTTTTTAGCATCTTCACTAATTACTTAGAGCAGAGAGTAACTGGCATATTAATGAATTTTACAGATGTTGTTATATAATGAGGCATTTTGAATAACTGTGAGAGGATTGTGATTAACAGAAATCTAAAATTACAGCTGTTCGGTTTGGTAAATTTTGCTGTTGCAAACGGAGACTTTCACCTTTAGTGAAAAGTTTGTACTGTGCTGTCGGAGGCGGCTTGAGTCAGGGCGATCAGTGCGACTCGGTAGGTCTCACGGATGAAGCCGTATACCTCGGGGAGAGACGAAGGTAGGAACGGTTAGGTCTTCCAGCGTCTTCAGGGTGCAAAGGAGGTGGCTCTGCTGAGCCCCTGCAAAGTTTGGGAACGGAGCAAAGCAAAGCAGTTGGATCCTAGGGCTGGTGACTGTAAGACCTGTGAAGCCAATGCTGTACAACTCATGTGCGACTGTGAGAGCCCATCACTAAGCCATTGCGTTCAGATTTACTTGTCTTAATTTAAGCCATTAGCATAGTGAGAAAGGTTAAGCTGACTATTATGAATAGCAGAGCTCAAGAACATGTGTTCCAAAGGCTCTTTGAAAGCCCACAAAATGTGGCCTGAAGGAGCCAATTCGTGAAATATTATTTGGTCTGTTTCCATGGGATTCCTGAAGTATTTCCCACTGATAACCATTCTTTGTGTACAGTTTCTAAGACGGTTTTCACTTTCTTGGAGTTCTTCCACAGGCCTTTGTGCTCCTATTTTTAAATAAGCCTTTTCCCCCCTTTCTTTTCACTTGTAGGAAAACTCCTTTTGAAACTGTGAGAGGGAGAGGTTTGCATCTGTCTGCCTACAATGACTTCTGACCTTAAAAGAAGGTCACGATTACTTTTAATTATGTTTTTTGAAACTTTTCTGGGTGTTGCATGCTAACCTTTGTTTTGTGCAAACAATTTACTGTTGAGTTTGTTAATGAAAGCTTCCAGCAGCGTTCAGGGCAGCGACGGGGTGGTGATTGGCGTGAAGCAGGAAATGAGATTGTACAGCAGAACTAAAAAGTGGCGCAGCGTTTGCCAATATTCAATCTTGTGGTTCATCAGACTTGGAAAAAATATTGTTCTGCTCTACTGCTCATTTCTTTTACTGCCTTTAAGACTTTAGTGTCGTGTGAATAACTTCCCATGCTTTTTTGGTTTTGTCTTAAACAGGCATAGTCTTCCCTAGGCTTGTAAATGACTGAATAGAAAAGTTATGATTGAGAAAATCGTAGATTTTGTCCAGCAATATGTAGATAACGTGACGTGTAGCATACTGTCTCCTCTGCCTGTGATTTCATCTCTACTTAAACACTCTTTCTTAATCTAAAGAAAATATTTAATGTGCAATTATACATTTGAAAGACCTCTCTTTGCTTTTCTTTCCTTAAATTTTACCAAAAGGACATGAAAAGATCTACCCCAAATATGTTATTTCCTGCTTAAGTGTTATCCATTAGAACTTAATGCTATTTACCCAGGAGATGGCTTGTATGGTTGTCATCTGAGATAAAGGCAGACAGTAGTTGTAGTTAAAAATGGCTGCTTGCCATTCTGTTTAAAAGAAGAGCTTGTGTGATTTTTTCAAAAGGGCTCAAAATCCACATTGAACCTCTAAGGCTGGCAGCATCAGTATAGAAAAGAGAAACCAAGTAGGTTTATTTAACAGTTTAATCTGCCTAAAATGTGTGTGTCCAATTGCCCGTCCCCACGGAATGAAAATGCTCAGAGAACAGGTTCTGAATTCATGCTGAGTTTATCATCGGGATTCTGCACATCCCTTAAAACCTATTTAAGCTATGAAATAGCAGGAATGAAAGCAAAGTCTGATCTATCAAGCATGGCAAAGGTTTAGGTTTTCCGGGGAAGAGTACTGAGTCTACCCTGGCTTGCTAACTAGTGTTGTATGTGCTCTTCTTATATACAGAGAAGATCTCTCATCAAATATGCATAAGAAGTGATAACAAGTAAGCTTGTGACAAGCACGTAGACATTTGAAGAGGACAAAATCTAGAGGTTTATAGCATTAATATTCATACAGAATTAAGTCTCCCTTGCAATTTCTATCAATTTTAAGATTTACTGCACTCTTTCCCCCACCCTCTGTTCTCCTGGAACAAAAGGAAAATCACTCTATTTGTCAGTGATAGTTTTTCCACACTGAACAGTAACTTGCTCTGTGAATTGTCATATTGAAATTAGAATCTAAGCTGAAAAATATGCAGTGAGAGCAAGCCTTGGAAAAAATCTACTTTTATCTATATTCTAATCACTTAAAGAAGTATGACTTAATCTGTGATCGATCGATCATAGGCAGTCCAGCCCATAAGCAATGAGAAGAGTGTCTGCTGTATTACTGTGTTTAAAAGATTAACCCTATTTCTGCATTAAGCAAGCTGTAGTGACAATGAAAGTAATTAATGAATGTTCAAAGCTCAGGCTACTTTTGACTTGGCTGTAAATGAAGGCCATTGTATGAAGTGTTCCAGGGAGTTTTTTTTAAAGTAGGCTGTAAAAACAGTTACTTGGAGTATGCCTACTGTTGAGATGTCCTCACATTGCAGTATTATTTGAGAATGAGAAAGAAAAGTCATAAACTTACGAGAAATAAAAAGGCCTTAGGAGCACCTTGCAGGACAATGTTCCACTAATACTGAATTTATTTATTTATTTATTTATTTATTTATTTTTGGCAAAAGAATTGACCCATGAATTTTGCTATGGTGCCTTGTTGGTATAGAAGCTGAGGTGTCCCAGGATGCCCCTACATTAGCACTGGCACTTGGACCAGAAGCGTGCCTTTGAAGCGAGTCTGCGAGTCGTTCTCAGTGTGCTTGGGTTTGCTGGCAGAGCAGTTGTGAAGTGCAAACTGGATTTCTTTTGCACGAAGCTAATCAGAAGGTGCACTCCGAGAGTACGCCTAAGGCGTCCCAGCTGCTAGCTGGAGTTCAGTCCATGGCAGCACCCTGAGAAGCATATTGGGTAGATACCCGATCCTCACCACAAACTCCTGCCATGGTCCATGCTGCTTGTTCACAAAGATATGTTAGACAGTGTAGCTAATGCCTTAGCTCTTCGCTGGCTATAGCTCTGGTCTGATGGTGAGAGTGTATTTTCTGTGATGTCTTTTCCACAACTCCGTGTGTATCATAGACTTGTTCCATGGTTTTCTTCCCACCTGTAAGATGCAGACTCCCAGGAAAGCTGCGCTGAGAAAACAAGAGCTAAATTCCCATGGCAGTGGGGAACTGTGAATTGAAAACTTTACAGTTTCTTTTTCTTCTGTAGATCAAAGGAAAAAAAAACAACAGCAGAAAGTAGGCTCTTATCAGAACAAATTTTGTTTTGATAAAAATTCAACTTGATCCTAATAAACTGTTTTGGTGATTTTCTTTTTTGCAATCCAACCAATTACATGTCAAGTTAGATGATACTCAGATGCCGTAGTTGAATATACGCTGTCTGTTGCACTAACAGTAATAGGAAGCCTGGAAGTTGTGCCAAGTTTCCTTTTAACTATCTGAGTCTTATTGTGAAGACAGTGATTTGCGTGAATTGTCCCGATTTAGTCAGCTCCCTGGCTTTCATAATGGGGGCATATTTGGTTGCTTGGTTACCCATTTTGGATCATTGTATTTTAGATAATCATTGATGGAAATGTTACTCAGAAGGTGACTGAACAGCATGATGCAGATTTTCAGCAGGCCTCAAATGTAAAAATATATCTCTGCAAAAAAAAAAAAAAAAAAGTAATAGATATTTGCAATTTACATATTTGCTCACACTTACTGAACATGTTCACATGCCATTTGTATATGCCACTTTGTTGTTGTTATATCCTTAAGCGAAAAAAAAGTAGAAATTACGGAAGCGTGTGGTTTGGGTCAGCAGGAGCAGCGATGATGTGCATCCAGTAACAGGCTGAGAGAGGAGAAATCAGGTGTTCGTAGTGGATCAGAAATCTGTTTCTTCCAGGGTCTGCAGCAGCTCAACCAACCTGTATGTCACAAGAAAACATTGATTTGTTTATAAAGCATGAGAACTGTGATCCTGAGTACATGAAATAAAAAATTAAAATGTTGTTTCCAATGACGTGCCAGCTGTTTGACATGACACAGGGCAGCAGTTGAGATGTAGGCCACGTAGGGATGAACTCGTGCTATACAGTACAGTGACATCAAGTATTTTAATGGCTCACATCTATTTAATTTTTTTATTCTTTCAAAAAAAGAAAAGATTTACTTCCAAATCTATTAAAGACAGCTGCTAATTTTGCTGTTATAATGCAATTTCCACTGGGATGACTTATAAAAGAATTAAGGAAAATGGCACCATATACATATTGCAGGTGAGTGTTTTAAACTGCTTCTACTCCATTATACCCCAGAACATCAGCGTGGTCAATGTTTATGATAGTGGTATTTTTCCTAAGGCTTAGCTTCTGAAATCTTTATATGAATCATAGGTCTCAGTATACATTTAAAAAACAAAGTAAGCTTCTCTCTATGATGATTGAATAGAATTGCTTGAAAACACAAACAAAGCATGACCTGAAGATGGAAAACTGAAAAGCAAGGAAAACAAACTCAGAATAAACATGACTGCTTTACAGGCAATCTCAAAAATTTTAGAGAGATCTTCAGAGTCTTTGTGAGCTCAAGGGCCCATTAAGTGCTCATTAATATTTAAATGCTTTAAACCTCAGATTGTTTTAATCCCATTTTATCCCCCAAACATACAAGATGAGATGCAGGTGTCACTGATTTGCCCAGGAAAACTGCTCACGGATAATGGGAGAGCCAGAATGGCAGTTTCCAGTGTTGTGGTGGTGGTTTCTAGCAGCAACTCCCATGTTCTCCGTGCAGATCTGAGTCTGTCTTTGGAAGCACTGTGCCGATATCTAGTGTAAGATACTCTGAAAGATTTTTGCCATCTGGTGAAGACTAAAGGCAAATTATAGGTATAATAAATAAAACAGGTGTAGAAGGGAGAATGGGGTGAAATTATTTTTAATTTTTGGAAAGGAGAGTCACTGGGGGGGGAGCCTAGCCAGGACTCAACAGTAATGTTCTGCAACACTTCCAGAAGATGAAAGAGGATTGTGTTTTGTACTTCTGAGCATTCAAAAACATGCGTTATTCACCAAATTAAGAGATTTTTCTACTTTTTTTTCCTCAACATGTAAGTTTTTGCTTGCAGTCCAGTTTTTGAGCTTTTAGGGCATACTCTGATACCGTGTTCAAGCTTCTGTCTCATAACTACAAGAATTAGAAACTTCTTGTTTTGCTATTTGTTGCAGGTTTTAGGGAGGTTCTTTGTCTTAAGAAACTGAGACTTTATTTGATCACTTGCCTCCAGGATCTTGGGATTTCAGGAAAACACTTTATTCTGCAAACCTAGCAATGCTGAGGCCAATAATCGCGCAATCCATGAAAAAATATTTGGGGAGAGGGTAAAGAGTCAAATTCTGTGAACGGCCTTAGATAATATGGTGTATTCGGTTGTAGTATTAGGCCGAAACTGGGATGTGTGTTCTTTTGGGGCACGAAAACTCCTTGAATTATAGCTAATTTAGCTGTGTACAGTTGGAATTTTTTCCTCCCCCGCTGGGGCTGAGTAATTTCTCGCCGGCAGCGTTTGGCGGTTTGCGTCCACGCTCCCTCCCAGGACGGGCTGACAGCCGGAGGTGGTGTGAGCGTGGGCTGAATGGAGCCCGGGCAATTCACCATCTTCAGCTATGCCCGGATCCTTGTGATCTACGTCTGTGACATAAATCCCTTCTTTTTCTTGTTTAAAAACACAACAGTCTACTCTCTGCTTTGGCATGGGGTATCTTGCTTCCCTTTCACCCGCTACCAAGGTAGGAAGAGGTTTCTGTTAAAAACATGTCTGTTTTTAGTCATTAGAAACCCTACTGCCATATAGCAGCTATTTAGTGTTTTAACTGCAATAGTACTTCTGCCTTGTGGGTCTTTGTATTGAATTCTCTTGTGGGAAATTTAACCCCACCATTCAAGGGTAAGTAGTGGAACCAGCTGTTTGCAAAGCCAAAGAACTTTTCTGGCATCAGAAATGGCAGCAGAACTTGTGGCATCATTACGCAGCTAACCCAGCTCACGGGCGAGGCTTTCTTCAAAGCGTCCCTCCGCCGTTCCCTTCTGTTTCCAGCACCAGCGCTAAAACCCTCGTTCCCTTTCGTGGGAGCAAAGGTGGCCCAACACCGAGCGCTGTGTTCTCGATGTGCTGCCCAGGAGTACCGTTAAAATGGCAACTTGTGCAGCGCCGCAGTAGCGATAATGCGTCATTTGTCAAGCGGGGCGATGGAGAGGAGAGCAAACCCGGACTCAGGTTCTGCGTCAGAATTCCAGGGCGGTGGGAAGATTTCTGATTTTGGGAAGTATCCGAAACTTTAAGTGGGGTTCTAAGCTTTTAGCTGGACAAATTCCCACTGATTTCGATAGAGCTGCATTTTGTTGGCCCTCCATGGAATTGGGTTGCTCTTATTCCAGTGCTTGTCTATAGGAGATTGTATCTATTTGCAGACTTCCAAATTTTAAATATTTTGCCTTTTTACATTGCAGCAGAACATTTAACAGATGTCATTTGTTTTCCATACCGGTGTGGTAACAAACCTATGCCTTGGGTGTTTAGTAAAGGAATATTAGTGTATTTATATATGTGTGATTTTAGATGGAACAGTTTTGTTTTAGCAAAAGCACATTTCGTTCTTGCCTTAAACTCTTATCTGATTTTAAAGTCTGAATTTACCAATCATTCAAGTCATCCTGGAAGAGACTTTACCTGGGATTTGAGTCCTTTGGGCTGTATAAAAATAGGATTATAGAACATCTGGCTGCACAGTAGGAATATTTCACTCTAAAGTACAAAAACAAAACTACGAAAGATTGAGAAGAGCATTCCAGGCAAGAAATTATCCTTTCTTTATGTTCCCTATATCCATCAAGTACTAGCATCTTAGAGAGAGAAGGCAAGGAGACAACAAAAGAAAAATAGAGAGAATTAAGGAGCCAGATCATATCATTAATACTCTGGCAGTTTTGACAGCCTTAAGTAGCACTGAAAAACACTGCTGTTTTCAAAGTCTATGATGAACAGGGAACCCAGCAGGTTCCCAGAATCAGGCCCTCAGTTCAAATTCACAGAAAATGAGCATCCCACACTGTTGCTGCATGATGATGTGTGTAAGAGCAGAGAATTAAAATTATCAAATGTATTTATGAAGTAATCCCTAAAGAATGAATTTCTGAAAGTCTATGACAAGCACTGAGGATTTTTTAAAAAGAAATATTGTAGGTAATTAAAAAAAATAGTCTTATTTTCTGGAGTCATTTGCTTACATCTTGTTTGGTAATCTTCTGCATCTCTTAGTTAAATACCCAAAGGGAGCACTTACTGGAGCTGAGGAAATGTTTTTATTCTCTCATTGCTACCTTTCACTAATCATTAATATCGCTAATTATAAAGATATCACAAAGATATGTGGTCTACTGTATTTTCATTAACACCTTGTCAACCCGAGAGTAACTTGATGCTGACAGTTGTTGATAAAGTAAAATAGTAGCTAATGTTTTGGATATTACTTAAATATTAGTGATATTGCCACAAAGCAAAAAAACATGTTCATCGTTCCAATAAGCATTGCTTAATTACAGGGCAAAAAGCACTATAAAAATGTGAAATATTTTAGAACTTTAATTAAAGCCTGGAAATACCCATGTGAATTAACTGAGTAGTATTTTTACATTGTGCATAAAAATTATTTATGGGTAGGTATATTAGATATAGAAAGGGATAGCTAGATAATGTATTTCCTATTTATATATGTATCTTGTGCCTCCAAGTTGCCCTGATCAGGAATGACTGGAAGGATGAACTGCAAATGAGATGTACTTGGATAATGCAGCCTAACAATACCATATAATAAAACCATACAGTGTATGCAGTGATTTAAGAAAATGGGGCAATCCAGATAAAAATACCCTTTGTACTTGTTTATTAGTGAGCCTGGGCTAAACAGCCCAGGCTGAAGACGTGTTTGCTTGAGAGCAATGCAGGGTTTACCTCCTCTGTATATGCTTTCTTGCAAATATCAGATCTTGCCCGTTGGGATGATATTCACCATTTTCAGCCAATACATGCATTCAACTTCACGTTCTGAAGCTTCACCTGTAGACAGGCCACCAGTTATGGTATTTCTAGGTTTTCCTGCTACATCCACTGTCTGTGTAGTAAAGAGAATGAAATGCTCTAACACAGTGTGATAACACATGGTGGCTCTTTTCCTGTAGAAGTCAGTATTTTCTGTGTTAAGGTACTGCAACATATGGTACTGGATGACCCTTTACGTTGAGTTTGTTAATGCTCCGGAGACCGTGATTATTATTATTGCTGTTTTTAAAGCAGTTCTTCTAGAATCAGTTCCTCTCAGCATTTGTGCCCGTGCAGTGCTCTCTGGTCTTGCAGGTCGTCTCCTTTGACTAGAGGGAGATGAGAAGCCATCAGCAGGCACTTCCACGGTGCTCTTCAGGGCCTTCATGGTTAGTACGTGGGGAAGCTGAAGCTGAGGTCTGTCATGTTCCTCTGTTTAATGTTTGCTGTCTTCAGGGAAGGAGGAATGTGTTTGCTCGTTCTACGTTGACAGCGCTGACATCTATTAAACATTTCAATTAAACACAACGCTGCCTCAACACTGCTTATCTCTTGTATGGCTGACGACAGGCATGTGGCTCGCAGGCAGTGGCTTCCCTTTGACAGAGTGAGACACATTTCTAAGAACAGGAACTTGCTTGAGGTTCAGCTTTCTTCTGCACTGCTCTTTGCTGCCCTGGCTGTATCTGCTTGGGCATGGTACAGCCTCATAGGAAGGTAGGTGCTTGCAGGGGGCTCGGGCAGGTATGTTCACCAGTGTCCTCTGCCCACAGTGGTGCTTGAGGAGTGCAAAGCGAGACTTGAAATGTCCTCTGCTGGTTGGAGGCAAGCCGCCATCGTTCCTCAGATACGTAGGATCTCGCAGCATTCTGGGGAGTTTTATGTAATTTCTTTCAAATTGTTTGACACCTTTATAATGTATTGAAGACTCGCTGAGCAGAGATAGGAATGATTTGTAACAGATGTAATATCTTCTTAGCAAATTTCCTTGCCACATATTTTAATTTTCCATGATGCTTCACCCACACTACTTGGAGACCAAAATCCAAAACTGCTGTTGTGATTTTAAATTCTTTTCAATCGAAGTTGAAAAGGCAGATTTTTCTTCTCTGCTAAAAGATGGCAATTATCTTGAAATGAGGTTCATGCTGAATCTTGCTGATTATTTCAGTGATCACTGACTGCATTTTAATGCCAGCATAAAAGTTAGCATATTAGAATAGTTTTTGAATTTTACCTCTGTCTTAAAGCACATTAAATAAATAACAGAAAGAAGGGAAGTGTCATTTTGTTTAAGATGGACATTTTTCATTATTAAGCTTTTTTTTTTGCCACAGACAGCAGAAGCCTTAAATATTTAGTTATTGTACATGTCTGTCTGGATGTGTATGTAGATATGTATCATACCAGAAAGCTTTGTGCTATATAAAGTAATGAAAAAATATTTTGCTGTATTTTGCACTTACTCTCTCTGTATTAAATATCATTATAATCCTCCCTGTTCCAACATTAAGAACTTGTCTACCAGGGAAGGTTGTGTGGAATAGGTGAGGGTATAATTTAACAGCACAGCCACTCTCCAACTGAATGCTCTTGTACCTGCTAAGCCACCATATATGAAAGGCATTTACTGTAGACAGAGATGATTATCATGCAAGTTGTTAGTTTACAGTGCATGAAAAAATTATTTATTCCACATTAACTAATATTGGCAAGCCTTGCATTATATGTAATGATTTATATTACAGCATCTGACGAGGTCCAGCTGAGATAGCGTCCAAATGTCCTAGATACTGTGTAGAGGTATATTAAATGATGATCCTCACTCATAATCGCATAAAGGGTAAATGAGTCACATAGCTAGATGGGGTATAAGGTACTAGGCTGCCTGTTGTGAGTTGCATTAGAAGCACGTGGAAGATCTAGTAATAGAGTTTAGAGTTCCTGTAATCTAGTCTGGTGTTGTAAACAGGCTAGTCTTTGCTCTAGATACAGGCAGCGTAGCATTGGCTTGTGTTGCGTACCCACAACTTTCTGCAATGCCCTTCTGAGGAAATGAGACTTGTGAAAGCACACTGTCTGCGTCTGTCTGTCTGTCTCTCCTTTTACCCTTGTAACTTCTGAACCCATGGTCCAATTTCAGTGAAATTAAGCAAGAGGTGGAGAACTTGAAGAAAAGTTGTTCTCCTCAGTTCATCAAATGGGTAAAAGATTCTGTTTCTGTCACACTGAGTGAAAAGCTCTAGAAGGAACTCCTACTTAAAAGACAGATCTTAGGGCACAGATTTTATGAAACTAACTTATGCAAAAGATCAGTCAGCAGTTGTACCTTGCTAGACAAAAAATGTTGAAGACACAAATCTGTAGAAAACCAGATTGCCTTAGCTGAAATGCTCAAAACATTGCTTGTTTTTTGAGAAAGTGGAGCATGTATAATATGGACTGGTTCAGTCTGCTCCTTAAGCACCAAGAGAAATGCAGCCTCTGCAGGGGTTTATTTCAAGTGAGGTGGGCACAGCTCTCCCTTGCCTTGGTGCAGTGCCCAGGGAGCAGGCTATGCCACCATAGCACTGCATATGAGGGGTGGTGGAAATCCCGTCTGTAGGGGTTAGTTGTCCATGACAACTCCAAGAAGAGAAACGTGTGGAACTATGTAGCATGGAAAAGGGTACATGGACTTATCTTAAAAATGTACTCAAAAGCCTGGTAAGCCACCAAAAATGACTAGTCCTGAAGCTCCATTAAAACAGACAAATAAAGCCTTGTAGAATAGAGCCACTGTTTCATGTGCCTATGGAGAGGAATAATTCCCAAGATAAGGATACATTAAGCAAGTGGCTGGTGCTGTGTGGAAAAGGTACTGGGACAAATTCTTGGCAACGTGATACTGAAGTTCAATGGAGCTACACAGATGTTTGCTAGGAGAGGATCCGTCACATTAGGGAACTGTAGGTTGGAATTTCGCACTGAAATAACTCATGGAGACTTAATGCCCAGCTTATGTTCCTGTATTTATTTTTCCTGTTTCTGTATTAATCTAGTTATGTATATCCTGAGGAACTATTTTACCTGCTTATAGAAGTAGTACTAATAGGGAAAATGTGTCTGACTAATCGTAATAAAAACATGGACGCTGAAGTAGCTTCTTCAAGACAACCATCTAAATTATCATTAACAACTCCACCATTTCTGTTTTAAGTGTTTTTCAAGACAGGCTTTAGCGTCATATAACTGTGTTCAATTTATTTATTTTTATCCTCTGCTGTTACTTGCAATTAAATTCTAAAGAGATCAGACATTACTGCTCAAGGGCTGAGTGCTGATCCTGTATTTAAAAGGATTTTTTCCTTGGGAATTGAGTGGGCCCAACCAGACTTGGAATGCTGTAAAATCTTCAGAGCAGCTTTTCTGTTCTGTGCCATAATTCTTGTATAGCTCTGCTCTTATGATTTTCAAACCTAGAAATGGCATGTTTTACATTAAAGAAATTGCACAATTCAGGGATATTTAAAATGCTAAAAATACCTTGCTGTGAAGTTGAATACGTGTTGCAAACCTGATACCACAGGTTTGCTTAAGTGACAGGGAAGGATCTCTTGAGGTATGAAATGAGCAGGGTATCAGCCCATTGTATTGTTCTTTATAATCTGTCATCAAAACTTTGTAGTCGTAGCAATGCAATGTTCCAGCCTGATTGCAATGAAGAGTAGTATCTCTTATCGCGTCATGGCACATGTGTCTTGCAATGGTTGTGTCAGAGCCAGTTTATGGATATAGTCACGCTAGCCTTTCCTCCTCCCCCTCTCCCCCACAGCAGAGACACTGCTATTATTTCTGTGGTTGTAATTATGCAAGGTTCTGTTCCAGTTCAGTTGGAGTATCACTGACAGAAATTCTTCAAAATGTCTAAAAAGTAGTGTATACGATGAATCATTCCTTCCAGCAGCCCCTTTTCATTTATGGACTCTTTACCTAACATGGACCTGGGTGGAAAATTTCGAGGGAATGAAGTTGCTGCCAAGGTGCCAGTGTTTTTGTGACCCCCATTTCTAACCAACTCAGATTTGATAATTTTAGAAGCTTTCTGTGGTATTTTTGTCTGTCTCTTTCTTGAGGCTTTGGCTCTGCAGGGAGTTGCTCAATAACAACCATTTGTGAAGGCTGATTGCAGTCTAAACATTCTGGTTAACTTAGGGCATCTGAACAGAGTGGGAAAAGGCAGCAGGCATCATTTACCGAGGGAGAGGAGACAGCGGTGTCATCTTTATCCTCTGCAGAAGAGAGAGAGAGGGTGGCCAGATAGCCTAGAAGTGAAACAGTCGCATCTGGTAACGTGTGGGCTTCAGCCTCTGAATCTGTGACTATGTAAATGTTTTGTACAGAGGCAGGAGAGCTGGAGAAAAAACTCCATTCCTCAGTTTTGTCTAACATGAGGGCTCAGCTTCTTTCTAAGCCCTGTCTTGAAAAAGGAAGGATGGGACTTTAGGATGGGCCTCCTCCCTCCAGCATGACTGCCCTGACCACGAGGCTAAAGGAAATAGCAGAAGTTACTCCTTTTGTGTCCAGTTTTGTGACCGGCCCCTCCATCACCTTGGGAACCTGGCCTGGGACCACCAGCAAGGACATGAGGAAGGCTTATGGCACGTTCGTGGCTCGGTGCTTTGCAAACCTCCCATGATGGCTGGTTAGTCCAACGTCAGGGCCGCGTTTGCTTGGCAGAGATGCCCACCGGAGGAGAACAGGGCAGCGTGTTGGTGCACCCAGTGCTGAAGCTTGGCTGACAGCTCTTGTCGCACTCCTGCCAGGAACGGCAGCTAAGTGGTGCAAAAGAATTCAATGTTTATACACGAAGAGTTGACAGGAAAACAGGAAATGTTTGTGACATTTATTATAGAGATTTTCGTATGATTCATGAACATTGGAATAATTGCAGGTTTTGAGGGTATAAACGTGAGCTGATTAGGCCCTCAGCTGAACACATTTAGGTTGCAAGCAAACTTTTGTTATAAGCGAGGTCAGAAATGCAGCAAGCCTGTTGTTTCAGGAGTGACGCCGGATGCCTAGATAACGTCTGTGCATGTGAAATGCGAGATGCATCTGAGCAGGATAACAATAAAGTGCAGCAGAGATAAAGAACTGACATGGTTTGAAAGGGGTATCCAGTATCATTTTCTAAAAGACTAGATAATATTAGCTTCAAGCCAAACACAGAAGATAGAAATCTTTTTTTTTTCCTCTTTCTTTTTTAAAGAGGTGATCACATACTTAACAGCTGATCAATTCACTACAACACTAGGAATTAGTACTTGGCAATTAGGAAAGGGAGAGAAGCTTTGTTTGGCTAAGATGTTCTTTTCATGTGCCTTAGTAATTCAGATATTCATTTTTATATCACTCTTCATTTTGCTGCTCTTTACTTTGCTGCTACCTTTATTTGAATATCATTAATTCAGTTTGATCCTGAGCACAGTTGGTTGCAAACAGCTGTAATCTCTGTTACAAATTGACTTTTCCTTTAAAGAAAAGGAGGGAGGGGAAGAGACGGACAGAAACGTCAGACTTGTTTCACAGTGGAAATGCTGAGCATCGGAGCTGGCTCCAGCACAGTGTCCACCCAGTGGTTCTATGAATAAGTGCCTATAGATTATACTAAGCTTTCTAGCCAATTCCTAGTGTCTCCTAAAATTACTGCCGTAGGAAACAAAAATGTTAATCTGAAAAACCAAAGCCTTCATTTGAGTTGTGTAAAGCTATTATTCTACTTTATGTGCAGTTTGCTAGAGGACAGTAAACTTATGTGTTTAAACAATACAGGAACACAAGACTGACTCCCTGCAAGCTTGCTTCTGACTCCAGTGATGATTGACAGTAACACTCTGGTTTGCGTGACTTTTTTTAGTTATTGGTTTTAGTTTTTGGCATTTTGTTTTTTTTTTTTTTTTTTTTTTCCAGATGTCTCCGGTAGTGTTTTGGGGTTAGGGTTTTTTTTTTGTTGTTGTTCTTTATGTTCTGGACTTTCTGGTGAAGTTGGTAAAATCCAGTCTTTGGATTGGTTGTAGTCACATTCCCTGTACCATCCTCTCTGTGTATACGTGCATTCTTTCCACTGTTTCTCCCGTTGGTTAAGAAGGTAGAGGACGCAAATGAAATGAAAACAAATTAACTTGAAAGAATCGTAACTATTGACAAAAGTAAGCATTTGCAGAGGACCAAGTAGCTCAAAGAAAGCCTATAAAAGCTCTGTCTAATAGGCATTAGGAGAATGTGCAAGAGCACATACCTGTATCTACCATGCAGGATCATGCAAGAGATGAAGTCCGTTTTTCTGCCATTCCTATTAAGCAGCTACACGTGACCTGGTCGATATTGCTTTAACTCATTGATATCAGTACTTGCCCTTTGAATGTTTAATATGGGACACATATGCTAAATCTTTCAGTAACTCAAGGTTATAAGTATAACAGTCACTAAATGGTACACAGGAAAGAGTGATTAAAAACGCTGAAATACATGCTGTCGAAGCTGGCGTTGTTCTACAGTGCCACTCTGCTGCTGCTTTTTAAATAGGATGGGTCATATATAGACACACAAAATGCTATACAGTAAAAAGAAAAAAATGAGGAAAAATTGTATACCACCTGCTGATGTGTGAATTGGATAGCTACACAGGAAACGACATGTGTTAAATTACTCTGATGATAGGAGGAAGAAAAGTTAGAAAGTAAATGATTTATTTTAAAACACTGAATTAGAACATAGCATGTGTTCAATTTGAAATACAAAAGCTGGGTGCAATATAATATTGGCTACTGACATTTGAAGTTTGAACAAATGCAATGGTTCTAAAATCTAGACATGAAATAATACTCAGTGCATACTGCTATAATGTATGCGGAGGATTAAAGATTATACGTTATGAAATTTGAATCACAAGTCTGCAAGCCTTTCAGGCTTGAGGTCCATTCATGTAGGAGTGTGTGTGCATGTCTGACTGTACTTGTATGTATGAAATACAATCAGGTTTTCAAAAGCTCCATGGACTGCTGCACCTGCGGTTTCATATGCAGATTGTCAGGTATAGGTTTTTTGCACTGTAATTTGTCCTACATGCTGGGAAGGTAGATTTATAACTTTACCATTTGTATGTCCTTTTCAGCATAAATACTGCAAGGAGAATTCCAGAAACAAAGATACTGGTTGATTTAATGTGATTCCCTCTATTTATATGACCCTTTAATTGAAACACATTGCTGTGCATTTGAAACGTCAAACTCTTATTTTTCTATTAAAGTATTAATTATGAGACTCGGTAGCTTCTGCTATCACATATCACTAAGGTAAGCAGTTGTTGTCTTAGAAAAACTCCTCTTCAATGCAAGTCTTTGCTAGGAGCTTATTATGGTGGAATTGGCGGGGGCGGGGCGGGGAGGAGGTGGAAGTTTAAACCAGGACTGACTTAGGAAGAATGCATTTGGTAGCCAGAAAGCCCCAAGTCTAGTTTTAGGAGTGAGGGAAGCTTTAGCTTAAAGGTAGTTCTGACTGCGGTCTGAACTGAAGACTGGAAATGATAAGAAATGAGTAACTAACTATAACAATGGGGAAAAATGATAGTAAACCATATAAAGTAGAAGTAACAAAACAAAGAAAACCCAAGTGGAAAGGTAGAACTATCAGGAGAGATGGTGTAGTTGATACAGCCACAAAAATTAACAAAAAATTGATAAATTAAGAACAGAACACATCCTAGCTGGTGTTTCGACCTGTTAGAAGAGAAGGGTGGCAAGAGCATCAGCAAAATGACACAGCAAAGACTGCCAGCGCTCATTTCCTGTTCAATTTCTGTGCTGAGAAGGATGCAGGATAATGTGCCTTGATTACATGAAGCAAATGACTCGTCCTTTTATAAGCGGGGAAGATATTAACCACCATTTAGGTATAAACAATTCGTACAACATCTGTAGGTCTGCTGTTTGAATGCTCCATGCAGTTCAGAGGCCCCCGTTTTTAAGTGATGCTGATAAATAGGGGACGGTGCTGAAGAGAGAAATGAGGCTGTTATGCTGTTATTTCCCCATGAGAAAGTCTCTTCTTTATTCTGCATGGCTCTTAGTCTAGGAGGTAAGGTTGTAAGGAGAATCATCAGGTGGAAACTGAAACAAAATAAATTCAAATGAGAAATCAAACAAACTGAACTGTGACGCTGATTAACCTTGCACAAAGCCTTGTGCTGAGGTTTTCCAGCTCTCGATAGACTGTGGTCAAGATTAGGTGCCTTTTTGGAAGGTCTTGCACAAGATTTTAAGCTCAACAGTAGAGTAATTAATGAAACATAATGGTGTATGGTGTGAAGGAGGTCCCATGACCACCTCTGACTTAAAACATCTGAATTTATTAATCCTGTGGGATGTGGAAAGCTGGAAGCCCGCACTGGTGCCTCTGAGACGGGGCGAAAGGCGGGAGCCCCGCCGAGCTCGCCCCTGGCCGCTGCTGAGCTGTTGAGGGGAAGCAGCCAAGGGAGACGTGGCCGGGGGGGACATGGCCTGGGGGGCAGCAGGCTGGCGCTGGGGTGGTGGGAGCTGCAGGCGCTCTGCAGGGAGAGCTTCAGGAGCCTTTCCCTTCACGGCCATCCCGTGTGGATGCTGCTGCTCCCACGCGCCTCTGCGTGCATCTTGCGGCATGGGCAGACCTGTGGACATCTCAAAGACTTGCCAACACGACCCCATCCCCGGTGGTTGTCCTACCCCTGGGGTTTTGACCTGGCTCTGCCTTCCCTCTTGCACATTGCCAGTCTCTCATCCCCCCCTCATAGTCCCTGGAGTTCAGCTTGGCTTTAACGCAGGGCCTGGCCCACGCTGCTCATCTCTGCGCTTGCGTTGCGGGTCCTGGGGCCGGCTGTCGTCGCTGCCTGTGCTCGGTGTGCGGCGGTCCTGCACCGCGTCCCGCTGCCTTCCTCGCGCCGTCGGGGAGCCAGCTCAAGTTTTCCTCTGTGACTTTTTTTATCCCAGCGAGGAGATCTGCCCATCTTTTCGGATGGTAAGACCTGAGGTACCTGGAGCACTGCTAATCGGGCTCTTTCCCCCTGTCAGCAGCTGTGTCACCGAAGGCTGCTACGCTGCGCACCCGGCGCTCAGCACGCGAGAACCCACGCGTACGGCCGTGCTCCAAGCAGCTCTTTACTACTATGAATAAACATGTGGGGCTGTGCTATTTAGATGTGCTGTTTGTCTCCGGCGTTCTGGTAGCTTCTACAGCAGATCACAGGCCACTTTGTGAATAAAACATTTTTCAATTCTGTCGCCTGAACTGATCCAAAATGAAGATTCTTGCTGACAAATCACCACACACACACGCAGGCGTGCGCACGCACACTTGTTTCAGGTAAATGGATTTCTTTTTCCTGCCTGAAATGAAAAGTTGTCTGGCATTTATACTAAAGAAAGCAGCTTGGAAACGAGCCATAATCTTTGAGTGGATTTCAGTTCTTTTGGCCAAGCGGTGGAGCGGGCACTGTCCACCCCATAGAGCTCAGTGATTTGATGCTTCCCCCACAAAACAGAAGGAAAAAAATATTCATAGGGACTTCAAAACCCTATCTACTACAGATAATATGTTGTAAGCAAGTCTGGGATGAGGAGGAGAAGGAATGATATTTTGGTGCCTTGGGACTTTCCCCCTGAGCAGGAGAAATGGATTGGCAGAGGGAGAGCGTGGGCCGCTGAGGAGCGCGTGGCCTTCTGCAGCACTGCTCTCTGGGCACCACGAAGCGCAAAGGCTGCTTAACAAAGAGAAGGAAATGGGAAATACAGAAAGGAATAAATGATTGAGAAGCAGATGTACCAAAACAATAATAAGCTGCTGCCCTAGGGAGATGGAAGAGTACACTGTAATTTTGACGGCACCAAAAAACAACAGCAAAACTCATGAAATATTGGCTCCAGAAAAAGTAATTTTTTTTTCAGGAAACATGAGACGGTTTTGTGAATCAGCCAGAGGTTAAGGTTAGTCTGTTGGTCATCTTGATGGTTTGAAAAAGGTAACAGGTGTGGAGGCTTTTATTGAAAAGATGATGAAGTTTTCACTTCCAGCAAAATGTCCGTGCCTGCTTTTGTTAATGGACGAGTGCACGTAGGGTCCTGCATCAGCATCCTCAGCCCAGGAGGGAGCCTGTGCATCTTAATTTTTTTAGTACTGTGATGATCTAGTCTGAGATAGCAATTCGTGTTTAGCAATTCTGATTTAATTTACAACTCAGCTAGAATATAATTATTTTCTGATTATACTTCAGATTTTGTGAAAGAAGAAAGGTTATTTTTGAAGCTTTTAAGTAGAGAGATTCATAATTTTATATAGTCAGCATTTATTTCAAGAAAGCTGATCTTTCTGTTAATGCAGAGCAGGTGATGAATTTTTGAGTTTTGTCTAGCCTGAAGTGAGAATTGATCCCAAGCTGAAGATAGGTAAGGGTTAATGGATTTCTTTGTTATAATCTTAGAACTCTGCTGTGCATGCATTAACACATCTATTAATTTGTACCAATGACTGAGAGATTTGCAAATCAGCTAATGAATATGGTTAGAAGAAAAATGA
Organism: Dromaius novaehollandiae; assembly: GCF_036370855.1. Lineage (NCBI taxonomy): Eukaryota > Metazoa > Chordata > Aves > Casuariiformes > Dromaiidae > Dromaius > Dromaius novaehollandiae. The sequence continues at coordinate 13,347,170 of NC_088107.1, read as the reverse complement.
AGCTATACATCATATAGTGCAATGCATTAATTCTGACAGACACTGCATAAGATTTGGATATTTGCTAAAATGCTTCACGCTGTCCTAGAAAACATAGAAAATAGAGACTTGGGAGACCTTAGTTTATTTAGTGCTGTGTTTCTACTTCAAGCATTTGTCTATATGCCTGTACCTTTCCTAGTATGTATGTTGTGTGGTTCTTCTCTTGGTGAGTGGCCAGCAGTACCCCGAGGGGCACATTCAGCCTTATGGTCCTTCTGCATCGTGCAGAGAATACGTGGGACCAGGCATGTCTCCTGTGTGCCAGCGGCTCGCGGCTCTCTCTTGGTTCAGGCCTTCTACTGTCTGTGTCAGATCTCACAAAATTCCATCACTCTACTCTGATTTTTTTGGCAAGAGTTCTCTCAGAAAAATCACCATTGATTTTAATATATTCAATATGCTTAGTTCCTTTTTTTTTTTTTTTTTCCTTTGTAACTCTCATTAGGTTTAGGATAGTATTCTCAAGGCCAGAAGTGTTGTCCTTTCGAGATGATCATACCAATTCAAAGCAGATGCTGTAAGTATCTCTAATTCTTGGGAGAAACAGGTATCCTTGGTACAGCACATTTATCTACAGGACAGGAGGCATCACACACAACACCAGAACTCCCCAGTTGCTTCCTTAGGAGCCAAAGGTACAAGCCCAAGCTTATTAGCTCATGAAAAGCCTGCATCTGCTCTTGGCGTACCATCCACCGATATTGCCTAGAGGTCTTTATTAGAGGAGGTAAAGAACAGATGGATTTTCAGAGATGAATCCTTCTGAAGTGCTCCTCCACCACCAGGGGAAGATTCCTCTCCTTCACCCTGTGATCCTACTGCCATGTCTCAGTCCCAAATCATTGCTGATGGCTGGTGCGCACTGCAGTGCTGGGAGCTGTCACCGCAGCTCCTGCTCTGAAGCAAAAACCTCCACTGGCACAAATTCATGAGCTAGCGTAGACTCTCGCAGAGTTAATTCATCACTGCAATCATATGCCACATGTTAGCCTGCAGAAATGAGAAATCGCAACACTGGCAGACATGTTCCCCACTCCAACCTGATTTCATGCAGCTCTTCTGGCTTAGTCCTTGTCTCTGATGCCAGAGCTGTGGGTTGTGAGCTAGCAGATTCATTACGGACAGAGGAATTGACGGTGCTTCCCCAACCTTGTGTGCCCTCTCTATCTGCTCCCTCTGGCACAGCTGTCCTAAGGTCTCCCTTGTGGACCAAGAGCAGCGAGTTCCCTGCTGCATTTCTAAATGAACTGATTTTGACAGCTATTGCATTGACAGAGAAGATGGAGAGATTGCTACAATGTAGCTTCATAGTTTTTTCTTCCTTCAACAGATTCACTTTCTGTATTTACTGATAGAATCTCAGTATACGGGACAAGGGGCAGCAACGTGGTGGTTCACTGGAGGATTTGTTCATCTTAGGCATCTCTGTAATAGTGAAGTTCCCTGACTTGCAAGGTCTCAGGAAACTGTGAAGTCTCTAAAGCTGATGCTGGGTTTGGTGAAGAGGTGTTCCTGTAACTCGGAGTGAACAGCTTTACTGCTTTGCGATTGCCAGTAGCGGAATATGTGTGTGGACACTTACTCAAGAATTAGGGCAGAGTTATTTATAATAATTTGTAACTTTTTTAGGAGGTATTGCCTGCATGCATGTAGCTTTGAGTCTTTTACACGTGAAATTCTGCACCTGAAAACAGAAGTATGTTGACAGAGGCATTAGTGCTTCATTGGTTACCCTTTGCGGGGGGCTCTCAGGAGGAAAAAAACATGAGAATCCTTGGTGTATGGCTGGCCAAATGTCTCTGAACTCTAGTGCGAGAGGTTCTTGCACACATACTCTTTCATCATGTTGGTATACCAGTAACATCTCATTTTAAATCTTTAAGCAGGGAAAAGAGATGGCCAGTTTTTTGGAGGGAGATGTTGTTTGTTTTTAATAACAATTAATATATGAGTTACTTGAAGCACATGTTCCTATGTTCTGGGTGGTAACCGGAAGAAATTTATATTATACTACTTTTGGGGTAGGGTTTTAAAATGTTCCATGTTTGCGTCAAAACAATGCATCCTTGGTGTCTGCTAACAGTATTGAGAGTGTTTGCGCGTTATGACTTCATTCAAAACAGCACAAGAGGAAAATGAATGTGATAGGGAAATCCTTGTGTGGATGAACCTTTCTGAGGTGAGGGATCACAGGCAGCTGCTGCCTTGCTAGCGTAGCCACAGTTTGCATGGAAGAGTGGCTCCTGGTTGCAGTCCTTGGGTATTCACTGTGTCTGGATCCAGGTACCGAATGCCTGGAGATCAAAGCAAGAGCTGTTAGAAATAAAGAACCACATTTCTCCTCTGGGAACTAGCATTGAGGGTGGCTTGCAAGACATGCTGATGGCTTCTTCCAACACTTCCCCCTCTTGGTCCAGATGGGTTCACCGGTCATGCCTTCCTGCAACGGCCAGTTGCAGAAGCTGAGGGTAGCTGTAGTCACAAGCGTGAAATTTGCCCTTGTGCAACACCCACGTGGAATTTGAGGCCTCTCTTCACAGAGCTGAACTTAACCCTGGAGAGGTAACAACTCCATAGATAATGCCCAACTTCTTTGATTTTCAGACTGAGGAGTTGTAATAGTGAAGCAGTTAGAAACTGGGAATAAAAACAGCAAACTACAGGCATGGCTATTATGTAATGAGGTAGTTAATAGTATTGCTGTATACATGATTCACCTTCCTAGCAGCTCAATAATATATAATCCCATATTTAATTAATAAACAATTTTAAAAGTATTATAATTTTTATTCAGTTGTAGGCTTGTAATAAATCTCTAGGCATAGGAGAGTTGATTAGATAGGCAGATCTTCCTCAGTTAGGCCCAAAGCTCACATTAGTAATAGCGGTTGTGTGTTGCAGATGTAACATGCAATTTGCATCCATGCAAGGGAGGGAAATCCTCAGTCTCCATGTGCTTCTGTTGATTTGCATGAAAAATGCAAGCATGATAGAGGAAAATTTGATAGAAATACTTAACTTTACCATTCATGCTAGCTTCTTAAATCCCTTAATTTATGTATTCTGGGTAGATAAACAAACCTGATTAAAATTTGCTATGCAGGACTTTGAGTCATATAAACAAGCTGATTTATTAAGTACATATTTAAATATTTTAGCAAAATTAATGTCAATGGGTAAAAAAGATTACCACTTACATTTGAATATGTTACCCTTTTAAAGTAATGTTAATTTTCAGAGAAAGAGTGGAGGAAGAAGAGACATGATATTAGAAGCCAGTAGTAGGTGCCAGAATACCTTTCATTTCACTAATGATAGCCTTTTCCTATTCCAGTATTTAAAATGGTGGAATTACATTACTAGTGTCCCTCAAAGGATACTTAAACTAATCAGGAAATATCTGAAAAAGCTTCTGTCTTCCCAGAAGAGCCCGATAGCGTTGTCGCAGCTGCCATGTATTATTTGCAATAGCAAAAAAGCTTCTAGGAGTCCGTAATGGGGAAGGCTAATGGCATCATGTCTATTAATGGTCAAAGCCTGAGTAAGAGCTGATGCCCCTAAAACAAGTGCTGATTATGTCCATTGGGAAACATTCCCTGCATAGTGGGTTTTTTTTATACATACATACATACATACACATATAAAAGAGGGAAAATATATTAGGCAAAACCACTTCCAAGATTAAGGAGTTCACGTGCCCTGGTCAGGTAGCGAAGGCCAAATCCTGAGACCTGTGGCATCTACAGCCTACAGCTAGTACCAGTTTCATTCAAGGCAGGAGGTTTCATTCAAGCTGGATAATCTGATCTAACCTCCTGTATCATAGAACACGGCATTTCACTTGGTTACAACTACATGAGTTTTAGTAACTTTCTTTAACCAAAACAAATTCCAGACCATACCCAGCCTAATTTGCTAGTCAATGCTCCACTCCTCCTTACACTCTGTAACGGTAAATCCTCAGTTTAAGAAAAAAGGAACTGTACTGTTAACTTTAAATTTTCTTCTCTAAGCTTCCGGCTACTAGTTCTTGTTATTTCTTTTTTCACAATATTAAAGAAGACCTTTGTAACGAGTGTTCCCTCCTAAGTTCTGGTTACTCCTCAGTCTTCCTTTGGATAAATTTAACTGATGGAGCTCTTGAAATATTTGAGCCCGCAGACATTTCTAATCTTCCAAACGTTTCTCTGGCTCTCTTTTACACTTCTTGTTGAATTAGGGCTTGTCAACAGTGGAATTCCTCCTCTTCACGAGGAAAAAATATCTCATTCTGTAAAGACATATTTTGAAAGCAGTCACCTCAGACTCCCACGATATTCTTTACCAAGACTGAATGTCATTTATGTTGACTAAGCATAAACAGTTTTCACCAGGGAATAACGTATCTAAATCAAAAATACTCATTTTTATAGTGGATATTTTGTGATATTTGTTATGTTCTTTAAAAAAATAAACAGCAAAAGAATATCAGGATTGCAAGATCAAGCACTCAAAAGGTAATAGGTGTGCAAACAGAGGTTGCCTTATCCTGCTCCTCCTCTTCTCCTCACCTTATGCACACTTAAACCCTGCAGTTTCTCACCTATTGACACTGGCTGCGAGCACTCCCCTAACCTGGCACCCAGTGTCACCCAGGCCCCTCACAAGTCCTTTCAAGATATGCTCAGTGTATGTGTTTTCAAACTATGTATTTTCCAAAAGCTAACAAGCTTAAATGATCTTTTGCAAATAAGATGTTTCAGAGACTTCTCTTGTAGCCAAATTTGCATTTTCTTAGAAACAACAAAAGGTACATCCTGAAACGCAATTGAAATCTTGTGTTCCCCACACCAAAGCTCTCAATTAAACAATTGAAAATGTATTTCTGTTGTGACATATTGAAGCAATGTATTTCCCCTAATGTCAATTCAAGAAGGGGCAAACTGTTTAATGCATGTTTTCAGAAAAATTCAGCTCTGGGCATGAACCCAGCGTAGAAAACTTCTCCTACTTTCTCAAACATAAGGAGGAGTGAGGCAAAGACCTAGACTGCTTTGCCTTCCCAAACGAAGGATTAGCTGCGTATTTGAAGCTGCAGAACCATGGGCACCCAGGGAATTTTAAAATCTGTAAAGTTTAGGTGTTTTCTAAGTGAGCTGGCAGCTAAATGAGAATTTTCAGACTCGTGTTTTGGGTGTAGGCACCCATGTCCTTTACCGATTTTGTCATATGCATCCTGAAAAATCTCAGAACTCCCCAGAAGCAGCCTTGTAATGAAATGCTAGCTGATAAAGTATGGATATTTGAGGCTTTTACAAACCACTTGGCTTCTCACAGCCCTGTAGTCATTCATTGTAATTTCATAGGACAGAAGAAGAATATTCTTCACAAGGGAAACAGTTGATGGCATCCCAGATGAAATACACAATTAGAACAGCCGTGCCATATACAGTCTGCTGCTCTTCCACCATTTGTCTACTTCCAAATTACAATTGGTTAGTAAAGTGACTTGCATTTTTTAAATACGTTCTTTCTACATTCTGTGGCAGACAATTTTTCCCCCTTATTTCCGTGTGGATTTTAGTACACTTAAATTTGGACAGTAGCAGGAGATAGCACAGAACTTTTTAAGGAACGGTGGTGATCAATCAGGCCTGAAACTCAGACAATTACAGTCGCAGAACAGGACTGAAACATTTTTCTATTGAATATGTAAGACAGTGACCAGACTTAATGCACAGTATCAAAAATTATGCAAAAACCCCACTGATGTCTTAGTCAGGCATGCATTTTTATTAATTCTATCCATAGTTAATTAAGTGATTTACATTAAAAATAGGAGTTTTAAATAAAGAATTCAAAAATTAATAAGTAATAAGTCTGAAAATTGTTGAATGAAACCATTTATTTTATTAAAGGTTTTGGAAAGTACACTTTTCATTTACTTCTTTTAAATGCATGTAACAAATCAGAAGATAGCAGTATTTGCCCTCCTATTAAATGTAACCAGTGAGTATGCTTTTATGGAGGAAGTCAGGGAGAAGCGATTCGCAGTGTAGGAAACCTGGGGATGGTGGAACAGGCCAGAACACTTCTGCTCCATGAAAACTCCATGGTACATGGGCATTAGCTGCCCCTACGCAGAAAGCGCTGTGACGTTAAATATAAGGCGTGTCTGAAAGCACGCTGCCGCTGTCCCGTTGCGCTTGGTGGTAGCTACTGAGGTTTGGTTTTGCAGCTCGTCTTCCAGCCCCTCAGCGATGGGCTGGGTGAAACATGGCAAACGTCGTTTTTTCGAGTTTTGTTTCCCAGGCCAGCATGTGACTCCTCATTTTCACGGCCTTGCAAATGTCACGTACCTCTGTTTCTCTGTGTAGTAAATCTCAGGATTTACATAAGTAAATAGCCTTCGGCATTCTTGAAGCTGCAACAATGTATGTGTGTGCTGGAAGCGGATGGACTAAAAATTATAGAAGACTGCCCTGAAGTGAATAAAAACTTTGAAGATTAAAAATACTATTAATGATTTCAATGCACTGTTTTTATATTGAGATTACTGAGCTGGCAGTTTGAGCTGCTATATTAAAGTTTTGGTTCTTTATTTTTAGTGTGAGCCTCTCCTGAAGAAGTTTGAATTTAGAAGAGCAGAGTAGGGCAGAGATGTGGTTTGCATACTGAATTTACCTAGCAGCTAGTTCAAAGATTTTCAGGAGCAGATTTGAAAATGTACAGAAGTAAGACAAGATAAAAGCTTTTATTTAGAGCAAAATGTGAGTGTCAGCAGAATGTTAGAAAATCTATATGTTTTTCCACATCATTTTTGCCCAAGATTGACCTCCTTCCATACAATTGCCACTGAACTGTGTTTTCTTTCAATAAGAAAGGTAGCTGGAACAGTGCTCTCTGTTTATAGTGTTGTTGAATGTCCCCAGCCTTGGGGTAGGTAATCCCCCTCTTCGGGTAAAGGCTGTATGTATTAAATTATGCTTGCAAATTTGCTAGCTCTTGGGTTCTAGCTTAGCTTTTTCCCAGAATTACTTGGGAGAACTCTTCACTGTAACTGATAGGCTAAATCCTGAAGTCCTTTATGCCACCAGTTCCTGAAGCAAAACTTCTACTGATGTCTGTTTTGGTCATTTGGTCACTGGACAAAGATGCATACAAAAGTTAAACGAGAGCTTAAGAGTTTTGCTCCGAAGAAGTTTGAGTGCAAAGTTCTGTATGAATTTGGATCTTAAAAGATAACTTGAGTGCAAATACATTTGATTTCTGGAATATATGTGACTTAAATGCACTAATGAAACAGCATAATATTCAACCACGTCTTTAGTTTGGTATTGTTTACTACAGTAGAGCCTTGATGCATGACAAAATTCTTGAGTTGTTCCTGTAATTGAAGCATAGTACAATTTAATAATAATAGCAATATTTTACAATACTTAAAAGGACAAGCTTTCTGCTTCCTTAAAACAACCTTGGATATGAAACCATTGCTTTCAGCGATCTGTTCAAGTTTCCCAGCCTGGCCACAAGTGCCTACAGAGAAAGTCTAGTTAGGATTAGTCTCAAGGTGCTCGGTTCTGCTCAGCTGCTGGACGTTTATGCTGGCGCTTACCCTGTGGTTGCCTGTGCCATGTGAACTGTCCTGACCCGTCTGCCACAGTCCTGCTGCAGGAATGCAGATTACAGGGAAGTCACAATATCCCTTGGACTTGGCGTGAGTGTGATGTGCCAGGGTCTGAGTGTGCCCATATAGGCAGCCTGGGTGGTGGTTTACAGTCAGACTCTCCGTGTGCCCTTCCACTTCTCTGGTGCGAGCAGAAAGCTGAGGATGAGCCCGCTCTATTGCATACGCTGTCTGGGTCCTTACCCTAACTGCACTGCCTTCATCCCTCTGCAAGAAGTGGCAGAAGAGAGCCGAGGCATGCTCTGCAGGGAGGACGCTGCCATGGCATATCCAAGCTGCCTGCAGCGGGTGCTTTCATACGAGGGATTACTCAGGACACTTGGATCTTGCTCAGAATGTGTTGTGATTGTATCTGGAATTGTCTGTATGTCTTCATATTTGCACATAGAAGGGGGGGGGGGGAAACCAACTTAAAACATGCCTGTAAAGGTACTATGTAGCAACTGTTAAAGCTGCCTTTTGTTGGGCAATAGCCACTGCTATCCGGTCACCGTATTTGTTTGTTGTTCTTTTGCCTTTCCTGCATCTATCTGTTGCTTTTCTGCGTGTCCTTTAGAAGGTTAATTCAGGAGATGATGCCTTTAACGGTGCTCAGAAGGCACCTGTCGCACATGGGACGCTACTAGATGTAACACGTTACGAAGATAATCAGCCCCAGAGCTGGAAATGACATGATAGTAGATGTGAAGCCTGTAGATTCCCAGTTCCTCTAAAGCCTGTCAGTTATCTTTAATCTTTAAATAAAAGAGCTGAATTGTGAAAAGAACTTCACAAGGAAGCTGCAGAAGGGATTTGAATACCTAGCTATTAAAATGAATAGTAGTCTAATGTTCAAATTATTTCAGGGGCAGAAAAATCTGAAATACTGTTTACAAGTCCATTTTAGCAGGACTCTCTTTTTTAGACTCTTGTGACAGTGGCTATATAATAAAAGACATGCAAACTTGGCCTACATTATGATTTTGTGAGTAATTATTATTTGCATCTACCTCTTAATTATACATAGCCCTTCACAAAAGTTCATTGTAGAGAGAGAGAGGTCTTTGAAAAACCTGGAACGGCATCAGAAGGAATAAGCTTATTGTTCTGCAAGTTCACTCTTTAACTTAATGTGCAAACCATTGGATTAAACTCGGGCGGTATCATAGGTCAACTACCCTCACTAATCACTGCCTCCACAAAAGAGGTTGACTTTGTTGCTAGCTGGCTGCAGGAAGAATAGTAAATCACTTCACAGACTTTATATTTATTCAGTTCACAGCTTGATCACTATTGTTTCACCTTTTTTCTGAAAAATGGTAATGTTCTTTGCTTTGTCCAGGAAATGGAAATTGCTCTTGGAATCTCCTAACTATTTGTTTTAAGTGAATGAGCAATGCAGCTTATGCCCACTGGTTCCTGAAATGAAGCACCGTCATAGCATGGTGGTGGCATTCAGTATTTATATTGAAGTTAAAAACAAGTTTTGGGGGTTTTTTTGAGACTGCCTCTGACAGATGATTGTGCTGCTTTGTGCGTTGCTGTTTCTGTACGTTGTTATCTGTGACGACCGCCGTAATACAGCCTTGCAGGTAGAACTGCGGGCAGACATCCTCTGACAGTGATTGCATTACCATGCTAAACAAAATTGCTGTAACAAAAATGTTTAGCCAAATCTCCATGGAAAAGGGTAACATTCATCCAAATGCATTTTCAAAGGGAATCTTCTGAAATGGAGGAAATACCTAAATACGCCTTTGAAATAACCAAGTATGCAGAGGAAAGATGAAAAATAAGTGTTTGTTGATATACCATTTCACTTTCAAGCTATAAACTAGAATTTTAATTTTATTAGGAGTAAAGTGATGGCCTGAATACTTATTGACACTGATACTTCTCTGTGCCAAAAAGGAGAGTCTTTTTGTTTAGAGCCAGGTTTGGAAAAAGAGGCTTAGAGCGGGACTTGGGCCCACAGTGACGGGCTGCCACGCGGGGGCTGAGGAACAGGCAGTTTCTGTGGGCCCGACACAGAGACCAGGAATATTCTCGTTAGAGCAAGTGTCCTGTTCCACTGGCTTCACTGGTCCAGGCTCATGTGTTACAAAGCGAAAAGACTGCCTCAAGCGCGTGAGCTCCCAGGTTCAGAGGGTTATAACCGTAACGCTAAGTTTTATAGCCTCCTAGTACATCTTTTTGTAGCCTATGACTAGATGAAATTAAGTTTAAATGCTCTGCTTGCTTTTAGGTATTTCATCTCTAGCTCTTAACTAAACAATTTCTAAGTGAGTTATAATTTGAATGTGATTGTAACAGTTAGTTATGTGGTCTGACCCTCTTGGAAGGAGGAAGAAATGGCTTTAATTCAGAGATATTCCAGCTCACAAAATGGGTTTTGAAAGGTGCTGAATCCTTGCCTGTATAAATATTTCAGATCCCATTAATAGAGTAACGTGCTGCTATTAGACAACCAAATCAAAGGATTATGGTAGTCCTTTGTAAATTAGTGGCAAGAAAAATCAGAGCACAACAAACACACCAGTAGTCCAAGCCAGAGTTTCCAAAACTATAAGCAAGTGGCACACACACAGTTACATATAAAAGAGTGTGTGCTAGACATGCAATTAAGTTGGCCATGGTGCAGCTAATGAATTATAAGCATTATTTTTCACATGCATCTTTCCAAGTATTCAAGCCTTTATATATATTAGTGTGCTCTAAGGCAGGGTCTTGAAACAGGAGGAAAAAAAAAAAAAAAGATGTGATTGCCTATTAGGCACAAAAGTAGGAAAGCATAATATTGCTGTAAAAGCTAAGGATATGTTGATACAGAGATGATAAAAGAAAAGCTGTTCTATTGGCTGCCATTTTAAATGATAAATAATGGCATAGAGCTCTTCCACCGTAAGCGAATAATATCTGTTCATAAAAGTGTTATGTGTCATTATTACTGGGTTTTCCATGCTTTTTGTTAATCAGCATACTCTTTGCAATTAAGTCTCTAAACGTTTTTTCTGAGCACGTAGAGGCCCACCCCTTCAACGTTAAGGTCGCTGATACTGATGTTGCAAGACACCTTGTTATGATTTTTACTTCGTAAGAGTTTTCCCTGCCTTGGTATCTTTAGTGTCCTTCTAGGACTGTAAGTGGTTGGCATATGAGTCAGGTTAAATTCAAGTACTTGTTAGTCAGAAGATCTCAGCTGCATCCTTTTGGACTAGAAGCTGGGTAGAGATGATGGTTAAGTATGCTGCGTTTCATTGGCAGGGGCTAATTCTTAGGGAAAGTGGGGATGGGTATGTTATGGAAGACGCTACTAATACCTGGGCAGAGAAGAATCCCGGTTCAGCTGCGTGTGGCTCAGGGTATTAGCTGCTGCCTGCTGATGGAGAGAGCGTAGTGGGGAGCTTGGTTATTCCACCACCTCCACCTGCAGCAGATGAACCAAATGCCGCAATCATTTTATGTGGCAGTGCACTGCAGCGAGTTGGATGGGTGGTTTCTGAATACACATCTATTTTTTTTTTATGTACGTGTGGGTGTGTGTATATATATATATATATATATATATACACACACACATGTAGATATACACACTTGCATTTAACTAGGTTTTAAGAATAGCGTGGGGCACAAGTGCAAAGAATGTATACAGGCAGCATATAATGAATTCTTAGACTGTGATTCCTACGGATCCTTAGAGAGCATGAGTAACTCCAGCCTAATAAATGTGTGCCCTGAGAAAGGAAAGCAGCCTTGGCAGACAGAGGCAGACCCTCGGTTCCTCTGCCGGAGCGGGGCGCGGGGGGCAGAGGCAGGGCGAGCCGCTGCCTGCAGGACGGTGCCCCAGGGATGCGGTGATTGACAGGGGAGCCCAGATGTTCTTCTCTAAGCTCTGGCCCTGAAAGGCCCCCTTCTCCCTAGAGGGATGATAACTGTAGTCAATAAAATACTTTGTCTAAAGGGAAATGAGGGACTGCTTTCTCTCTGGGTAGGAAGAAAAAGTCATCTACAAACTGTTTCCGTGGTGGTGATTTCCTATGCCTGTGCCAGGCCTTCAGATTATTCCAGTTTAGGAATACTTATTATCTGCTTCTGCTTCTTCATTTCTTCAGCTAATGTGCATTGAAAATGTTCGCTTATCCACCTGGGCTCAGTGGAGCTTTATACACCATATGTATTTCTGTTAAAGGCTGAACTTATTTTTATATTGCTTTAGGTTTTCAATTAACCTTGCTTCCATATATTTCACAGTATTAAGAGCAGTTCAGTGTTAAACATAACTCACTTCTCCTCACCTCCCCCCAATCCCACATGAAACTTAAAAATGCAGCTTTTCTATGCTGTATGCAACTTCGTGATATCTGAGTTATGTAACCGATTCAATGTTGGATTTCCATTATTTCTAGCAAATAGCACCAGCAATAATTTTCCAGTGTATTACACCACTTTCAGATGTACTAGCAGGCGTTGCTACACTGAGCCGTATTCACTCTTAGTAAAGCGTGGGCATCAATTTTTATGTCAAGGTAGATAGGCAGATGCAGCTTTTCAACGTACGTGTATACATCTAAAGAAAAAAAATGATTATTATTTTGGAAAATTCTGTTAAATGCAATGCATTTCATTACATGGAAAGAGATGAAGTGTAGATTCATAAAGGAGAGCAAAAACAGCTAGAAATTCCATTCTAAAATGTTATATTTGGGGCTGCTGGCTTTTTCCTTCTGTTGTTTCACACAAGTACTTTACACAGATTAATCTAATGTATGTGCAAATTAATGAGTATTTTATGGTAACCTGTTCAGACAACTTGATTACATTAAGATGTAAAATTAAGTATTGTTATGAATACTCCTTCAGCAAATCGTAAGGTGTTATCTCTTTAACCATTTGCTGCTCTTTCTCATCTTTCAGTTTTTGAAAGTGCTTGACAATATTTGGTCAAGAATAATGTTTCTCTTTTTAAGCCCTTCCCCTTCGTTGTACTTCATACCATTATCTGTGACATGTAAGTTAATGAGCTGAAGTCAGAGGTGCCACCACAGACCCTTCTGATTTGTGATATAAATCTCATCTTCAGGAACTGTCCACTCTGTCCTCTCAACTATTTGCCTGGATGCACACTTGGGTGTCACTTGTGAAGATCATTCTTAAAGTTTTTCATTAGCAAGTTTGATTTTTTTTCTCATTCTCACTGCTTTAGTTGCAATTCCTGGCTCTGCCAAAACAGTGTTAAATTTCATCCTGATCATTAATAAGAAAATATCTTTGTCCAAAAATCCATTCTCGATGTCTTACAATGGCTTACTTTCAGTAAGCTTTCTGGAACATAAGTATTCATAATATCCCCAACCTCGCTCTTTCTTCCCAGGACTGTAAATTTGCCTTATATAAATCATAACATCAGCTTTCCTCAGACACCGTATCAGCCGTTTGTCTGCCAGCGCTTTGAGGGGCTTGCTGCTGCCTCTGTTCGAAACTATATTACATGTGTTGAAATCCTTCTGTATTACCAGAAGTGTGGTAAGATTGCTAACATGCATCTTATAACCCTAAAATGGACTTGACTATGAAGAAAATGGAAGATTTCAGCCCAAGTCATCAAGTATTTATGTCCTCCCACTGAAATGTAGTTATATCCCATGAGCATGAAATATTTCATATGTTTTTCCTCCAAGTACAAATCATAGGAGTTCTCTAAGATAAAAAGTATACTGGGACTTAATATGCCTGTATTTTTAACCAGTTCAGGCATGTGAATGTGAACCAGATATTCAGAGACCTTGTCTGGTTTTGCAATCATTTTTGTAGTGCTACAGCTCCATGGTAAATTAAACTCATCCACATGTCAAATTCATTTCATCTGTGTCTGAGACTCTTAAACAGAGACCCACTTATGACTTGGTCTAGCATGGGTGACAAATATCCAGTGACTTTATTGTCCATCCTCCCCTTGGTCTCCTTGCACAAAAGCAAGCGATGTTCCTGAACTGATTGAGTTCAGAATCTGCCTTCTCTGTGAATCTCTCAAAGCCATCATCACCACAGTTCTTATAGACGCTTTCTCTGCTTGTTGTTTCATGCAACAAAGCATTTCTGGCAGAAATCCTGTGAACAAGCTGACTTGCTCCACTGCTGTTATTCTTTCTATTTAACTGAGAGGAAACTCTCCATTCTGTCAAATGCCTAGCTGCTATAATTGAAACCTACACCCATGGTCCTAATCTCCTCTTTGCCACCTTTGACTCATTCCTTAAACCTTCTTCTCCTACCACAATTTCTTACTCTGAAAACGATCTTGACAGTTTCTTCCCAGTGAAAACTGATAGATATGATAGGACCCTCGTAACTCCTCCTTCCACTCATTGCTCCCTTCCTGAAACAGCCCTCTGACCTCTTGCAAACTGTGAAGTTCTCCATCTGCTGTCTTCCTCTGCTCTTCCACTTTATCCGGTAAGCCCATCCTATCCTTTTTTTTTTCTTTTCCCAGTCAGTCACTTTCTTCTTCCTCTTTCCCCTCACATTTCAGTCATGCCTTAATGTCCCACTTTTTACCCTACGTACTCTTGTAATAAGCTCCCATCTCTGAATGCATGGAACACGCTTTACAGTTCCGTTCTTTGCAGCCAACAAAAAATGCTCAAACCAGTCTCTAATGACTTTCTTCAGCCCAATCAGTCAACTCTGCCTTTGACCACCTGAACCTTGATCCTTCAGGGTGTACTCAGCTTTGATAAGCTTATTGTAATCCTCTCTTCTTTGGCTTCCATGACTCCATCCTCTCCATTGTGCACCCTTTGGTGAAGCTGCCGTCTCCAGCTGCAGAAATTTATAGCAAAGTCAGGTTTTGACTCTTTTCTTTCCCTCCTCCCTAATTTATCTAGGCGGATAAATTGGCAAGCACAAATTCAACTACCATGTTAATGAGATTGATTAAAAAGTGTGGTGTACCTGCCTACTTCAAGCCTGCCTTATTCTACCCAAACTAAGGTCTCAGTCTTTGTCTGTGTAAACACTGAAGAGGTATCTCAAACCAAAATGGTTAAAGCACTGGTCCTTACTGTTCCTCCAGAAGCCCTCTCCATTACTCTTTCTCACAGTGCGTATAAACAACTGTACCATCTCATTTATCACCCAGACTCATAACCTGAGCATCGCCTTCAGCTGAGATTTCTCTTTACCACCTCAAATCCGGCTGACATCTGAGGTCTGATATGTGGGCTTTCCAGTCCATCCACCTTGGCTCTTGGATTTCTCTGACTGTAAATTTCTTCTCTCAAATATTGACAAAGATAATCTTACCCAGGTCAAACAATGCTTCTAGAAAGCCCCTTTTCCTAGCTTCATTTTTTTGGCCGTATTGCTTTCTGACCATATCGTTCATGTGTGATGTGTGACTCCCCTTTCCGTCTCTCAGGCAGCTTATTTTCCCTCTCTCCGCTCTGTGTCATTGCTTACTCGGTATGAAAGCAGCAGCTCCAGGCTCAGTTTGATTCACAATGTCCGTTTCCACCTCAACTCTCACGTTCCAGCCAGCACCTTCCTGCTTTCTCCCTTCAAAACTCTTCAGACGTTTCTGCAAAACTGGTTCTTCAAATCCCCCTTCAAAATCCTTTGCCAGGTTGCCTACAAAAAACTGCTGCCTGTCATAATGACCGATGGTATCTTGTTTTTTCTCTCCTACCCCGTACTGAGCTAGTGCCTTGTGTCCTAAATCTACTGTATAAATTCTTAGAGGTTTCTTTCCACTATGCATTTGGATAGGGCTCAGGCAGTGAGGTCCTGGGCCTCGACTAGGCCTCGGAGGTGCTATGGTAAAATAAACAGCGCTGAAGGGAACAGGAAAGGCCAGGAGGAGCTGAAGTCATGGCTATATCCCTGCAGAATGGGCCTGGCACACTGTTCTAGCAGTTAATATTGTTGGCAAAAACACAGATATGGAAACTATGTCCATGGCCAGATGTGCACGCAGCGAGCTGCCAAGACAGAGCAGTGTGCGCTGCAAGATATGCTGTTTTCCCCAATAACGTGCGCAGCGATTCTAGTCCTTACCTTGGAAAATGTGAAGCACTGAATAAACTCCGGGATCTGCAGCTATGGGTCTGGGGTGATTTACAGTATTGCAAACTGATGCTTAACCAGCTAAGTCATTCCCTCCAGCACCCTTTGTTGTAATCTCCCTCCAAAGATATTAAAAATAGAGAAACCCTGGCCAGGTTGTATTTGATCTAATTTATAAAGCATTTTCTGGGTATTAAAAGCTAGGGCAATGTACTAGTGGTTTTAAAATTGTGTTAAATATACTGTAAACGCCCAGAAAGATCCTTTCATTGAAGATTATTGTATGAAGATTTGAAGATTAAAGTGTCTAGATTAAAGATTAATGTGAAGTGCACTGGGAAATGGTTTGATGCATAAGGAGCTATATAATATATTAATCGTGCACTTTTCAAAACTGCCTGAGGGAATTAGACACCCAGTTCTCTTACATGTCTTTGAAAATCTCTCAGTAAAAAATTTGTTGTTATAAAGTGAAAATGGCAATATTTTCATTGAGAGTTTGAAGAAAAGAGAAAGAGATGTGGAGACCTTCGGTACTCATCTAGACCTTGACTTTAGCTCCTTACAGCTTTTCCTGTTCAAATTTGCTCTGTAGGTTTCAGAGGTTTTTAGAGCATTTGTTACTGTATAGAAGCAACTTGGATTAGAGTACTGCAGGTTAATAAAACTGGTCCGACCTAAGCACACTTCTCCACCTGCCTATATATTTTTTGGTCATCAAATCCAATTCTTTTTTTGCTTTCACTTAAAGATAGTTCTCCTAAACAGAAGTAATTTAAATAATTTGAGAAATCAACCATGTAAACCTCAGTGAAACAAATTTATACATATACATATTTATATTTACAATATAATATACATTAATTAAAGATAATCAGAACTGATTGTGGCAAAAATAATTATACTTATCTATATACTTAGCAAAATAATCCTCTTGCAAGAGTTTTTCTTAGTAATGCTTTTTTGTGTAGAAATTTCAATACTGTTATCAAAGAAATGTTCCACATATGGTAGAAATTACAAGTTTGCTTTCCCTGAAGTGCTGCAATACAAATAAGCTGTTAAATGCCAGCTCTGAATGTTATTTTTTTAGATGTTGAGAGATAATCCTGTACTAAAACTATTAGTAGGCAAATTTATTTGAACTTCAAAACATCTTTGATCTGGAACGAAAATGAACTGTGTATGAGTGTATATTCCATTAATCTAGGGTTGGCCACTTGTGTGCGTTTTTGTTTGCTTGTTTTTCCATTCTCCATCTTTCTAATGCAGTTTATTAAAACTAATCTTGCAATACGCTGTTATTTTTCCTGGTAGAATCTGTTCCGTTGCCTTCATGAAAGGACACTTTTTCTATAGAAAGTACCCTGTGGGAATCAATATTCAGGTTCACAGTCACTCAAAAAGTCAGCGTGCTGGTGTGCTGCATTCAGATCTATTTTTGTGGTCTTATCATTAAACCTGCAGTAAACCTGCTTATAAAGCAAGGCTTCCATGGGTACTGGGAAAGTGTGATTAAAAATAATCATCTATCTGATGAATATTTTCCTCTGACTTTTGGCAGGATCACCCATCTGAATTTGTGCCAGCCTCTACAGGAACACTGATGCCAGCAATTTAAGGATCTTCACATTTGCTCTCAGTGGTAAGATCTAAAGATGTCATAGTAAACAACATTAGTATATTACTGTTTTCTGTCATGTTGCACTAAAAATGAATCCGTGTGAAAAATGAACTCTCTCTCCTTGACCATTACAAGGGTGCTGAGATGTAAGAACATATACTGATCTGCAAGAGACTGAGCTAAGGACACAAATTCTGAGCAATTTTCATCAGAGTAAACCTAGAGAGGATAAGAAAAATGTTTTTTCTAATGTGACTGCTCTTGAAAGGTTTGACATTGTGCATTTTGAAGAACACAACCATTTATAGAAGGATGGTAGACAGCCTCCTTTGAGAAGGTAGAATACACAGAAAGGAAATTTCAGTAATTTCCTTTTACAGAAAACTGAGCAACTAAGTTGCAAAATTGCAAATAATTTTCCCATCTAATGCTGACCTTGTTGTAACTAATCTAATTGTCCAAACCTTCAGTCAGACTCTCAGATACTGTCCCACACCCCTTGTGCTGCTGTGGAGACCTTGCAAAGGGCATTATCTGGTTGCATCTGGAAGCTCAGAAATTCTTTTGCAAAGAGAAATTGTCTGCTGTAGTAACAGCGAAAAGGAAGAGGGAACAGTGGTGTCCCACCATAGTTCTGTGTGAAATTGGAAAGTATTTTCTAGAAAACCGTGGTTGGGTAATGTGGAGTAATTCTTACACTGTAACAGAAAATTACGTGCTGTATAAATGTTCACTTTTTGGGCTAGGAAGGATCTAATTCTTGCATTCTAATATTGTCTATGATAAGATTTTTGGTCAAGTTGTTTCTCACCTTATGCCACCTACTTGCATTAAATATTTTCATTTATTTTAATGGTTGCTCAGCATATAAAATGCTGGCAGAACTGGACACCTTACTATGATGCATAATCCCAATTTTCCAAATACTTGCAATAGAGATCCCACCATGTTATGCATTCACAGGCTATCTAATTCTCAGCAAATATACTTAATATCTTTTAATAGCATTTGTCCCTGAAACAGGTGATCATAGAAGAAATAGCTACAAAATAATACACTAATTTGTGCAGCACTTTTCTGAAAAAAAATATTGATTAGCTCTCACATCCCTTTTAACCTAACATTAAGAAATATTTATTAGATTATTACTTCTCAGTAGAACACTGTTTAACATGTTTATCTTGGGACCAGTCTTGGGAGATGCTGCTTTTCAGCTCTTCCATTTTTCACTTTTGCATACCCTATCTGATGTGCACAGAGTGGTATTTTCACACACAGCAGTACGTGTGTGGGCACCGTGTCAGCGCAGCCAGTGCTTTAGCAATCACGGCAGCCAGGCTAGAGCTGTCCTTGAGATTGAGTCCCTGCATCCTGGAGAAATGCAATCCAAAAAGCAGTGCTAGGGAAGAGGAGAGGGAAGAAAACAGCCAAAGTGCCCCCTTCCCCCAGTAGAGCTGCCCTGAACCCTGTTCCCCCACTCAACATGCTGCTTCTCACCCAAACTGCTGTGTAATTTCTCCAGCTGGAAGGAAAATAAATACATGGACTGCATGGGTGCGTCTCACACATGCCACCTTCCTTACTCTTGAGAAGCAAAGCTTAAAGGGGGCTATGGAGGATCATTGGTTATGAAATTGGACACTTGCAGCACAGTGTCCTCGTTGGCCTGACTGCTCCTGTGGACATGAACGTCCTGGTAGCTTGCAGCCCCGGCCCCCTTGGTAGCTGAGTGGCTTTGCTCGCCTTTCCTTCCCGGGTCCTCACGGCCCTGGACTGCATGGAAACAACCCACCCGGGGCACGGCTCTACCTTTACTCTTTCAGCCTGCGAAAGATTAGTCTAGGCCTAAACGCAAAATGACTCGTAAGAAGTAACTGTGTCTAAAGCTTTCCTCTCACATTAGTGCCGATAGACCCTGGGGGTCTGTGCTGGGGGCTGCTGGGACCTGGGGAAGTGCAGGGGCTGAACTGGGAGGCACCACCACATGTGATGTTCTTCCTGTAGCGTCAACTGTTGCCCAAGGGTAGTGGCAGGAGACCAGCGTGGCCAGGCCTTTGGCTTCACCCCGCCTGCTCACGTTTATGTTCTCTGTAGATCACTGTGATACAGCATTCAAGTACACCCCTTGCAAGTCTGGCCCATTCCAGGCTACTGAGACATATATATTTTTTAAATTAGATTACACCCCAAAATCCGGAACTCTTCTGACATGGAAACAAAACCTGTATTCAGCATTCCCCTAGCAGTTTAATGCCATTAACCTACCTACCTACCTCGTAGTTCAATGAAACCTCTGCTTCAGTTCAAAGATAGACTCAACGGCAGTAGCTTTCCTATCCCATCATATTCTTTCCATAAAAAAAATGAACATGATAATGTGTTATCATGAATCCTGAAGACAGATTACAGGTTGTTATTGCTGTCTAACTTATGTAAACTTGAAATATGTCCCTAATAAAGGACAGTGTCTCCCTCAAAGCATACTGTACTAGTGTTGCTCTTTGCAAGAATACGTCAAACTTATCACATTACTTGATCGTATAGTCAAGGTGCAAAACAACAAATTGTCAAGGCAATTTTGCAGGGAAATAATATGCTCCGAATAACAATTTTCTAATTTTTCAATTTTTTTGATGCCACTAAATTCTGTATGCACTATAACTTAGAGAGCTGAAAGTCAATACTGTTGTTTGCTATAGGCAGAGTTTGTGAAAACTAGAAGTCACTGGTACTAAACTACTAGACCTTTTTCCCCTGGAAACAGAAGACACTAATGATCTACTAAAGGAAAGCAGAAGACCCTCATTTGTTGCTTCTTAACTAAGGCAAATGAAAATCCATTACAAGTCATCAGAGGCTCAGTCCTGTGATAAAGCTCCCATTAACTTCGGCAGGAGCAACCTGAGTATCACTTAAGGACAGGAAACAAACATTTAAGCATGAACAAATATAACTACTTTTAGATGAAGTTCACTAGGCTCCAGGAGCAACAGTTGACTAACTGTGCATGTTTACAGAGACACACACACACCCCGTTCCATGTTCCCGTTTTCAGTAAATATATAACAGATGCTTCATAAGGATTAAGGACCGTCAGGGTATATAGAAGACCAGTTCAGTTCTTCCATTGTTATTGAATCAAAAAATAGTTCAATATTCTGTACAGTTAAAGTAAAAATATGTATGTTTGTGTGCGTGTGTTTTAAAATGGGGAAAAAAGAGAGAGAGTTCCTTCTGATTGCATTTCTGTGTTTGACCATGCCTTCACACTTCATTTCAGCCTTTTTATGGTTTTTGTGTTGATACTTTATTATATTTTCTTGAGGCAAGAAAGGTTTTCAATGAGAACTTGATGAATGTCCATATTAAATTGGATCCCCTTTTTTAATTATGTTCATCTAAATTTAATTTTGCAATTTTACTTCAGTAAACTCATCTGACTCCAGATGTTGAATGTGCTTTTTCTATTGCTGTTCTCATATAATTGTACCTGTAAAAGATTTATGACTTAGAGAGGCATTTCTGAACACTTTAGAGTGTTTTCAGCATATGCTTCATGGATGGCTAGTAACATGAGCAATTAGCATCCTAAAATACTGTTCTGTATCCAAGATTTCTTTTAATAGGATGTTACTTTTATTAGCTTGAACTTTAAACAAATAATCAGTTTAAGAGAAACATTGTTATCAAAGGATATCAAATGATACTGAAATATTGCCACCTAAAGAAACTTTGAAAATGAAAGAGAAAAATTCAGAAGCTAAAAGATGTGATAAAAAATATAAGAAAGAATTACTCCCTTTGATTAAAGAAAACTCCAAACAATTTGTGGGTCCTGGGTCTTTTCTGTTCACTAAAACTGTGGAGGTGAGTTGTTTCATGGTGGTGTTGAACTTTGTAAACAGGGGAAATACATGCTCAAGTGCTTACAGTTTCTCAAAGATTTTTAAATGCTTTTACTTATTTTGCTGAAGTGGGCAAAGATTTTGCAAATTACCTAATGTTGCTTCCTTCTCATACTCTGTCATGACTTCTCAATCATCGTAAATGGCTCTTACTATAAAAATTACCTGGAGTTCTGTAATTATTTGGGTTCTGCCTCTTCACTCCTTGAAAGTGGACATATTCAATAACGTTATATATGTCATATATGGGACATTGTTTAATGAAGAACCTTGTCCTCACCAGGGAAACTTATACCACAACTGAACTTTCAGTTAATACTAAAAAGAGAAGAATCCAATTGTAAAGTGAAAAGATGACCTTCTTTTTTTCCTCAAAAGCAAATCAATTTCCATGAGATTTTTTTGCTATTGTAAGTACTCCTGGTGTATTAGTTTGAAATATTTATCTGTTCAGTAAACAAATCCAGTTCTGGATATTTGTGTAAATTCAAGGCCCATAGGATGCGAAGTGCTCTGGACCGGTCTTGCAACGTGTCACTCCAGGTTAGTTTGGTGTTTCTCCAGTGCAGGTAGCACTCACTGCCAGCGCCAAACCTCAGTAATGCAAATAGGAATCAACTTCTCTGTTTTCTTCTTTTATATTCCTACAAGCCTCCATAATATAGCGTGGCATTTATTAATGACTTCTAGGAGGTGCTGTTATCACATGGCGCGTGTGGGGATGGGGACGGAGGAGATGCCGCGGTGGGTGCTGTGTGCCTGAGAGCGGTGGGAGCTCCCAGGGCCGCGGTGGGCTGCAGAGCCCAGGACCCCGGGCACTGGAGGGCGGCAGCCCAGCACCTTCCCTGGCCAGAGCAGCAGTGTAAGCCCCAGCGATTTGGCCTTTCTTTCTTGCTTAGATCACATCTTTTTAGTGACATGTTGTGCAGAGTTAGACTGGGCTGCTTTCTCATAATGCATTTTGCCATCTTTATTCTAGCTCATTTCTGAACTAGACTTTTTTCATTCATCAGTAGAGGGAGTGTTTCTGCATTGTTCCTCCCACCTGACTTCTCAGTGATGATGGATTAAATGAGCAAGTATACACTGACAAAAGTTGCAGCAAAGAAACTCAAGTAGCTCATTTAATTTCCAGCAGAAGAAAGAAACATAACAATACTCCTCCGTTGGGTGAAAGCCTTCTGAGTCTTAAAGACTTCATGTGGGAGTCTGGATGGGACCCAAAGAAGGGAACCACTTCAAAATTATGAAATGACACAGTTTATGTTACTCTTAAGTTGTCAGGATTCGCTGTATATTTGCTGAGATGGTAACCACACAGGGTGTTTTCAAAGACGCTAACTAGAGAAGGGTACGTTAAAGCTCCAAAGTCTTAAGAATGCCTAATGACTGCCTGCCAGTACAGCCAAATCCTGCTGGGTAATGGGGGAATGCCTACCATGTAAATATAAAGGGGGTTATTTAGGAGACCCAGTGAGCTGTGAATTATTGCCTAGGTTGTCACACACAAAAAAAAAGGAAAATGAGTTGTGAAGAGGAAAGAACGTGCACTGAGTCCTGAATAGCTTTCTGAGACTTTTTTGAGATAGACGGGGAAACGTATATGCACTCTGTGCAAAAAGAGATATCTGTGTTGTCAGATTGCAAACATACCAGCCACCGAGATTACTGTGAAAATCCCGTTGCAAAAACAAAACTGGGTTATTTATCTCTGACAAATGCATGAATCAGAGGAAAAGAATATTTGTCTATTAACTGATTTTAACATCTGTATTGATCCAGCTCCCACTGAAATCAGTGGGAACCTTTCCACTACTTTTAATGGGATTTGGACTGGACCTGGGTGTGTTAAGGAGTTAAGAGCCAGACTGAAAGGAGAGGTAGCAGGCAATAGCTGTCAAGCCTGGTTGTATTCTGCACCATTAGCACCAACCGACTGAAATGATAAACTTGGAAATACTTAAAAATAATTTGTCACTTCACGTGCTCATTTACTGAATCCCAAATGAACAGTCTGGAAATACGTACTGTGTACTTCCATACGGTCACATATGCAAACCAATTTTTGAAAATGGGAAGGATTTCATTTAAATTATGTAGTTCATCTTTCTGCTTCCTTCAGATGCTCATCTCAGATGAATGCAAAGAAATACCAGGGGTATTTAAGTGGGGATATCTTGGGTTAGAACTTCCTCAAAACTCCAGTAAATTTAGACCCAGTTACCAAGAGCAATAGGATTTAAATGGCACATTGTTGCTATTATATTGAACTAGTACAGGCTCTGTCTTTTCCACTCCATTATAGAGCAACAGGGACTTACAGCTCTAGAGGAGGGATCTCTCCCTTATCCTTATCTTTGTAAACAGAGGCTATCAGTTCATAAGTATGGGAACAGAAAAAAACAGAAAATGAAAGTAACTTATGTCAGCTCTGTTGGAAGCTTTCAGTAAAGCTCGTTTCTTTGAACTGATTTAGCTGGAAATATCCCCTTTTCGTTTTAAATGGTAAATGGCTTTTCAGTTTGAAACATTTTCTTGAAATTCTGCTTTCAGTAGAATACATGGTATTTTACATAAATAAAAACTGGAGAAAAGGCAAGTTCATTTTTGGTTGCTATTGACTGCAGAAAGTGTTTTTCTTGGCGTTGGCTTCATTTTTCAATAAAAAAATTTTGAGGTTTTATTGCTGAAAATGAACAACTGAAATTAACAGGAAAAATAAGTGTTTTTTCATCCACATTTGGAGGTGGGGCAGAGTTCTTCTGACGGTCTCTCAGTATTGTTGGTAAGGTCTTTTGCAACAGATCTCAGTGATTCTAAATTAAATGATTCATTTTTCAATATGAATAAGATTTTCTTATCAGTCAGCTTACATGCAATCAACTTAAATGCAGTTTTAGAAAGAGATGAACCATTTCAGTGTAATTCCCAAGAGGAGAAATGAATACCTGATGAAGTTCATTCTTCTAAGATTAAAAAAAAAATACAGTACCTTGGCATTTATTTTTCCTGGTGATTTTGTTAAGTAGCAGTTGTGGGGTGGGTTCTTGTTATACAGAGAATATTCTCTGTATAATACATACATGGTTACTCTTCTTGTACCATAATTCCATTATTAGTGAAATATCCCCAAATAGGTTAATTTTACAACTAAGCCTTTCTAAACTAAATTTAACATGACAAATGAAGCTGCCTTAAAAAGGGAGAGTGAGATTTGACCAAAAACAATGGCAGTAAAATGCTGAGTATGGACGCGTGCTTTGAAGCAGTTGTATTTTTGTTAGGTTTTGTATGACATAGGTGAGTGTGAAACAATAATGCAAAAGGAAAGCCAGGCCCCAGAGAGGAGATAGATACTGATGGTAGTAAGAAAAAGTGAGGTAGTACAAAGGATTTGGGATTAAGCTGAGTTGAATTTTCTTCAGGTGAAGTATAAGGTGACAGCACAGAGCCCACGAGAGGTCTCGGTGGGGACTGTAGGCGGTTCTTCAGGTGCCTCTCATGCAACATGGGTTAGTTCTTCGCCGTGGTGTTAAGTAAAATATCAAAAATGCTGCTGGGGAGAAAATACAAAGGCAGATCATTACAAAATCTTATGTCACGCTGTGGTGCTTCATGAATATACTGCACATATGTGCAGGAAAGACCTCTTCAAAAACAACTCCCCTTTTTACCAAGATTCAAGTTAATGGCCCACTGGATCGCTGTGTTATGAGATGATGGGATCTTACTGTATCCCATGACAGTGTAATAATTCTTAGTTCATGAGAACTAATAATACATAGTACAATAAACTCATTAACTATTTTTTAATTCCTTTTTTGTACTAAATCTTCATTGTCAAAGTGCAAACAATAGTTAAAGAAAAAAAACCCTCACACTGTTGTATCTGTTACATGCTAGTGCAGAATTACTAATGAGAACATATTTATGTATAAATAAATCTTTTATCCTCATTATAACTCCACTGTGTTCCTACAATGAAGTCATCTACCCAGAGCTTCTTATGGGTTGAAAGCCTCAATAGCCTCTTTTATTTATAATAAATATTGCATACTAATGTTAACAATGTCATTGTGTGATGTCTCAATAGAGGATTATGACTTCATGTAATTTTAGCTTGATGTCTCTTCTCTCCTGTAATGAAGCTGATTTTTCCTTAAAAAGGAGATGAGAATCGTTTATTCACAAACCTTGTACCAAATATTCTATGTACAAACTATGTTAACCGAATAATAAGTCAGCACAATGAAGCTCAAAGCCAGGAATATAGAGTTAAACTTCAGTGCCTAATCTTAACTTAGCCCTATTGTGTGCACTAAAATACACTTTAAAGTTAGAAATGCTTATTTCCCCCAAAATAGTATTTGAAGCATGAATTACTGCATTTTCAGGTGTCATTCCAGATATAGTTTTATGGAATATTCCTGAAATGTGCATGTCTGTAAGTAACAATCATAAAAATGGTTTTGTGGCACATAGCTAGTGCAAAGAGAGGATAAAATGTATTTATATTAATGAGCAAAGAGTAAAGCAATCTTCCATCATCTACCAGAGATGAACTGCACGTTGGGGAATAGGGGCCCATCTCAAACAGCACTTATGCACATGCTTAACCTCAATTATTGCATCAACGGGATTTCAGTACAATCTTAAAGTTAAACACCAGGGGGAAAAAGGAACTAATGCATTGGCATGAAGACTCATATTTATATAATAATGCAAAATATTAAGTAAACTATAGCACATTCTTTTGTGATGTATGAATATAGATATCTTGTAATATTAACATAACACAATTGGATGTTTCGCTCCTGAACACGTTCAAAATAATTTATATGAATGCTCAAGAGAGAAGTTCAGGCTAAGATGAAAAGCATAAATCCACCTAACAGCTAACAAATAATTCACGTAACTGTCTGAAGACAGGTTCAGAATACAGGATTTTATGATAATCAATGAGCAGAGTAGCCCAGCTCTAGTGAAAATACTAGGTCTTCAGTAGCGCATTTGCAGCTTACATGAGAAATCAAATTAAACAGTAGTCATGCTAAAGCAAAACTCAAATGGAAACTGTATTCGCTTTAGTAGGACAGAACAGCTCTGGTAAACTGTTTTGGAGCTGACGCTGTGATCCCACGTTGCTCACGTCTGTACGAAAAATAGATGTCACATACAGGCTAGCACAGGTACTGGAAATACACAGACGCTTCGTATGGGGAAAAGAAGGCGCAATGCTCGAGGAAGAACTCTTTCTCACCTAAACTAAGCCCATGTCTATATTTTCCTCAGAACAGCACTCTAACTGCAGTGTAGTCCTGCCTGAGGTGGCAGGAGATTTGCAACGTGCTAATATTTTTATCTACAGTACAAACATCTTATTCAAGAGGTGGTATTTCATTTAGGACTTGGGAACTGTTAGCTAGACCGGCTTGTTCCTACCGGTGCCGACGTGGAGCTGTGCCACCCCTGGGAGCGGGCAGCTTTGCATTTGCACCACCCTAACTGCAGCTTTGCGGCTGAAAACTGGGATAAAGCTTTTGCCCTCTAGTCTGTGTTTTCGGAAGGTTTCATCTTCTAAGCTTAACTGCATGTTCATAGTTTAAGAGCATAGTTCTGTTTGGGATTTCTTTTTATTTTTGTTGGAGCGTGCACTAGTTAGGAATAATTTTAACCAAGGAAAGGGCGTGGAGCGCGTTGGCCAGGCCGAAGCGGAGGGCGCAGGCCTGGGGCACCCCGGGCTGACAGAGGTGACGGGCTCCCATGCGCCCGCGCGAAATGGGCTGGGAGCCGCCGGCGGTGTTCTGGTGCATGGTCACCAGGAGGAGGTCTGGGGACAGGGCTGCGCTGCGTGCGCGACGGGGGCCAGAGTAGGTGGCGTTTCGGCTTGCGGGCGAGGCGGGCGCCAGGGCCTGGGGGCAGCGCTCCGGCGCCTTTAGACGTGGCATTTGCCACCTCCGTGGCCGCAGCTCAGCTGCAAAACCCTCAACTTGGCGCAGTTAACCGCGGCCAGCCAGGTCCCTGAGCGGGCGCAGGGCTCGCGGCCGGCTCGGGGAGTCCTCCGGGTTTTACGTTGCGTGTGACTCAAAGCGAATTTTCCATTGCTTCTGATTTAATTTTCTTTTACTTCACATCTGTGGGACTGTTCGGTTGAGTCGAGCCTGTTGCGCACGTTTGCAGGATCGGAGCGTTCGAGGGGCGCGAGCTCTGCGGGGCGCCGCGCCGTGCTGCTCCTGCCGCAGCGCCGGGCATGGCCGGGCCGGCGCGCCTCAGCGTGGTGTAGGTAATGACCTTAGAGGTATTTATAAAGCAGGGAAAGAATTATTTTGATCGCAGTTTCCTAATTTAAAAAATTCTAATGGGATTTTTGCTTGAACTTTTCAAATATCTGCTGAGATCATCTAACAGCCCAGCACAAAAGCTGCAGGTTTTGCAAATGAAAAATGACTGAAAACCCAGATATTCACTGATACTGTATTTCCGTTGTGTGGGATGTTGTTCTCAGCTGGGTTTGCACCGGTCCCGACAGACAAGGGCCCCAAAGCCCCCCGGTGCGGGGGGAGTCCCCGGCGGTGCCCCGGCTCGGCGTGGATCGCAGCCCCTCAGCCTCTCCCCAGTGAAAGCCACCCATTAACAGAGCCTTTGTAAACAAGTAATTAGCATCATGCTTAATTATAGCTCCAAAAATTGTCTGAAAACTGATGTTTTAAAAATTAAAAGCGAATTAAAATTTCTCTCACCGCTCTCATTAGGAAAATCCTCCCCAAAAAATCCTCTCTTGCATAGATAAGCCTCTACGTACAGAAATAAAGGAGCCAAATTTAGATTCAGGTTCAACATTCAGGAGAAGTTTGGCAAATCTAATGTTTTCAGATCAATTCAGTAGGTGTTGTGAGAATAACATCAGTAAAAAGGTTACTTTTAAACTTCTTTTAAAATTTCTTTAAAAATGTAAGGGAGGAAGAGGAAAGTTGGCATAAATAAAGAGGAAGGCAGCGCTTTAAATAGCCAGAGCAGTGATAAGGCAGAGAGCTTCTAAATAAATATGAGGTGTGAAGATCTTTTTTACTCCAGATGAAAACTGTATATTCACCAGAATGGCTTTAAATTTTGTGAAACAGGACAGCAATATATTTTACAGTTTTCAGCAAGGAAACAAGAGTCTTGCCATCACAGAATATGTACTAAAGCCCACCAAACAGGACAAGTAACAACAACATCTAAAGCTTTCACCTTGACCAAAGCAGTTCTGTAAGCTAACAGTAATTTGGATTTTGCCACAATAAAACAACATCAGAATTTGGACTTTGATAAAACTGTTCTGCTGGCTGGGAGGTTTGCCTTTCAACTGTGTTTGATGTGATACTCAATTCATTTTGCCAAAATATTTTATGCCAAGTATTGCTATTAAATCTTTTATGTTGCAGAGGTTTTTGTCAACAGACACACAAGGATAAGGTTTTAAGTGGAGTTAATCATTGAACTTGGAGAAGAGAAACACTGGGGGAGTACTTCACTTACACAAACAAACCACCACGCAAGCTTCAGCCATTTCTATAATTATTACCCTGTTTTCAGAGTAGTGTAGGTAAAATATAAAATCTGGCTCCCCATCTGATCTCTATTCTTGTTTATGTCTTGTAGAACTTATTAGAAGAAAGGGATAATTAAAATAGAAAAAGCCATGTATTTGCTGCTGCTGCTGGTGTACCCAATCTTTGAAGTCTGCGTTAAGCAATTATATCTGAGTACTTCTTTTTGGAAGCCTCAGAAATAATGTAGAACTTTTAAAGATATCATTGTTTTCTGAATCTTTCTACTCTTTGTAAATACTATATGTCATTATAATGATAGATTAAACATTAATCCTTTTAGTCTTCAAAAACAAACCTTAAAAGAAAACAGATTCCATAAAAAGGATTCATAGAACAAAGTAATGCCCGTCTCTTTTCCCTATACCTTCCAGCATGTCTCAGTCACTTTTTAAAATAATATTTTTAATTGGTGTTTGTGGTTTCATTGTAGTATTTGATTTACATTGTAAATGTAATGTAGTGCTGTCTCTTTTCCCTGTACCCTCCAGCATGTCCAAACCAGTCACATTTTAAAATAATATTTTAATTGGTGTTTGTGGTTTCATTATACTATTTGATTTACATTGTAAATTTAAGCAGATCTTACAAATGCAAAGGTAAATATACCTTGTGAAGGTGTGGTTCAGGGTGCTGGTTGTGCCTGTGTGCTCAGGTGTGCGTAGCCAGTGAGTGCAGATTAGCTCTGTCATGGGAGCCGCTAATAATTGTAGACATTTGGAAAGTCGTCCCCTTCCCTGCTGGAGAGGGAGCCAAGGGCATGCTCGGATGTGGATAGTACTGAGTAATGTTTAGCGAATCTAACTGTGCTATTACTGCAGCTCTAACTTATAATTCTTAAAGCAAGGTCTACCCTCCGTCACCCAAAGCAGTGAGGTGTGGTAGTAGAGTGTGATTGGGATGTGGGAGAGAAAATATGTGGCACAATCCAAGATAAGAAATAAATCACAGGCTGACAACAAGGCAGCTATCGCTGCCTAATGAAACCCTGGTTCCTAACGAGCTTGTCCTCCTGTGCCGTAGAGGATAATGGATCTGTGTAATTCTGGGCTCCTTTCTCCCATCGCAGAGCCCAGGTCCAACTGGGAGGCACTATGGCGTAAAGGGATGACTGCCATTTTCCACTGCAGACCCTTCAGTTAAAATGATTTGTCCTTGTGTTTCTTATTCTCCATAGTAATCACTACCATAACTCTGTGTCCAACGGCGTCTGACTGTGAAAGTGACACCCACGCTCGGGAATACAGCTAGAAAGGGAGCAGACGATGTGGCAAGTGTTGCTGAAGTAGCATCAGTGCTGATGGGCTCGTAGCACTCGGTCCCACGCGGAGGCAGAAAGTTATAACACGGAGCAAACGGTGCCTGCGCTCGGGCCCTGCGGTTTGCCAGGTCCAGGGGCCGGTGTCCTCCGTCTGGGTCTTGGATGAGGCGGTAGGCAGTGTTGAGGAGGGTTGAGGAGCATCGGGTATTGTGTAGAAAGTGGTGACAGCGCACAGCAAAGGCTGCTGATGTTCAGGACCTGCCCTTTGGTATGCTAACGGCGTGCTTGCTAGAGCCGGCACGTGTTAGGGATGGCTTGGCAGTGCAACAGGAAAAATCCCAGTATGGGTATTCCACAAGTTATCTTTCTTCCCAGATGCTGAGACTTTTACGGGAGCAACCCTAGTCTGTCCTGGCAGCACCCAGAAATATTACTTTTCCTCACTGCTCTTCCTGCTTTTTGGCTGCTGCTGTTGCTTAGCCAGCAGCTAAGCCTGCACCCTGCACCAGTGGGCTCCCTGTACGGCTACAAACAGAAGTCAGGCGAAAAGCAATCCCAGTAAGATGTTGGTTAAGAAATCCCTGTGCCACTTGTATAGCTCCCTTGAGATGACAGCAGAGACATAGCAGTGGCTCCTCCAAAAAAAGATTCCATTTCTCAATGTTTTGAGGAAAGTGGTATGGCTACCTTAAACTTTGAGAGCGTATAAGAAGGGTATAAATAACAGCTCTCTGAGCTGTTTTAAGCATTTGAAGTGTTGTATTCATCAGGATGGATGTTTT
This sequence comes from Dromaius novaehollandiae, assembly GCF_036370855.1. Lineage (NCBI taxonomy): Eukaryota > Metazoa > Chordata > Aves > Casuariiformes > Dromaiidae > Dromaius > Dromaius novaehollandiae. The sequence goes on along the minus strand of NC_088107.1, from coordinate 13,316,258 downwards.
TGTCAAAAAATCCTTCCAGCAGGGACACGTCTGTCTCAAGTACTTAAAAATAGATCCCTAAACTGAAATTTCCAAGTTAAAAGTTTTATTGCAAAATAAAACATTTTAGCACACATTTTGGATAATTTGACTCTCTGCTAGCTCCAGTTGCAGCTGTAAAGGCAATGCATGGTGTGGGAAGGTGGGTCGCTCAGCCTCGCTCACATACGAGCAGTCGGTGGGTCCAGGAGATGGAGCTGAAGAGCAGCAGGATAAAGGGAGAGACCCCGACTCATGTGCCCACCGCTGGCAGCAGCTGTGGCTTGCACCAACCTGGGACTCTTGTTTAAAGAGCATTTCTTTTTGGGGTGCTACCAGAGGCTGCCTGCCCCCTACGCTAGTTTGTTGTGAACTGGACAATTGTTTGTGTGGCCTTTGTTAAACAGCAGAACCAGCATATTTTTAAAATAATGTAGAAAAAAAACAGTCCAGTTTGCTATTCAGTCCCACAAATATCTATTTGGGGAGCAGTACAAGGGCAGAAATAAGGAAGAAGATGCAGAAAACGTCTTGTTATTTTTCAGCCCAGAACACACCCCCCCGTGGCCTGTTGAACACTTTCGCTAGCACAGCTGGGGAGAATACTGGGGTACAGAGCAACGGCGTGTGGACAAGGCTCCTTCAGCTCTCACTGCTGTGGATTCAAGTCCTGAGAAGCCCAAATGAGCCAGGAATAGCTGGGTCTTGCACCCTTGTAAGTCCACAGAAGCGAAGGCTTGAGTCCATTCCCAAGACCCGTTACTATTGGTTTTCTTTTTTCCCCCCATCCAAACACTCGGTCTTTTTCCTGAGTAGATGTCCAGCAGATACAGCAATGCTATGCTGGCACAGATAGGTAAGGAATGATTTTCCATACAGAAGTGGAAACAGGTGCTCAGTGATAGCGCTGAGTTGCCTTGAAATAAGAATCAGAAAAATGCGGTGTCCCTTGCCTGTAAAGTCCCTCTGAGTCTTTAACTTTGTGCAAATCAAAAGGTATTACTCTCCAAAAAATTGCTCCTCAGTTAAAAAGAGGAAAGATGCCCTTTGCTACATTTGCCTAGAGCCCAATATCTTCCCACACTGAAGAGCAGCTGTGGCAATGCTCTGCTTAATGCAGAGAACATCTGGGCTGCCTGCAATTCTGGGAGAGTGGTGTCAAAAGTGTCATAGACATCCTTGAGCAAAGAAGGATCTTCACTTTTATTACACAAAAGTGTCAGAAACAGCATTATCGAACATCAGGTTCCAATTTGGCATGCAGAATACAACTCTGAATAGATGTGACAAAACCGCTTCTAGGAAATTGCTACTTAACATTATTTTTTCATAGTTTCAAATTAGCATTTAAAGAAAAAGAACAAAAGGGGGAGCAGCTAGGTAATCCTGACAGTGAAAGATGCAGTCACTCAGTTTTGGCGCTTACTTCCCAACCTCATTGCTATCCAGTGAGCGACCTGAGATTGATTAAGTCATTGTCATCATTGATGAAATACGCTGTATCGATCCAGCCTCAATCACCAAAGCAACCGATGTGGTACAGCTAATCTGGTGTAATTGAAAGTTCCCACTCCAGAAGGTCACTGAACTCAACTCTTGTCTGGATGGGACTAAAGTTATCATTTTATCCCTGGAGCAGGGTCTGCTCTCCCAAACAAATATGATAGCTTTGGTGTCACATTCTTAATTGCTTTTTCGTGGCTCGTGTAGGGTAAACCCAGGCTTTCATATTTTGATTGAATTTTTATGAAGGACAGGAAATAATTATCACCTCTTTATGCTTTTTTTTTCTTCAACTAACCCAAAACATGGGCTTGAGCTTTTGTTTCTTACTGAAGTACAGCTCTGATAGAAAAGTCTTCAGGTCAGGGCAGCAAATGTCTTTAGCTCAGGACAGCAGTGTGGCACATATGGTTATGTATTTAATGTTAAAAAGGAAAATATTGCGCTAGTTAAAAGTTTACTGTAATGGTGTTGAAAGAGAGGCTTCTCTCTCCTCTTATCATATTTGCCTCCCACCTTCCCCCTCCTCTTTCCTTCTCTGCTCTGCTCAGGGGTGCAGATGTGCTCTCAAGGTGAACCAAGGCGCGAGGCCTTGGGGTGAAGTAAACTCTGAGGTCCCGCGGTCCGAGGACAAGGAGTCGCAGAAGGACGTGGGCAGGCATCGAGGGTGCCTTTGCCGAGTTCCTGGCACTGCCAGGTGTTTCACTAGAAACCCCTCTGAAGGGGCTCCCGTTTCCCAAGGCGAGGCTGTGCAGTAAGCGTCTGGCCGTCTGGCCCTCTGCCTCGTGCTTCAGGAGCGACACCAAAACTACACGCCGCTGTAGGAACGGGTGGTCTATGTGAGCAGGGCAGAGCGAGCATGCATATGTAAAAGCAGTTTCTCAAAAAGAAACCCAGTGCGACGCTGATGGCTTGTACCGGTACCTAGGAGTGTTTGGAAAAATTGCTTCTTTGTACAGAATCGAGCGGGCAAGGCTCGGGATTTCAGTGGTCTTAAATGCTGTGTAATTCCTTCGCTGGCCCTTGGCGTATAGTGAAATTAGCACCATATCTGAGTTTCCTTCCCTATGTTTGCTGTTAAAAAAGTCAGCATATCCCAATAGCTGCCATTGCTTCCCATTGCAAGTATAGGTCAAAATACCAGCCTTCTAATGCTGAATGTCATGTATAATTTATCATAGAAAAAGTACTTGATAAAATCTCTGCAATAGTTTCTTGTGGCTTTATTATTCAGATAAGGGTTTTTTTGGAAGAGCTCCTTCTATCAGCTACCCAGATAAAGAAGAAAAAAAGAAAAGGCACTGAAATGAAAATGTGCTGGTAAATAAGATAAAGGACAGCTGTGGTGCTCTTGTGGGGACACTGGCTTGACATTATCTTTTTGTAATAGATTAGTATACCTTAATGTCTGAGTCAGCCACAAGTGATTTGTGGGGAAGGATCTTCATAAAACAGTTTTTTATGATGATGAACATAATAGCAAGTTAAGACAGTTGGCTTATTCAGTGAGTATAAGATAAATATAAAAAGCAAATAAATCTATATAGAAAGTTTACTTAAAATTAGCATTTGGATATATTTATAGAAATAGGAAGCAGACCTGTATCAAATATGTAAATTTTGTTTTATAAAATACAGGTCTAATCTAGGCCAAAGGGAAATGACAAGTTGTCATGCAATAGTTCTGAATGCTTTATGTTTTGTATGTCTTTCAAAAGTTTCATCCTAGCAGCTTTTAAAACAAAACTTGCAATCGACAGATCCCACTGGGCTCCTATTTATAGTATCATAATTTTCAAAGAAAGCAAATCAGGCAACAGTTTTTAACATGAATAATATTGCTCCCAGCATTCTGCCTGCAGCCCACACATTGTGTTTTTTGGCATGATCATGGCAATTAAAAAAAATAAACAGTTCTTTTTAATTTTTTTTATACTTAAGCTATTACAGTCAACGCTGACACAGCTGGCAAAGAAATTCAGTGAAAGGTAAACATTCTGCTCAAAATGTAATATAACATATTGTTGTGTTTGGTTGTTAAAATGTAATCCTCCTGAAAGAATATTTTAAAAGTAAGTTTATTTTGTTTATTTCTCTACAGAATTTCAAGTATATTGATATCTGATAAAAAATTTAGCCTTTTAAAGAAATGACACTTGTGGCAGTGGATATTCCAGTCAACAGCTTATTGAGTTTTTTTTAAATACTCCTACCAAAAATCAGGAAAGCAAATGAGATATGATGTTTTATCCTTCAGCAAAATATAATAGTCTGAGCTAGTAAAATCAATTTCTTTTAATAAAATTCTGTCAAAAGCAGGAAGTTCAATAATAAATGTCTTCAGCTATTTTTAAAGAAAGAAAACTTCCCACAGAATGAAGATGAGTTCGAGACTTGCTTCAGCAACAACAAAAAGATCGTCTAATTCCTTGACATAATTAATATGGGTATATATAAAGTGAGATTATTGCATGATGGTATGGGCTGCAGTAGAGAAAGCATGCAAAGATGTTTCCTTTAGGTAAGGGCGATAGGTGAATAGTTGTCTGTCACCCACGTCCTGAAGCTCCTGGTTGATGTGTGCTGGGCTGACGTGCGGGAGTACGCGCTGTGCTGGTTTTCGCTAGCTGGGCATCGCACTAGCCTTCTGCTCTGGCCAGCTGAGTGCCTGCCACAAGTGGTGACCCTGTCAGCTTGCCTGTCACACTTCGGTTAGGTTTGAAAGAAACTCTTGGAAAGATCCAACTGTTCTTTTTGCTGATTAGAAGTCCATCCTGGGCATTGGAGTCTTCCAGCTCCCAATTGTTGTTTTTCTTTCTCTCAGACTGAATTATAAAAAGGGCAAATGTGCTGCAACATAGATATCTGCCCTTTTATAATCTAGTAAATAGCTCTCTGGTTATAGACTTGGAGTGTGTATGGATTCGAGGTTGTAAAAGGAAATGAATAGTCATTTTTAATGTGTTTTTAATAACATGAGATGAAGGGAGCATCTGAAGTTTAGAGCAACCTTCAAGCAAGAAGAAAATTGTCTTGTGGATTCTAGTGTTAATCTTGGAATGTGTTTCAGATGTTAGAACATGAGTATTTGGGGACATCCCACATGGTTATCTATTGGTTCCTTAATCTCAATAGACGTGCCCTACCCAGCTGTCCCGACACTAGCGTGCTGGTGGCTTTGAGAAGAGCCATGCACTCCTGACCCATGGCCAGCGTCCTGCTGTTCTTGCTGAGTTTCAGAGCAAGCTCTTCGCCACATGCAAATCCCACATATGATAATCGGAAGGTCAAATAAAGTTAACAGTGTGCTATCAATTATGATAGAGACCATCCAGGATCGGAGAGAACACAAGTTTTATGTGCCACCATCTACTATTGGCGGTGCATTTGGTTTGGGCTTTCAGAGTTGTTGGTAGGTGTTCACATGCTCTCTCCTCGTGTGCTTAGCAGCCCACGCCAGCCTGGACACAGGGAAAGATCATCTCTAGCTGGTGTAGCCCTGACAAGTAGGAGATGACCTGTGCCTCTTCCCTGCCCTGCGAATTGTGCGGGAACTCGAGTCGAGCCTGCTGGAGCTGCTCGTGGGGCTGCTGGTGTGCACTGCCCGTGCTGGAGGGCAGACTGTAAATTGCCAGTCTGCCTCACATTGACGGGAGAGAAAGTAGTGCGCTGTGGAAGAATCCAGGTCTTTCGTGGTACACAGCACTATGGCTGTTATTATACACCCTGTATTAGGCCCACGTAAAATGAAGTTGTTGATGTTAAACACAAAAATATCCGAGACAATTTTATGTCTGTTCAAAACAAGGGGTGAGGGGAAGAAAAGAGGCAAAATGCAGGGGATCGATGTTTTCTTAATAGAAAAAGACAGCATCTGTAGGGAGAAAATTATATTTCCAAGGTTTTTAAGACCATTACAAAGAATGGAGAATAAAAATAGAGAGAGGTGGAAAAAGCAATAAAATCTATAAACATTAATTCATAGTGTGCTTTTTTTGAAGTATATGACATTTTTTTCCACAAACCCACTAATAGAGTTCTAAATATGAGCGAGAATAGTGGATTGCTTTTTCCATTTCTGGGATCTATATCTTCACCTCTATACTTGAATAAAAACATTAGCCAAGAGACAGATTTGTATTTCTTTTGTTTATGCTCAGCCTCAGGAATTTTTCAGCTGAAATCAATAATTAAAATGTTTATTAGCCACTGTAGTGTTTCAAATGCAACTTTGTTACGTATAAAGAGGTGTATATGTATTGAGGATAACTGAGATATTTATGTCCAGATTTTTTTAGCAAATTAAGAGAGGAGGGAGGAAAGGCAATATATAACATCATATTTACTCAGTAGGTATTGTATTCACTAAAGAAATTCAAACAATTTCTTCATTTTCTTTACAGAACAGAAAGCAATAGTCTGTTCTTAAGAAGAAACAAATTCACACAGGGTTTATTTTAAAACTGTTATAGCAAGCATAGGGTTTAATGCAAAAGCTTCTAAAAGATCACAGAAAATCCTGGTGCAACCAGAACTTCAAACACTGTCCTGAATGAATGTAAGTATCTGATTAATCAAAAATAGTTAAAATATCTACCTGAGGTTACATATGTATTTTTATATGTGCATATGAAACAAGTTAATTTGGGTGTATATTTGAGAAGATAAAATGAGACCTTAGTGTTAGAGTACGTATCTTGGCGTGTAATGTCTCTACTATGTCATCTATTGTCACTGACACTTGCAAAAGAGAAATTTTAGTTTAGAAAAAAGGTCTCCATCGTGGAGATACTCAAAAGCTGTCTGGACAGGGTCCTGGGCAACCTGCTGTAGGTGACCCTGCTGGAGCAGGGGGTTGGACTAGATGACCTCTCAAGGTCCCTTCCAACCTCAATAGTTCTGTCATTCTGTGAAATTTCATAATGAATTAGTTGAACAAAATCTCTGTGGCAGGTGTATAAGGTATCGTCATGTGAACTGATACTCAAACCGAGTGTTAGAGTGCACGTTTTGGGTAGAACAAGGATTGTATTCCCATATGCAATACTCTGCCATAGAGAGGCAAAGGTTAAATAGAGCCACACTTCTGTTCCTCCTCTTCCCTTGGTGCTCTGGCCAGGAATGGTTTTATTGCTGAGGAATGAAGACATAGTTCTTGCTTGTTAGGCTCCTGGGACTGTAACACTGAATATAGTGAAAGAAAATAAGCCTAAAGCTTTTGGGAGCTGGGAAGCTTTTCTTCAGATATCCACAGAAGCAGAAATATAAAATTGTTTTTATTTATTTTTTTTAAATTTCCCTTAATGATTCCAGGATAGCAATTCCTTTGCCTAGATGAAACAAAATGCAGTTTCCTCTTTGCGCTCCCTCGGAGCCTCCCCAGCTCCGAAGTGCAGCCGCACGCCCAGCTGGCAGGGCGCTGACAAGGGAGTGCCACTTCTCTGGCAGCCTTCTTCTGTCCGCCTTCAGCGGCAGTCCCCGAGCGAGAGGCAGTCAAGCTCGGCTGGATTCTTCCTCCCAGCCACAGAGCTAAATCCACGAGGCAAAACAGTTGCCCCCTTGCTCTTCGCCTTATGCCAGTGGTTCCAGCCTGGAGTACTTCATTCCCACGTGTCTCCGTTTTTCCCTCCAAGGCTTTTCATATGAAATGCTGTAGTTTAATGAACATGTCAAATACTCTTCTTCTCTGAATCCCTCCTCAAAGCAACGTCTGCTGCTCAAGAAGTCACTCGTACCCAGGGACAGCGGGGGCTCTGCGATAGGCAGAACGAAAGGTGGAGATTTTGTTAAAAAATTTCAGATGATTTTGGAATCGTTAAACTGTGAAATAGCTATTTCTTTAGCTTACCTTTTTTTCTGCACATAACATTTTTTCCTCCTCATCATTCCCTCCTTTTGCTTCTCACAGCCATTTGTTGCATCTAGCTTCAGATGAAAGTGTAAATTCTGAATAAGCCTCGTATCTTCTGGTTCACTGACCTTGCACAGTGAAGCCAAAGGCAGCATGCCCATCCTTGCAGATAATAGCCAGCCCCCTCAAAGAAAGCATAGGTAAGCAATACCTTTCTCGGTGTAAATAATCACCAGGCGTAGATCTGCTTCATATTGTAGTCCAGCAGGTTTCTTAGGAATTATATTCTCTGGACTGTAGTCTCGTATGCATATCTTAAGATTAAGCTATTATCCTATAGGTGAAATTAATTATGCCCACATTTTAAAAGAAAACTAAGCATTTGGATTTGAATACTCTGTCTTTTGTTTGTGAGAGTGGAGAACGTTGAGTCTAACAAGAAACTCATGATTCCATATCCAGTGTAATAAGCACTAACAACAAATTTCTAAGGTCTGTCTAGAACTATTTTGTTCTCAGTTATTCCAGCAATGATGCAAAAAAAATCCATTTGGCTCTTTGGGCTTATTCTGCACTGTGATCAGAACCAGACCCTTTGCTTGTATTGATATTCATCTGCCAAAGTTTCTGCCTGACAAGAAGCTTCTTCCTTCAAGTTTGGTGAAAGACTGGAGGATTGAAAGGCTGCTGTATTGCTGTCCTCAAAGGCACTTTTTAGTCAATGGCTCCCTGTAGCAAGAAGCGACTAGTTGAACATTGCATCCCTAAATTGGCTTCTGGTTAGATTTCTGTAAAGCTCTGGAAGGATAAGTTTTAAATTACGTGTATTTTGTTAGGAGCTGAGCATGCCAGAATATGTCCTTCTCTTTGCTTCATTCACTGTTGCAAATCGGAGATAAGTAGCGCAGCTAAAAACATGGGCTATTTTGAGACTGATAAAGGAAAGTATCATGGAAGAGCAAGGTTATTATTTCTGGGTGCTTGCATTTAATTGCCAAAAAATTTAGACAGAATGAAGAAAAACCATTCATGCAGTATAGAGGCTGTGAGATGAGCATCATTTTAAATACTCATCCCCTCTTCTCATCTCTCAGCCATAAAGGGCAGGCTAGCACAGTGAAGGAAAGTGCAAGCCTGGTAGACTCAACTGTATTTTCAGAATCCTGGATATTTTGTACACAGGCTGGCATAGTAGCAAAATATTGCAAAAAATAAGTAAACAGCCATTCTAATAATAATTAATAATCCTTAGCTAAAGAAAGAAAGCATAGCTGGTGAAACTATGAGGCAGAAAGGACTCTGGCTTCCTGCTCTGCCATCTGGAGAGAAGATGGGTTCTGGATCTGCCATGGCTTTCCATGCCTGGCCTGCAAAGCACAATGCTGTGTGGGAAGCCACAAGTTTTCTGGTGCATTCCCATGCCAGAACCTCCCCTGATACTGCTCAAAAAGGCAGACGTGCTTATTTAAATGAGAATAAGAAGTTAATCCAAGAATATCATAAACGTCACAGGAACTCTTTAGGACAGGAAAGATCTTCCTGGTCTGCCTTTGTATAAACCCCAGGGAAGGTTAATACTGAATGTTGATGCCCAGTTTTGAGATACCCTGGTAGCACGCAGTTCCTTCCAGGCTAATTTTCCTCCCTAGCAGGGCCAGTTAGCCCTCAGGGACATCTGCACTCATATAGCTGGACTACTTCTGGGCCAGCACAGCTCGGTGATAGCTGCACCGTGTCTGGGGGAGGTGCTCCCCATAGGGGCTGGTCAGGACGGGGAATTTTCAGCGTTACAGCAATGCAAATAATACATTCTGCTAGGAGGCTTTGAAAGAGAAGCGTTTGACTGTATTGTGCAAGTGATGCTGTTTGATGTACCTCCAAGGTAGCAGTCAGTGGGTGAGCCTTGCAAAACTCAGCTGCTTCTCTCTCAGCAAGTCTCCGTCTTGTAAACAGGACCTTTGTTTCCATGCGGGCTCCGACACCTTGGATTTTGCTTTGATGTATGAATGAATCCGGTGCTTCAAAATGAAGCTTAAACTAGAGCTGGAGAAGCATGGAGGGAGAGAGGAAAGAAGGGAAGAGGCAAATGTGGCCTTGAATTGTGTGTAGCCACATTAATAAAGCCGGTGAAAGTACACGTCTGTGTACTTGCTGTCTGCGACCATTTGGGGCAGTTTAGGCTTGTGCATATACCCGAGGTTACATGAGGTTTTGGCTGTTTGCTAGCACCTATACGTGTGTGAGCAGGGGCAACATAAAGCAAAAAAGATTATGACCACCGACCCACGGACTGAAACCAGTTTGGTTTGCGTTCGCTGTTCGAAGCGCGCAGCCGGAGGACGACTAGCCGCAGCGCGCTGTGAGCAGCTCCACGGCAGGACTTCGCTTACACGGACTGTCTGTCAGACCACCCCGTGCAGCAACTAATCCAGGTGAAAACGGTAATCTGGTCTTGGAGCGTTTGCAGGCAGACAAACGGGCCGTGGGTGAGGCTGCTGTGGCCCATCCACGGGGGGTAGCGCCCGGGCACCCCGGAGCTGAGGCAGGACTGAGCCTTTCTTTGCACCCCCCCACCATGCCGCAGCTCTTGGTCTCTAAGGAACCTTCAGTTGATCAATTACCCCGTATGGAAACAGGAAAGAGAGGAGACCGATGGCTTATTGCACCCTTCTCTAGCTGTTGCGTGTCTGTGTGAGAGGTGGCAGAGGTGTCCTGGTCGGGGTTTGCTAGGCGAGAGCCGGGGCTCGGGGCGGCTTGCGGCACCGTGTGCGGGACGGGCCGCCGCTCCCCTCTGCGCCTCTGCGCTGTGAGCTGGAGCCCCGCTAGACCTGGCCCTCAGGTTGTCTAAGAAAGTTGTGTGCTATAAGTGGATCAGCCAGTCGGGACTGGAACCGCAGTCCTCGGGGAACCTGTCAGCAAATCTGGTTTGCGTTTCAGGTTGCAGTGAAACATGAAACGAGGTGGGTTTCATGTGGTTTCAGGTTTTGTTGAAAACCTTTCAACCAGCGCTAGTCAGTAGCTGTTGCTCTTTCAGCTTCCTCCTCCCTCCCCCTGCTCCGTCTCGGCGTTTCTCGCTGGACGTGGCTCAGGTTCGGGGCAGTCAGGGGAAGGGGCGGAAATAAAAGCCCCGAAACGTGACTGCCCGCGCTGGGAATGGGGACAGAGGGAGATGCGCTTTCTGTCGGGTTCCTGCTTCCAGCCCCGCTCCCCGCGGGCTGGTCCCGAAACTTCGCTCCCGTGCGGGGCTTCGGGGACGGCTTAACCGCGCTAACAGCGCTATCCCGCTCCCCTCTCGCGGGCGGAGGCGGTGGGAAGGAGCGCGGCGCTGCGGCTGGCGCGAGGCCCGAGCGGCGGCCGTCCCCGGCTGGCCGGGGCGCTGGCGGCGGCAGAGCCGCGGGGCCGGGCCGGCAGCAGGGAGGTGCGCGGCTCCCGCCGGAGCACGCTGCTCTCCGTTTGGCTGCACAGCTGGAGCGGGAGGCCAAGAAAAGAGGTTCAGTTCCCATTAGCCTGTCTGGAGCTTGATTTGCTTCCTTCGTTAAAGGAGGCAGAGAATACTGATGTTGCTGTGCCAGGGACAGGACTGAAGCTGAGTGGCACGGAAGAATAGAGGCTTAAATAAGCGCAGCTCGCTGTCTCCACTTGCTTTTGTCAGTTCGTGCAACAACCTCGCTGCCAGCAACCTTCCTCGCTAAACGGAGGAAAAAAACGGGGTCACTGGGAGGTGATCGTGCAGTTCTACATTTAGTATTTCGGATTGTTTTAAATTATTACAGCATCGGTCAGAGCACCCATTGTTAGTCTGAGCAGCGTCTTAATGGTTTAAGTGTTTAGGAAGAGCTTAGTATTTGGTGATTCCTTCCCAGGTATATTGGAAAATGTAAGTAATAGTTTGACTATTAGAAGGTTTTTTTTAAATAAATCACAGGTATTTTGTGTGACAGACAATTCTAGCTTCGTCTGCCCTGAAAGCATATTTGTAGCATATTAATTTTTTAAGTGTGCAGTAGTTAGGAAAAGGACAACAATAGATCTTCTGTTAACATGCAGCTAGCTCCATTGTAAAACCTGATTATTTTTTTTTCCATTGCCTGTAGTTATTCCATTGGAATTCGTGGCCTGGTTTTAAAAATCATTCCTGATTTCCATGCCAGTCTTTACTGGAGATTGTAATAACACACTGTAATTTAGGCAGCTCTCTGAAGGTCCCGCGTGTAAAGTTTTCTGTGTAGTGCTTGCATGATCAGAATCCAAGTCAGCCCCATTTTCAGCAAGCACACAATATTAACATTTTTAAATGACTTCAGGTCCGTGATCCAGTAAAAGCCAGGGGAACCCGAACGCCAGGACGGGGCACCGCAGCGGTAGCATGTCTGTCACCTGGCTGGCACGCAGGGCCAGCAGCCGCGAGGCGCGGCAGCACGTCCGTCGGCTGTGGAGCCCCCGCCGCCCTTGGAAGGCTCTGCGGCCTGGGCCGCAGCCCGGGCTGACGTCGCCTCCCCCTCGGGACCCGCGCTGGCAGGCGGGCGCCTCGCCTGGTGCAGTCGCAGGTGCGGTTTTTAGTGTGCTTCTGGGCCCGGCGTAGACACGGCATCAGTTGCTTTTGAGTTTCAGTCCAGATTTTTAGCAGGTAACATCCCCACAGAGACGCAGCCAGGGCTCTCTCAATAGCTGCTGAAGGCCCTTTGGTAACGGGCTTACTTTGAAACCAGTCTCATCACGCCACAGCCAGATCCGGGGCCGCAGATGGGCTCACGAATGCAGTGATTCGGAGGGGCACGCCGAATCAGTAGGCACGTCTTGGGGAACCCTGTGCATCCAAGGGCATGTCTTCAAAGAGCAGGGCTAGGCTTTGTGGAAGCGCTCCAAGCTAGCTGAGGTACTAGGAGCAGTGTGATCACCTTCCTCTGGCAGTCGCCCAGGCTCATTAATTGCTTTGTAGCACGTTATACCTGCCCTGGGGTCCTGAACGGGCTGCTGTGCCCTCAGCTGAGGGATGAGTCACCAGGGAGCAGCTCTCAGTTCCTTCATCCAACCCCAATGTCTCGAAGAAGCTGATCAAGGAAAGCAGATGAACCAGGTAGCATCTTCTGAGCCAAAGAGGTATTGCAGAGCACCTCAAAAATACGTCATTGTATGCGGCGCAGCAGAAATGAAGGGAAAATAATATACTCATGGTTACATGGCCCAGTTACAGTGATACAACACAGTTTAAAATAGGCACTCTTACACCTTCACTAAAGCTCACCAGCCTATTTTGACTGAAACACACGTAGCAGCCTGTACACAATGCACAACCTTCCAGGGGAACGTGTTCACCAGGCTCCACCTTTGCACCCCAGGCTGGATTCCCCCATCCGCTTGGAAAGATGGTTTCTAGACTTCTGCCCAGTCTTGGTGCACCACTCACTCGCATAGACAAACATACATTTGGCCCATCTTTATTCCCACAAAATTCCTTTTTTTTCCATAAGCATAATTTTAATCATTGTATTTACAAGTTAGCCCATTTTACTTTAAAAAAAACAGTTGACTGGCATATTATGTGAGCAATAACCTATGAACTGAGGATTGTTTTACACTCGTAAAGGCCTAAAATAGCAAGACTAATTTGTTTATGAAAAAGTGATTGAAAAAGACAATGCCTCTTGCAGAGACTTTGTACACCACCTTTCTTTCTGGAGTACATCTTTATGGCTGTGTTATTAACCCCTCATAAATGGGTTTTGTAGTAAAAGTGCTGCTACAGCTTTCAACTATAGAATCTTGAACAGCAACATTGCAATAAAAGATCAAACTGTGATGCCAGAATATCAAGAAAGAAGCATGATATGCAAAAAAGAGCAGAAGATTTTATGAGTATCGTAATATAAAGATCCTAGATATCTGCAAAAGAAGTAGCCAGCCAAATGCTTAGACCAGCCCATGGAACATTATTCCTTTGGCTTTTAGACTGGCTGCCCTGGGGAAACTGGGGTCTTGGTGTGTGATTGAGTATCAGGTCCAGAGAACTGTTGACACTCAACTCACTGTACCAGGTTTCTGTCCTTCACTTTTGGCATGTTGTACTGGAAAGTTCAGCTGACTGTTCATGAGCAGCAGTCCATTTGCACTGCACTATGCAATCCGTAACCTAGGGACCTGACAGAAATGCGCTTCTGTAGGGGGGCTTCAGCGAGAGGAATCCAGAGTAGGACATTTGTGCGGTGATGCAAGCTAGTTGCTGTCCTTCCACGGTTTTGACAGCAGCCAAAACAGCATCCAAGTCAATAGCAGCAGTCCGTGTTAAAAGGGGTACCATTTGCCTAACAATTTTTTACTATTGCTTTGCATTTGTCAGATTAGAAGGTCTGTTTGAATTAGTGGCGATCATGAGGAAAATTATGAGTTTAGCCAAAGAAAGATATATGGTGATTATGTATTTTAACTGAAATGGCTGGGGGGCCCTCTTGGAAGAAGTCCGAATATGTCAAGTCCTTTTGTTATTGTTCAGCTTGGATGTACCTGTAATACAGTGTACCCCATGCAACTGAAAATCAATTTGTTCTCTCTCTAAGCTAGCTCTCAAATTAAGCCCTATAAAACATTTCAAATAGAACAAAGAAAGCTGGCTGAAATAATATTCCATCTTTTGAAATAAGGATTCTTCAAAGCCAGTTGCATTACATGTGGCCAAGGAGGACAGTGCTCATTTGAGAGGCTGTTGAGAGTCTGAGAGCTCATAAGTTCAAGTCCATCTGCTGCAGACTTCATGCACTACTAGATATTGCACTAGCTTGACAATAATCTTAGCATCATCTTTTATTCCAGTCACAAATGGCTGTCAAAAAGCAAATAGTAAGAATTACTATAAACAGCAATGATTCAGTCTCAATGGCAATGGCTCTCTATATTCTAGCAATGTAATCTACTGTTCTACCCTTAAATTGGATATAGCATATGAAGTCCGTCAGCCATGCAGAAAGTGAAAATGTATATTGTCAAGGCCTTTGCTGTCTGGAAAACTGCTGATGAAGAGTCACAAAAGGAGTTTTAAATGCCCTAGAAGAAATTCCAAGTAACATTAAAGTCACAAATAGCAAATTTGACAACTCCCTCTGGACTAAGAAAATGCCTTCAAGAGTTTTATATTAGCTTCATGCATCATTGTTATAATTTATTAATGTACAATTTTGAGATTTTTTTTCAGTCTGCATGGCTGGGGAATGGTAACTGTAACTTCTTTTTCATGATAAACAGCTGCTGAAAGATTTGCCAATATTCTCCTCTCTTATAATTCAAAAATGCCTGCATCGCTTTTCATATTTCTGTTTCCCCAAAAGCATAATAAGATACTATATTTATGATTTAATCAATGAAACCTGTTCTCTGTGGATATAATTACATTGTTTAGATTGCTAATGTGTATATTTGCACCTAATCTATTAAAAGTCTGATATCAGGGTTGTAATAGGGCATATGCTGGGTGAAAAGCATCTTCAGCACCTTGGCTTTTTCAGTATTCAGTAATCCTCTGGCTTTTCCTGTTCATCTTTGATTACTACCTCCAGAGCTTGGAAGAAAGAGACAAAACTGATAGGCAGTAAAAATACAGAATTTTGAAAAGGTCACCTGCTAGCAGGATTAAAAATTTGATTCCACCTGCTCATTATAACATTTCTTGTAACAAACAAGAAATGGCATAACTTGGATCTGTTTTTCCAGCTATGATTGGTTTATAAGATTAGCAAATGCTATATACCATTCTTACCGCAGTCTGCACGCAGGAGGAACCTGCCCTGGCTGGGTGTCGAGCGTGCCAGCGCCTGGTGCGTGTGCTGCTCCAAGGAAGGGCGTTTTCGACGCTGCAGCCACTGGAGCTGTTGAAGTTTGCAGTGCCGGTCTGTTCACGCTGCCGCTGTGCACAGTGTCCTCCTCGGTGTTTCACATCCGAGATCCTCCATGGCCCATAAGACACTATTTCCAGTTCCCCTAAGTGTATGGTATGTACTTGAGCTTAGCGTGTAGTGTGTAAAACCAAAAGAGCACAGAGCTGTTTTTATGAGATATGTTTGGATTACAGAATCCTTAATTTAATCATACAATAAAACTTCACACCCGAGGTGTTTGCCACCTTCCTTCAGAGGGAAAGCATCGTTCAGTTAAGGGCTTGACTAAAATACTTAAGTTAATTAAATGTAATGAGCTTGTTAATCAATATTTGTTGCAGCCAAATTCTTCATTTTATCTTAAGCAAGCCTCAGAGTAGATTCAGGTAAATGAGAAGAGAGAAATCATTAGGGAAAAATTTACAATTTCCTATTAAATTGCACCCGAAGTACTGCAAACACTAGATAATGCATTTATCAGGTTATTCCCACTGAACTGAATGACAAAATTCCTGGTTTTATTTCATCTTTTGTGTACCAGTTATTACGTACAATCTGCTTTTTGGTAATAGTTATTTGGAGTCCTTATCTTTGTTCCTGAAATGGTGTGCTGTAACTGGCGATAGTAGATCCGTGGTATAGTGTGATTTAGCTATTGATACAAAAATGTAACGCTTTTCTGCTTCCCTGCCTCGCTGCACACACCACTGGGTGCAGCCGCTCGTGCCTCCCTGCCGGCTGCCTGCTCCTCGCATCCTCGCTGCCCCCTTGCCGTGTGGGGAAGTGCAGGAGGCCGCCCAGAGGATTCTGCCCCAAACCCCTGGCACTCGTGTACAAACTCACGTTGCCCTTAAATATGGGGCAAAATCCATCTGTATCGGAGAAGTACTAGAGAAGGAGGCTTCCAAAGATAATTGCAGGGGAAATGGTGTCGCTGCGTGAGGAAATATGTGGGGGGAATGTGCGTGGAATTTGAAGAGGGTGGCGAATATTTTCGTGATTTATGTGCGTGTTTTTAAATAGCTTTCCTTTCATGACATTACGGAAAAAGAAAGGCAGAACAGCCCCCACTATGGGGGTTTGACACTAACTCGTTGTTCTGTAAAAGCAGTTAACTAATAGTCCCGTCCCCAGGCTGTTCCAGCACATATCATTGCAATGATACTGGCGAACAATGATAGAAGTCGTTTTGGCTTCTGCTCTACCATAAATGAAACAACTCAAAATGTTTCAGAATGTTTGCCCAGTACCTTAGATCAACACAGTAACAGCAACTATCTTAATAATTACCCAGGGACAGATAAAGTAATGGCACAAGCAAATGTTTGCTGTGTAGGCATTTAAGCAATGGCACTAGTAAGTTATGATAAAATAAAGTAATATCATATTTTGCTTTCCTGGCACTGGCCTCAGGAATTGCGCTCCCCCTGCAACGCCGTTCCCTAGCTGCTCACCAGCCCCCGTGCATCACTCCTGCTCGTCTGTCTCGTAAAGCAGAGAGATGCTGGCGTTCATGACCAGATTTCACCTTCTATTTACCCTGGCCCAGATTTGGAGTAATCCCATAGATTTCATCAGCCCAGCAGTGTTTCTAACTGAATGAATCTTCCTGAAGTTTATCGTCATATCATGGATTGCTGTAAAAAAATCCGTAAGATTTATATGGATGTTGCATCCATTAACACTGCATCTGGGACTCAGTAAGTTTTGGGTTTACTGAAGAGTTTAAAGTATCCTAAGCTGAGCGAGTGGGAGAGGAAAGGTGCCCTTTCAATTTTATTATGACTTCCTTGAGACTGCTTCGTAGGGGAAGACTATCCAAATCTGAGCGTAGTGTGGAGGTTATGAAAGGGTTCGGTTATGTCTCTGTAAAGCATCCTAGTCAGAAATGCAATTCTCCTAACACTCCAGCTATGTAAGAAATTAATATTTTTGTTTCTTGAGGATATGGCTAAATCACAGAGAAGCCAGTGCAGATGCACAAAAGAATTAGGACAGTTTGGCATTTTGTTTTCCACATGTTCTGGCTGTTTATTGTCTTGGACTTCATCACTTCCTTTCTTTCTGCCATGTGTTATTACTTTAGAGAGGCAGGAAGCACAGTCTGCTTTTGATATGAGCTCCATTCTGCCTGTATTTCAGAAATTGCTACATCGCTAGTGGATACAAAAGAAATGAAGGCCGTAATCTGTCCACAACTGCAAGTTAGGTAAAATGATTGAAGTGACTCCATGCATAAAAAGGAAGGTGGCTTTGGCCCTATAATAAAATAAGAAAATAATTAAAGGAAGTGATAGGGGGATTCAGATATTTAGACTACCTACAATATTTATTTTTAGGAGTAAAAAAAAGCCCCAGTAAATCCATTTTAGTGCAAATATGATGAGAATCTGAGCTTGGCTGGCCTGAATTCTGCAATCTGTAAGCTAAATTATTCTTGACACTTACTGTTGAAGGATCATTTGACCTTGCCGCCTTCTTTCACCTCCCACCAGCATCCACCCACTTCCCAAGTCAGACAATGCAAAATTTACACCTCCACCTAAGAGGAGATGTGTAATGTGTCAGGAATATACTTAGCACATTTGTGAAACCCTTTTGCAAGTATCTGTCACTTTTTAATACAGGTATCCTTCTCTCATGATCCCAGAACAAATAATATGGTGCTAATCCTTTTCATTTAAATATTTTAAAAACTAATAACTAGTGCTTTAAAGTTCTCCTGTCCCACTGGTTCACTCAGTGTTGATCTTTGCCTTCTCACTAAAATAACTTTTGCTGCTTGCTCTTCCTCTGTTTTCTTCACATCCACAGCGCTGCCTCCTCGCTGTCGTTCTCGTACCTTCCTCCGGCTCCCTTCAGCAGTTAATGTTCCCGTATTGATAACGCTTGTTATACTAAGTGTACTGATCAGGAAGGCCAGGATGAACTATAATGTCTGTCACAGGCAGAACCGGGCACATCTTGATTCAAGATTAGCCGAGTGTCCAGCAACACCCAGGGGCTGAAGGCGCGGGAGTGGTTTGCATTATACGAGCAGATGCTCTCAAAGTAATGATGGTTCTAGGGGAGACAGGTTTTCTCAGACAACTCCTTCTTCCACACAGCTTCTCAGTCCTGCCTGATTGAAGTCTAGCCACCCATATGGTATGAAGATGTCTGGTTGGGCATAGTTGCACACAGCTGGAAGTTGGTTCATCTTTTCTCACCTACTTTCCAAAAGTTTCATGCTGATAATGAATAACTTGGGAAAAGTCCTGGACCAGGTTAGGGTTTTGAAGGTCAAGAGACAAATGCCCCTGAGGAACCCTCATCAAGTACAAAGGGGAGCAAAAATGTTGGATGAATTGAATTAAAAACCCACATAAACATCAGGAGCTAATTAATGGCGCAAGAAACACAATAACAGCCTCTTTGCACATGTGGCCCAGAGTACAACCACAGCTCACAGCATCATAGCCAAGATCCTCTTCAATGACTCCAGCGTTCAGTAAGAAACCTTAGACTAGATCCTGCTCTTAACTTTCCACATTAAGCATTTTCTTCTTTTGGTGTAGATAGCTTAACACATCTCCAGACACCTTTTTAAGCTTTGTGTCAAAGCTAGGGACAAGATAGAGACTGGCCATGCCATTGGAAGGATGTGGGAAGAGTGACTCACTGGTTACTTACTAATTTGGTAATGTATCATTTTTCCGTCAACGTCTTTTCACCTGCACCGGGGTGCCATTGCAAGCAGCTGAAGTGACTGCCCGAGTGAATGAACCGATGTCAGCTTTTCCATGCTAATTCATGGAAATGTGCAGCGTAGTCTTGGTTCTGGAGCATGGATCGTGTGAGAGAAAATATGAACTCTCTCTTAATTGCATGGGTGACAAGAGCAGAACTTCACGAGGAAGTCAAAACTGTGGTTTTCTGTCTAAGAACTGTGAAGCAGAAAAGCAAATCACTCAGTTTCCCTAGCCTTAGGTCTTTCTTCGGTTACATCTCCTGGTGCCGCCATTATGGGGGAGGAATGCCGCGAGTCTGCAAGTGTGGCTTCGAAAGCAGTGTGATTTTGGAGTGCTTTGTTCCTTTCCCTATGGTTTTATTCTAGGTGAATGCACATGGGCAATTACAATTCCTTCCACAGATAATTGGTATTAATTGCATTCTTAGTAGTAATTATGAAACAGCTTTTTGACTGCTCTTACAATGGCTGTAGGTAAGTAGTTGCACGAATCCTCTAATCTAGCTCTAAAGTGATTCTTTCAAGTTGAGCTTTCATGATCACTATTCCTGTACATCATTTGCCAGTCTTCTACCCTGTAAAAGGAAAGGAAACATCCACTGGATGTTGTGCTAGTCATTCGCAGAGTAAAATCTGTTTGTTCATCTTCAGTGAATGCCGTTTTCATATTGGTTTACAATATACATTACACTCTGACTGTTACTGCTTTATTACAGTTCAAATGCCTTTTTCACTAGGTTTGAATCAGGGAAAGTACTGACACCTTTTTCAGACTGGGCCTATAAATGATGCCACTGGTTTCCACCAGGCCCGCGGAGGAACAGATACGAGTTGCACAAAAGCAAAAACTCTTTATACTTCTGTCTCAACTTACCCTGCATAATACCCAAACTAATATCCCCTCTTATTATTTCCAGTTGTTTTACACAAAGGCTGTTACGTTTAAGGCCAGAATATGTGCAGCATATGTTAAGCTATTTATAGATTTACAATTACCTCATCAGCCAGAATCAGGCAGATGGTAAACATTACTACTAGGCATAAGTACATTTAGAATCAGACATTTAAATAAATTCAGATCTGTCTGAAGCTTATTGAAAGGGTTTTATCTCTTAAGCCATTTGAGGTGTCTGGTTCTGCTGAGTATTTGTATCACTTTGAGATATCAGGCTGTATGACCACAGCCTATAGATAGCTGGAGAAAGCAGATGACATTAATTCTTGTTTTCTGAACCTGACACAAGCAATTGAACTAGTAAGCCAAATTAATTTGAGAATAAAGAGAATAAAACTTCAAGATTGGAAATGACAATGGCTGACTTCTCTGGTGTTGAAAGAATATACATGCTTCAGGGAACTTCAATTGGTCTCTCTCTAAAGCTGAAAGACTTCATATAGAGATTAAAAAACTGACAAAGATACATGCCAGAAGGCCAAATTATATTCTTTCAACTTCAAAACCTCAGGCTATGGTGGCTTTTCACATGAATCTTACAGAGGAACAAAAATAAGGGTTCAAACTAGATCTGAGGACTGAATGAGCACTTCAGTTGAATGTGATTAAAGTTACTTCTGACTGCTTAACAGCATCTTTGGAGTCTTCAGAATTGTTATTTTTAGACAATTTCAGAATACACATACAGTTAAACAGTGTTGTCAAGTTGTTACCAAACATAGTCAGAAAAACAGACTTTGGCATTTGAATTGATCTACCTGGTGGTTTTTTGTTTTTTTTATTAAGTGTCAAGTCTCATTTTGTGTATTTCTCCAGAATTCTTCACCTTACGCACTGTGACACAGACCCGTTAACCTGCTTCTCGTTAGGCGGCAGGGAAGGAGGCAGTGATCCACGTTGCACCCCCGTCGCTGCAGCGTGGTCCACAGCACCACCACGAAGGTCAAAGCGATTCTGCCGAATTGCCGCCGGCTCGCGGCTGCCGGCCGGAGGTGGCCGTACCCGTCCCAGCCCCGGCGAGGCGCAGCAGACCTATTGAGGCCTGCTGGTATTTTTCTAAGACCTGGGTAGGGCTTAACCTCCAGAGTGCCCTAAAACTGAAAAACACAGTGCAGCATGAGGCAGCGCAGCGTAGCCCGCAGAGCTCGTCGGTGCTGCCGGGCCCGGGAGCGCGGGAGAGGCTTTGCAGCACCTCCGCCGGCGTGCAGCGGGCACGCGGTTACCTCTGCTTGCCTGTCTGCGCGACCGCGGAAGGTCCTGTCCTTCTGCCTCAGTAACGTACTCCCCTCTGGAAGCTCGTCTGTAAGGTGGGTATCTACTAGGATGTGCCCAGTTCAGCCCTCCTGGGGGTGAACCCAAATGAACATTCAGATCCGCCAGCCTCGTGAGACGTCCGCTGGGCTTTTTCGGTGCTGGACTTCACTGTTAGTTTAGGGATGCGCTCCGCTCTCTGCTTGAAGGGTAGTGCTTATAGATGTTTTGCTTTTTTCCAAGTGTTTTATGGGAGCGCTCGAGTTGTTTTTGAAAGACCTCATCGGTGTCCCAGAATTATTAGGCACAGAGTAACACAGAGAAGAAAAGTGAGACTAATGTGCAAGCATTTCTAAAATGATCGCGTTTGCCACAGTAATTGCCACATAATTGCTGGGAGGGGACTCGGTTTGCCAAGTAGCTGTGTTCCGGGATCTGAGCTTTTTTTGTAAGCCTAAACCTTTAATTTTTACAGTTGAAAAGTAAATCTTTGAGACAGTCTAGATCTGTCTAAATGTGTAGGAAGATGCTGAGCACTGTCTGGATGGCACTGGAGTTGGTTTGAGAAGGGTGATGAGGGAGAAGAGGAGCATGAGTGGGGCCACGGCTCTGTTAACGCTGCAGTCTGCGTATCTGCACCTTACTGTGGATCCCCCCGGAATATTATCATTAACAATTATATTTTTGTGTCATGTATTGATACATACTGCACAGGATACAAAGCTATCCTAAACACCCTGTGGACTTGTACATTCAACACCAGCGACATATTACCATCACTCTTTCTGCGTGTTATGAGATAGCAAACAAGATATCTTTATTTGGTCCATGAGTACATTAAACTCTAGACAGAACTGAGTCTGAATACAAATAATCTTCATACTGCAGCAAGTGATAAGTATAAATTGTTTGTCCAGCACTGTCATATCTATCAAGCTCTATTGTTAAAAATGCAAACTGGAGCTGGCCTGGAACTCGCTCACAACTTGATGTGTTATGCTTGGTTTCTTTAAAGGACTTGCAGCTCTTTCTCTGTATATATAGAATTGTCTGGGGGCTTTAAACCATTTTATTCTGTACTGAATTAACATGCTAAACCTGATCTCTGCTGCCAAAGGAGATGAAGAGTGAACATAACTCTTTTATTGCAGGTGGCTCAATCCTCATTTCTCGTTTGAAATTTTACTCTGATCTTGTATTTCTGTACTTTGAAACTTCTTCTTCTTACGTTGCCTTTTCAATAACTGAAATCATATCAGGAGGGGCAAAAAAACAGATTAATGAACCTTCTACAGATAAAAAAGTAATAATAGGCTTACCTTCAAAATGCTGCCTGATACTACAGATAAATCATGGAGAAATAGAAAACATAGTCTAGTCTAGTTAATTATAAATGGATTAATACTGCACAGAGTCAAACCCTAAATATTTAGTTCTGTGATCACAGTAAAATATAATTATACTTATTATAATTATAATTACTTTGACTGCAGTTTGGTACTATGGAATCAGTAGGATCACTGTGCTGCCATGTAGGAGGCTTTTGGAGGTGCGGTTTACAGAACCATCTTTCATGGCAGCCAAGTTATTTAGGGTAAGAGTGTTGCTTTTTCTTTGCTGGTTAAACCATCATTTCTTTCTTCATGTGAATATAATAAGCTTTAATATAGAAAAAGCTGGTCAGTAACATACAGCCTTGCTTTAGTAAGTTGTCAAAATAATTGCTAAATGTAAGTTAATCATTTAGGTCCTTGATGTGTTTAGCCTGTTTCGTATTAGTTGCTTTAATTTGTTTTTTATGTGGTTAAGAGAAAGCTGCTTTGATCTGAGATTGCTCTGTTTGTTTCGTTCAGTATCTTTAACTTCTAATGAGTGTAATTTTCCTGATAAAAGTGATTCCTAGCCAAAGTGTTGCATCAAAGTCTTTACAAGGAAATAGAGGAATTCACTGTTTGTGAAGAGAGCTAATCTTTATTTTCTTTATGAATCTGGAAGAGAAAGGGGGGAAGATACCATAGTTGTTAGTAAACCGGCAAGGGCGGTCTTATCTGAGCCTTCTTGAGTCAGGCCTCTGACGAGTACAGGCAGGACAGACTGTTTATAGATTTAGAAGTTTTCTAAGAAACACAGAAAAAATATTCATGGATGAATTGAAGGAAACGTTTGTATTTTATCAAGTAATTATTGTAAATACTCAGAGTACTGTGGTATCTGGACTTCTATACAATGTAGTTTTGAAGTGTCCAAAACCAATAACGGTTTTCAAAAGAGTTCAGCTCATGTCTAGGCCCTTAAGTGAGTGGAAATTTTGGAAATCTGGCCAGTGGTGTCACACTGAGAACTTCAAGTGGCTAAATGCTTTGAAAAGCCTGTCCTTAATCTTGTGCCAAAAGGGAGGTGAGCTCTTTTGATAATTTGGCCCGCTATTTTGTAGTTAAAAGTGTGGTTGCAAGTCCACTTGGAAACATATCCTTATAATGAATTTCCTAAGTTTTTTCTATTACTAAATGCCATTAGGAGGACAGGAAATCTCTACCGCTCAGCTTTAAAATGAAGGATGTAGAAAAAAAGTTACATTTCTTTTTCAATTTCTCTTAGAAGGTACACACTAGAAATGAACTATTCAGTGGGGGAGCACTAAGATACTGTGGGTTCATTTTCAATCAGTGTATATTACTTTCTGAACTTGGAGGAAAACTACTTTTTTTCTGCATTTACACTGGCTCCATGTAGAGCATAAAACATAAATCAGGAAAAGAGTTTGCATATTTCATATGTCAGCTGCAGACATGTGCAAGAACAATTTACAGAAATTTTGGGACATGAAGCCAGAAAAGATACCTTTTGCCTCCAGCAAAAGTGTTTGATTCTAAATGAAAATTGGTAAGAAGAGATGAAGGGACAAAAGAGCTACTAGCAATCTCTTCTCGCTCTCACTGCCTCAGAATCGAGGGAAAGTCCCTGGAGACATTAAAAGATATTGCATATCTGTGCACTAATGCACAGCTTTTTGGTTGCTGCTGCTGAAAGTCTTGGTACTATCTTTTTGCCAAAAAAAAAAGTTGCTGTACAATGAAAAATCATGTGCAAATGTACAATAAAAGTGACTAGCAGCTCCTCTACCCACCAAAAAGAATATGGCTTGAAATTCGCAGTGGGAAGCTGGTGCTATGCCATATGGGTGTCTCGCACGTGAAGTGCCTTGAATGCCTGTGATACGCTAAGGTGACACAGCTCTAGCTCTGTGTTAGAAATGCAACATGGTATACACATCAATTGTTAGCAAAGAAAGCCCGATGCCTTTCATTTTCAGATGTAATAACTCATTGTACAGGTGCACACCAAATGTTTTGCACACCAAATGCTTTCAGTGATAAGCAAGCTTGCCCCTAGTTTTCAAAGCTGAATAGTAACTTTAACAGCAAGGCTGTCTCCAAAATATATTTCTGTTTATCCTGATGTTTCACTGATGATATCAGAGTCATCAAAATAGGGAAATGCTCACCCTGCCATAAGGAAAAATGTGACAGGAACATGTTTTGCAACAGAGAGCTTTCACAGCCGAGGAAAGCTGAGCGCAGTTCCCAGCGGCATGACTTCTTTCCAGAGGCCTGTAGGCTACAAGGGTACTGCTTCGCGTCCTGGGAAGCTGCACATGCAGCAATAAATTCAGCCGTAGGACAGGTGATTCTGTTAATTGGGATTGGCAGGCACACTGGGGCTAGGATCACAGTCACACTGAGTTGATGCATGCTGACTGGGCTGAAAAAATGCCCGCACTGGGACAAGCCCCTGGTGGCATTCCTCATCTTTAAGGATATCTGAGGGGACACCAGTAAACGTGTTCCTATGTTGCCATCACCATTACTAAATAAGCTAATTAGAAATATTAAATGTAGGCGAGTTAGTAGCACCTGCAAACAGTTATATGAATAGAGGCATGTGTCAGGCTGTGATATATATCCAGTGAACAGGAACTTTGCATGCAATATGCAATCACTGAATTTTATCTGGATAAGTGATTCATGGCTGTACTTAAGATGGTCATCCAGGAAAATGCAGGCCGCTTGGGAGCACGTTTTGTACGTGCTGTATTGCACGGAGAAACCTGAAATGCACTGGTGGTTCGAATGCACTTCCACATGAGAGTTCCTCCCATGCAAATCTCATTTTATTTAAAACTCGAGATAGTGGGTGACACCACAAACAAATGTATCTGTAGAATTTCCAAAAGGGCAGAAATTGCAACAGCCAGGCCACGGCTGCAGAGCTTCGGAGAGCGGGAGGGCGGAAGCCTCCGAAGCCAGCGTTGCTGGTGGGCGCTGGCCACACGAAGCCCCACTCGGAGGCTAAAAGCAAAGCACAGTTTGGCATTTGAAAAATGCGTGTTTCACTCAACAGAACTCCAAACTCTATCCTAATTCATCTTGCTTGGAAAAATGCGATTCGCAGTCAAAAAACAATAAACTCACAGGTAGTTTATTTGGAATATGAGGTAAAAACAGCCAACGTCTCATGGTATTTATAAAAGTGTCATCCAACTAGTTAGCTGTGGGTCCACACGCTGTAATGTTGTTACGGGATTTCTCTACAGGAAAAAGCAATTTTATCAGTAGGTCGATGCCATTTTAGGGTTATTATTTGACAAGTGCAGGAGTCTGCAGAGCAAGAGGAAGGTTCCCAAGCGGTGGCGAGCGCTGCCTCCCCGGGAGCGGGCGTTGCCGCAGAGCAGGCCTCTTGCCACGTGAGCCCAGCCCTCGCCGCCGGGCAACGCTGGCTGCTGCCCGAGCGGGCAGGGCAGCCCTCGCAGCCCTTCTGTGGCGCTTGGGGCACCGCTGCAGCGGCGTCGCTGCAGCAGCACGGTGCCAGCAGCTGACTGCTCCTGGGCTTTTGTTTCAGCAGTGCTTTTTCTCCCCGCTGAACAGGAAATATTACCATATGGGCCCAAACATAAGGTTAGAGCTTTTACTCAGAAAGAAAGGATCTGAAAAAATCAGCTTCCTTATGTCTGTGGAGATATATGTATGTCCTTATATCGGCCAGCTGCACATGTACTGAGAGATGTCTTTGGAGAGCCGTGTGGCTTCTGCAGGCAGCTGCTATCGTTTCTGCTCTCCGGGCTGGCCACAGCCCCGGTGCAGCGGTACCGCTCTCCAGGTTGTTAAAAGGACAGCTGTCTGTCAGTCCGTGCCAGGCGGCTCAGAGCTGGGCTTTCGGTTTGGGGCTGGGGTTGCAACACCGGGTCGTGGGGCCATGAAGGAAACTGTGAGTTTGGGAGGAAAGAGCAGGACGGTTGAAGGAGGTGGGTTATGGAGCTTCACATTGCGTGGGAGCGGCGATGTTTGGGTTTTTGCAATTGAAGTTGAATTTTGGTGGCTCTGGAGTGAGTATTTCCCTCATGGAGAAATGCGGTCAGAAGGAAAGCACAAGCAAAATGGAACAAGTCCTTCTGTAGCAAGGGAGGAAGATGGTACTTACTGGATGTGGATAAACAGGAAAAGGAATGGAATGAGGCTCAAGGAGCTTAGAGAAAACAAGTTTGTATAGCAAAGAGACTGCCGAAGTGCAGACTGAGACTGTTGAATCTGGACAGGACATACATCAAATCAAGTTAAGGGGATGCAGCGCACGCACCCAGAACCAAAATGCTGAGACAGGTAGACACTTTAACTGTAGTGCAGAAAGTGTATATTCTGTAGTTTCTCTTTGCCACTCAGTCTCCTCCATCTACATACTGAGCAGGTCTAATTTTGTTTAGCAGGGAAGATCTGATAAAGACAGATGCAGGTTAAGCATTTTCATCCCATTATTCCCTGAATTTCTAGGATGAAACAATGACTTGGATTCCATCCAGATTTTTCACATAACATTGCATATCTCCGCCAGATATAGAAGAGCTGTAGAAACCTAGGAAAACTAATGAGAAATGTTAATTAAGTGCAACCATGACTAACGATAGCTGTAAATGCTCTTTCACATAGGCCGTGCCCAGCCTCAGCTTGTGAAATTGAACAGGATAAGGTCTAGGAAGAAAGGTGCTATTTTGCTATTTCAGGTTTTCACAAGTGTGTTTTCATTTCCATCCTGCTAAATGATTGATCTGATGCTGTTATATTTATATCTTAAAACATCAGCTATGCCTAGAACTAGTGTTAGGTGACTGTGGCGGCACCCAGGGCTTGGTGAACTCCCCACTGCTGTTGGACGTCCAGTGCTCCATACCAGCAGCCGAGCTGGCCCCAGGATGGCGTCTGTAGGTAGCCACAGCCCCTCAGAACTATGCACACTCCCACTGACCAGGTAAAAGCATCCTTCTGGTGACGAAGATGCCCAAAGACGGTCAGGGGAGCCAGGCTGGCTGCTCCGGGAAGGGCGTAGACCTCGCATCAGAGGCCGTAGGTGAGCAGAGCTCGGCGTGGGATCCGGGTCCTTCAGTAAGCTCTGCCGTGAGCCCAGCACCGGCGCTTCCCTCCCGCTCCGACACGACCACAAGCAGGAAGGGCCTTGGCTTTTGTAACCCCGTGCGAATGTGCTCGTGTTCTTTCTAGGCTTGCAATTACACCATAAAATAAATTAGATCACATTATAAATTAATCTCATGCCTAATTTCAAGCACATGAGTAATCCGAGTGAAGATTTAAGTGCTTTGCAGAACTGGGGTCTAAAAGAGGTTTGTTTTTCTGGGAAGCAGTTTCCCATTTCGTCTGTAAAGTTAACTAGATTCACTGATGTGAGAACAATGGAGCAACTATAACTTATCCCAAGTCAGGACAGCAGTGCACAGTGCACAATCACAGTGTGATCTTTAAACACCAGAGCGATTATGTCAGGGGCTAAAAACCAAGATGTTCCCATCTCTCCCTCTCCCAAACAAGATAGTTCAAAAGAGTCGGAATGTTTTTACTTCTGCCTTTCTTCAGGCTATGGCCAAGCATGAGAAATTTTAGCATAAAAGTTTCTTTGAAGATGTTTTAGCATGCACAAAGTGATGAGGTAGAAGGGAAGTATCATCTCAGCCTTAACTCTCAAGCCTTTGCTAAGATACATCTTGAATTTCTTTTTAATTTCTGTTAACTGTAAAGTGTCAATGTTAGAGTTTTACATTATAAACAAAATGTTTGGTTTGACATATTTAATAAGATCTCGTATCAACAGCCTGTCTGAATTGTTAATAGTTACCATAGCAACTTCACAATTTTCTTCTCTATCATTATTTGCAACCTTTGGTCACATCATTTTAAAAGTTTGGTTTCTGTGATGGCATAGCCTAGTTGCAAATTTATTCATACCATACTTTTTTTTTTTTTTTAAGAGTTACCTATTTCTCTCTCCCTGCAGAAGTGTCAAAGTTCCTAGTACTTAAAAGCATACCTGCTGTCATTTTTGAAGCATTACACAGGCAGTGGCTAAAATAGTGGACCGGGGCTAAATAAGAAATGTGCTTTAGTCCGTGGTTGATAAGTAGCTTGTGGTTAACTTTGTCTGGTAACCTTGAAGAAGTCTCAAGTCTGAACTGGGTGAATATCAGGTGGATTTCAATTTTCCATCTATAAATGTGTTTTAAATAGATAACTTTTTATGGATAACCTCTTTTTTCCCTGCTGGCTGTTTTGTCTCTTAAACTGAATACTCCAGAGAAGGAGCTGTCTTCTGCATGTAGGAGCAGCCCCACTTCAGGTGGGTCCCACTCCACCTCCTCGCTGGGCTCTTCCCTGCGTTCTCCATCTCTGAAGAATCCAAGGCCCAACTAGCCAAGATGTGATTTTTCTCTCTCGGCTGTATCATGGCAGTTGACATCACTTTTGATATTCAGAATTAATTGCCAGAGTTGACTGGTCAGGCAGGGGGTGTTGCAGTAATTTAATAACACATTTTAAGTGTTTTTGCTAAACCGCTTTTGTCTCAGGACAGTTGTTCCATGTCATCTGGTAGAATGTTGGTTAGTTGAACGTTATGGGATGTGTCATAGCCACGATTTATCCTTCTGGGCTTTCTTTGAAAAAGGAGTAGGTTAAGATGGTGGTTGCTTGCTTTTGTGTGTGTGTGTGTAACATTATTGGTAATTACAATGCATTGATTGGACGAGGAAGGGTTTAATAATTAATCTGTGAGATTCACAAATTTTTCATTGGACACATGCCAACAGTGAATGGATGGCTGTAGCTAAAAGCGGAATATGTGAAACAAATAAATGGCACAGTCAGTAAGCTTTGCTTGCTATTTCACCTCAAGTGATCCTTACTTTGGCTTTCTTCCATGCCTCAGAGTGATAGCACATTCGGTCCCTTGAGTCCTTATATTTTTCAACCCCCCCCCCCCCAATGTGTTAGTACTTACACCTAAGTAATACAGTTCTGTATACATACCGCTTCTGGTGTGTCTCACAAAACCCCTCTGTATTAATTCACTCTGGCCTTTTATTCTGTGTCCTTTCATCTAAGTCTGCCATCTTCCAATAATGACCACAACATCCACTCACTTCTTATCTAGTTCATCTACTTCTCTCCCAAATATTTTTGTGCTTTTACAAAAAATGGTGAGAACATAGATATAGCATGTCTTTGACCCAGCTGCATGGGCAGGCTTATTCTAATGATCCCAGCTGTTTTTCCTTTGAAGTGTTTGACTTAACAACATTTAGCCATTTTTAAATGTAGTTATGTGTAAAATTATAAATGCATCACATTTTCTTTCCATTTTTCCTCTACACATTTGTATGGAGAGCTCTTATTTGAGAGTCTTAAGGTAGGATTAACTCTTTATATATATAAAGTGGCAGTTGCCTGGCACATTGTGGCTTCCCTTGGACACAGAAATAATAAATACTTTTAAGGCACCTCCTTTGCTATATACAATAGCAGAAAGATTTTTTTAAAAGTGCTCCTAGGAGCATTTGAAGGCATCTCAAATGTCCTGCATTAAATGTTGTACCAGTTAGCACATGTCGCAATAAACTTTCATTGCTTGGCTTTTTTATTGGCCTCCCCCTGATACATTAGATAAAACTGAGAACAGAATGAGTCCCACTTTACCAAGATTATCAGTACTGAGAGAACAGTCAGGTGCTGCCTCCTGGAAGATATGGTGCCGGAGGGAAAAAAGACAGGCTGACCTTGAGCTGTATTCCCTGTACGTCTCCAGTTCTGCTCCTCCACTGGCACAACTCCACCGCATCATTGCAGTCTGCCAGTGGGTGCTGCTATGGACACGGGCAGAAAAGAGCCAAGTGTGAGACAGAGAAAAGGCAAAGAAGACAGAAAAAAGGGAAACCCTTGACTGAAACAAAGAGGAAAAAAATGTGATGGGTGCTATGGGTACTGATGGAGCAGCTCTACAATTTCAGCTTAAGTCCCGCCACAAATGAGATTTTCTACTGCTCTTCAAAAAGTGTTGAAAAAAACTCCAGTCTTTAAATAGCTAAATGTTACATCTGCAAATCATCTGTGGAAATAATCCATCTGTATTTTAAAATGGAGCTGTATTATCCTCATCTGTTTCAAGGGTTCAGGCTCTGAACTGTTTTATTCTACAGCTGTATTCTCCTAGCCCTCCGAAAGAACAGCCAAGAGTGAAGGCAGGCAAATTAACTCCAGCTTGGTTTGCATATATTTTGTAAAGTGTTGTTCTGAGCATAGACACGGAATAGTATCTGAGTACTTTAACAGAGCTGATCTCCTTCCTGAATATCTTCATTCTTACAGCTGCTTTCCCTTTAAAATCCTCACATAGGAAATACTTTTCATGTCCTTTGAAATGTGTTTCCTTCTGCGCCCTCACTCACAAGCCCTTTAAGGGATTTGTTGGTTGAAAGGCTGTGCAATAATTACTTTTGTTGCTATAATACTGTGATAGATGGGACTGGGAGTAGCTCCCATACAGAATCACCACGGAAAAGCGCTGTTCACATTCGAGGATATTTTGAATATTGTTTTCCAGGCATAAAATCCTAAACACGGCGCGGAGCTGGTTGTGCACGACCTCCCAGCGGCAGCACGGTGCGGTACGGCACGGCACGGCACGGCGGGTCTGCTGCCCGTGCCCGGGGGCTCGGCCCCTCCGAGGGCACAGCCGTAGGGTCCCTGCTGCGCAGAAGGGGCTGGCGCTTCCCACCAGGCTGCAGTCTATTTTGATCTGCAATTGATTAGTGCTTTTTGCAAAAAAGTGTAGCAAATCGATTTGCAAATTAAGGTAAATCAAGGCAGCCTGCTACGTTATCCATCATTTTGTGAATAAAGGAGACACATATTGATTTACATTGTATCTTCCGGTAGCTGTTTGCGATTAAAGCTCTGTACGTGGCTGGATAGGAGGCATCCTGCTCTTGGGGACATAAGTTCTTCTCCAGGCTTTTCAGGTCTTGTTATGCTGTTGATTGGCTGGTGTCACATCCTTTCATGTTACATCAGCTCCTGTGCCGGTGTGGCTCAAGGTCAGTAAAATGATATTACATAGTGGTAAAACTGGAAGGCAAATACGCCTATCTTTGGATGAAATATTTTACCTCCTATCAGCTCAGATAGTGGACAGTCAATCCCAGTTTAAGGCAGATAGTTAGGATTCTGTTATCTGCTAAAAGTGGGTAATTTTCTCTAACCTTGAACCATCCATGGAGACCAAAATACTTGTCCTCCCTATCTCTAGTAGGTGCGCCGTGGCTGTGGCTGGTAGTTTTGTACATTTTTTCCCCTGAGGAAAGATAAAGGAAAAATTGTTATAATGCAGCAATAATCTTTGCATTGCTAACCTCAGCCTCACGGCAAGGCAGCGAGCCCGTGCGCAGTGCTGCTCCAGCAGCGCGGAGGAGGCAGCGTCTGTCCCTTTCTGCCAGCAAGAGAACAGGAAATTGGGCAGAATGGGCGGCTTAAATGCGTGCTGGAAATGGGAACCAGTTTGCAATGAGGCTTCCACCATTAGGCCTCATTCAGGAGCAATCTATAATGTAAAAGTCATTTCAGAAGATTGCTTACTTGTTATTCTTCTGCTTTCTGTACATTAGCGGGAATTTATAATGTGTGCATGGTGGGTTTTTTGGGGCCGAGTTGCTTTTTTTGGTTTTCCTTTGTTGCAGGGGGAGGTTGGCTGGTTGCTTGCTTGCTTGCTACAGCCAGGACTTTGAATTAACACTAACAAGTCCAACTGTAGGTGCCCATACTGTAGGACCAGCCCCCTTGCCCAGCAACATCAAACACCACACCCTCAGGAACCAGACTGTTCTTCAAACACAGTAAAATATAATTTCTACCTCTAAACCCAGCCCTTTCTTCCCTCAGCCAAAGCAAGCTTCAGAGAAGCCCTCCCACCCCAAGTGCGGTCCTGCAGCCTGTGTAAGAACCACTTCCCACCTGGACCTGATAATTGAAAAGAGCTGGCTGGCCCCGAGCCCTGGCTCTTTCTGGGGCAGACCACCCCCGTTACATGTGCCTTTTCCTCAAAACAAGATAGGTTTTGTTTTGCGACAGGGGGAGAAACTTCTAAATGAAAGGTGGCAAACACTGAAAAATACCTATCTCCAAAAAACATACGTATATTTTTAGAAGCTGTAAGATCTTCACAGATTTTGGGGGGAAGCAGACATATGCAGCATCTGTGCATATGTCTTAAGATCTGTGTACACACAGACGCAACGGCTTGACTCCGCACCGAGCAGGTTCCCCTGAGGAGGCACCAGGTGACAAAGCGGGAGTCACGTAATCCTCCAGGTGTTACAGACATGCCGACCTGAACCTGCTCATCCTGCTGCATTTCGTACTGCTCTAATGCAGTGTCGTGAAAGCGCTTGGAGAGATGGACTCCACATGATGAAAATGTGATGAAATTTAGCCAGAATTGCCTCTCCCTGTGTTTGACTCTTCTCGGTGCTGTCTTTGACAGTGACAGCAGGGATTGGGAATGCTGTTTTTAGGTTCTAAAAGTACAATATTGCCACCCTTTTTCCAAGCTCGTGGGGTTTTTTCCATTTCAGCATTAGTGTTTTACTCTTCACATGGACTTTAATCTCCTCTGAGGGGGAAAAAAAAAGAAGCTGTAATTTCTATATAAAATATATAAAAAAGGGACATCCACAGGTAGAAAACTCTCAAAAGGGTTCTTATCCTGGTAATATTCCTCTAAAATACCTAGAAATTCAAGAAAAGGACAGGCTTAACAAGGCCATTTGCTAAGTCTGAGAAAAAAAGAAAAGGCAACTAAAAGAGAGGATCCAAAAGCCACTTAAAATCACTTCCAAAGTGCAAAGAAGACAGGAGGTCAGTAGTCAACAAAATGACATTTCAGCTGTAAAGACACTTTATTGCACCTTGCTCCTGTATCATTTGAGGCATGATAAGGGCTCTATCAGTGGGAATGGCAGTTTTGCTTGTCCGTGTTATATTTTTTCCCCATCTTGTTGTAAGTGCCTCTCTGCTGGGATTCTTCCATGGGGGGGGCTGGAGTTGTCTGTGGCTGCTGCCTGATATAACTTTGACCCACGTCAGTTCTTTTCTGGACTGAATCCAGATGTCCTTGAGGTTATGGGTGGAGATAAAATGATTTGTTACATCCTTGGTCCCTTTTTCCACTAATCTGTATTATTTCATAGTGTCTTACCAGGGTGTCCCAGGGCAGACCTCGCTGCGGTGTCTCTGCAGCAGTAGCATTCGCTAGGAACAAGCTGGTAAGAGAGCAAGCAGGAACGTCATGGAGACCCCCAATTCCCATCCTGGGCCATCTCCGTTCTTTTGGCTGGCGAAGTCAACAATAGCCAGTTGTTCCTCCCCCCCACCCCCAAGGAAATTAAATGTAAAAGATATGTTAGCTAACATATCTGACATATGTTAGATATGTTAAAGTTGAGATTTAAACATGTTTTCCAGTGTTATGATTCCCACAGCAATTGTAATTCAACTTCACTGCACATTCTACTGTAAGGCATAAAAATTATCATCACACTGTATGCAGCATTATGTATTACTGTAGCACTGCCTGAAATACAGTAGCAATTTGAGAACAGCATTAGGTTGTGTCCACTCCAAGCTGTTGAATGAATGTGTAACTTTAAGCATTAATATAGGAGTCGTTCAGATTTGGCTTGTGTTTGCAGTCCCAGGTTAGCAAGATTTTGTACTTTCAGGTAACTTGCAGCACCTGATTTTTGATTTTTTTGGTTCTTAGGGATTGCTCAAGTGCTTAAAATCACATGCCAGCTTAAATACCAACCTCATGAGGCCAAGGCCACAATGAAAACTACCTGCCCGTTTCTGCTCAGGGGTTATTTCAGCAGCTGCTTATATCTTTCTGAACCTTTCAGTTTTTGAGCAAACATTTCCCATCCTTGGTGACTCTTTCTTTTATTACATTTAAAAATTAATTTTAATAAAGCTTGAGCAAGAAATGTTTCATTGTTTTTTGAGAATGAGGTGAGGCAAAAAGGTCACTTTTCCCATTATAAAAATTGCATGTGACTTTTATTGAACAACTCAAAAGCCGCAGCGGTCAGGCTGGGAAGCTTAAATTTGGCAGGAAGACAGGCGTTGGGGGAAGAGGTGCCTTTAACTGTTCCGGTAAAAATTTATTTTGATTTGCTGAGTGTTGAGCGCTTGGAAACCATCGCTCACTCACCCTTGGTACTCCTGCAACAGCGACCTTCTTCCTCTGCTGATGTTCCAGAAGGAAATGGGCTCCATGGCTGGTGAACAAGGACTCAGTTAACTGCTTAGGGAAAATATGATGAGTTTATGTACTGGAAGAAGCAGAGATTCATGTTGCTGCACCTACTTTTATTACTACTTTAACTCTCCCTTCCACTCTTAATCTACTGTGGCATTAGACACTGTGCTGGGTATGATTTTATGCTACATAACTAGCATGTTGCTCTTGCTTTTAAAAGGGTATAAAATACAGTGAAAGTAGCTTGAGATTTAAACCACTACCGCTCTAACAGACTGAATTTAAAAGTACCCACAAAACAAAGACACCAGCTTCTGGTCAAAGATTTCTTATTCCGCGTCGGTGAAGTGGCTGGGGATGCGGAGCCGGCGCTCGGTTTGCGAGCAGGCTGCCGAGCAGGCAGGGGTTTTGCGCTTGGTGCGCAGGATCCCCGAAGCCCGGGTCTGCCGAGCAGAGTTTATTATTGCAGCGTGTGGAGCCAGCTGGTGCTCTGCTGCGAGGGCTGCTGGTTTCTGCGTCTTTTATTATCATAAAATACATACCATGGCCAGAAACACCTCTGTCTGGACTAACTTCATATATTTTTCTGGCCTCTTCATCCTTGAAGTGCGTGACTATCCAGGGGAACGGGCACACACGGCAGCTAAGGGAGGCCGTGCATGTGAGGAACACCTGGCTGTTAGTCATAGCGTGGGTTTCCGGCAGCGCTGGCAGCGACCGCGCCGTGGCGGCCGGCAGCCTCGCTCGGTCGGCAGAGCCTTTGCTCTGCCCATGCAGCCCGTGGCAGCCCCGGGCACAGGAGGAGGCTCCCAGCCCCACCGGCGGTTAGCATTAAATGCTATTAAATAGCATTCATTATTAAAATAGTGAAGTATCAACAGTGTTTGTCAGTCAGATTTCGGGTAGATTTCTCTGCAGAAATGAGGAGGAGCAGGTAGAGGGTTTGAGCAATATTTTAGTCCCCGCAGTGAACCTACAGGTTGTAGAAGCAGGTAAACGAATAGTGCTTTCCCACACAGGAATACAGTGATGCTGGAATTACAACAACAAGAGTTTAACTTCTCTAAAAACAACATATATTCGTTATTGGGTTGATATATAAAATCTAGACTTTGCAAAAAGGGCTGAGAACATGTTATTATAGTATAAAAAAATGGGCTCAGAAGGGGCCCATCTAATGTTTGGTGGGCACCTCCGAGCCGCAGGTGCCAAGCACATAATGAACGGCGAGGTGCTCAGGGCCTCGCAGGGGTCTTCCTGGGACGGCTGGCGCGGAGGAGAAGCTTCCCAAGGAAGCTCTCGCTGCAGCACCGGGTCAGGCGAAGGCGGAGAGGCTTCAGGACCCACTGAGCTTCCACAGGATCAAATCAGAAGTTATTACAGTGAGGCAAAATAGTTGTGCGTACACAACAGATGAGAACAGCTTATAGTTTTAAGCTGTTTTTTTCCTAGCTATTCTGCCATCTCTTATCTTTACATAGACTTACAGAAAATTGCTCCAGCACAGCATCCCGGGTGAGATTAGTAATCCAGTTTTGAAGTTGAGTGAGCAGGGAGTTGCTGCACCTAGAAAAAAAAAATCATGACATTTATGTTTTTATTATAGATTTTTGCCCATTTCTGGGGTTCAAATTATTGTTCTCTTCTCCAAACTAATCTCAGGACTGATAACATTGTCCAAAACCTTCTGACCTACCAGAGAAGCAATATTTTAAAAGTCATATGGAGTTAAAATTGCATCTGCACCATGTCCAGAGGAAAGCTGATGAGCTGGAGTCTTTTGCCCGTGTGTATTAGTTTTGTTACAAGCCAGAGTATTTGCAGGCATCTGCTATTAAAGTAATTCTGTGGGTTGGGCACCGAACTGATGTACTACCTCTGTACTGACTCTTTTTCCTTAGAAGCTTTTTTGACACTGCTTGCGTTTTGTAGGGAGTCCTTCTGAAAGATTTCTTCTCGTAGCAGTGTTTATACTGTAAGTCAATGTTTATTCAATGGTGCTCTAAAATATCTTGGTATATACGGGTTTTTCAGGTTTCTGTTTCTTATTTGTGCTGGAAGTGCAATGAGTGGGGCAGACTTGGAATCATTAGATTTAGGGAGTCTTCAATATTCAGACCCCTGAATAAACAGCTGCACTCTTCAGCAGAATATTATAATAATAAATACAGTTTTATGGAACATCTGTGCCCAAAGGCCTCTTCAAAAACACATTTAAAATGTTAGCGTATTGCAATCTCTTCTGCTTCTCATCACAGTGCTTTAGCTGAATTGGGAAAGAACTGCCCACAAAACAGTCCTGCCAAGATGTCACAATAATCAGCGCTTACAGGGGAATGGTAAGGTAAGAGAATAATGGGTGAAACATATATGATTACAGAAAAATTCTTGGTTTCCATATAAACAACACTTTATCAATGTCAACTGCCCCAAAATATTGTTAATGTAGGTTTAAGGTTGCCCCGTAATGCTCTCGCCTAGCTGGGAGAGCAAGAGCTGGCTGGAAAGCCAGCAGGGCGAGGGAACTGATTTTTCCCTATTCCTCAGGATTTCGGAGGCCACGTCTGGAATATTGCAGCTGGTTTTGGGGTCCCTGAGTACAACAGAGAGTCCAGCTGAGGGTCACCGAGATGGCCCTCGGAGCATGCAATGTGTGAGGAGAGGTGGAGGGAGCTGGGTTTGTTTAGCCTGCAGAAGGGAAGGCTGGAGGTTGTGGTGGGGGATGCAATTAGTCTTTCAGCACGCAAAGACGGGTTACGGAAAAGGTGGAGCCAGGTTCTCCTCAGGAGTGCACGGCAAAAGGACAGGAAGCACCAAACACAAGCTGCAGCAAAGGAAATTTTAATTGGACATCAGGAAATAATTTTTCACAGTGAGGGTGGTGCAGCAGGGAACAGGCTGCCCAGAGAGGCTGTAGGATCTCTGTCCTTGGAGATTTTTAAAACTTGGCTGGACACGGCCTTGAGAAACATGATCCAACTTTCAAGTTAGACCTGCTTTGAACAGGAGATTGTGCAGGGGTCCCTTCTAACCTCAGTTTTTCTGCAATTCTGTGATTCAATTCAGTTAGGGTACAGACTGTCCCACCCTAGCCAGGCGCTCTTTCCCGTTCCTTCAAGCAGCAAGAGTCACCAGAAATTGCTCAGTAAATGAAGTGTCAAAGAAGTACAGAGAGGGAACGAGTATGCACAACTGCCACTGTATATGTTGTCCTGAACTCCTGCAGAATAAAGGCATCATGGAGAATGGTTTCTCCTGGGCTTAGCAAATGGAAGGGTGGAACATGGGATGGGACTGGTGAGAAGATGGCATCTTACAAGTCCAGGATATTGTCAATGGAGCAGACTTGGCATTTGAATATAGGTAGTTCCTGCTCACTACCTGCAGCTGAGGTCTGAGTTTTGATTTAGTAAAGAGTTAGTAAACTTTAGTAAAAAGTTAGACTTTACCTGCAGCATTCATGGTGTCTAAAGCCAAGTGTTGTGATACACTCAGAGAGCTGAACTCAAAGTTACACTGTGAGAATGGTAAGTAACTGAACTTGGTATTAGAGATTTATGTAACTGGGAAGAATTAAGAAGCTTTAAGAATTAAGAAGAATGAATTAATCTAATTCTTTGTTGCCTGATGTCCAAGCTTTAAATTTAAATGTGTTTGATACTGTGTGAGATCTTGAAGCACGCTATTGAATCTTAATTCTGTTGTCATGATCATTTGGGGTAGTTGATATAAAAGAAAGACGGAGAGGGGTACTTCAAACTCATCAAGCATGCATGACTTTATTCATACTGCTATCTCTTCAGCTGCTGTAGATGAAACTCTTTATAGTTTTATCATGCTTCAGATAGTACTTGTGCAGCTTTCATTTATGCATATAAGGATGTAAATATTTGTTTTGCTCTAAGATCTTGCTGCTGATAACTAACTATCAGCTAATTTGTTTGACTGTCTGCTTCTAAAAATATTTAATGGCAAAAATAGTGTGGTGGAAAAGTGCAACCTATCAAAGTTTTCGGTTCATAGCAACATGTAGCAACTTTTTGTCATTATTTTTGTGTTATACCCACGTTACTAATATAATCACAGAGCAAACTTAACATCTTATCACTAGAATAAACTGTACTGAGTATCATACCTGAGACCGAGAATTAAAGAAGAATACGTATAACAAAAAGTGATTTTCCAGAAGTGAGTTTTATCTGACCATAGAGGATGTTGCTTGCTTTTAAACAGCATGTCCAACAATGAAGTATAGCTTCAAAATATTTCAAAATCGTCATTGCTAAAATAAAATATGCCTGAGCAGCAGCGAAAGGTGTGCCTGCTACTCGTGATGCATATGCCCAAGCTGGTATTAAGGTAATTAGATATGATATAAACCCCAAAGGGGCTCCAAACGCAGCTAGGGATCTGTCTGTCCAACTGCTAAATACTGCCCAGTGTTGCCATAACGTTCTTGTCGCAGTGCCTGAGCTAGTTTAAAAGGAGATGCAGAGCATCTAGATGCGCTGCGGTCATGTCGTTGGCTTCAAGACTTGCCCTAAGAGGTCTCCTACGTAGTTTGTTACAGTAAGAACAGTCTGCAAAGTTTCTGTCAGGAAAAATAAAAATGCTATGATAATGCATCTTCTTTGCCAACATTTTTTATCAAGTGGGTGATGTTGGTTTTAATCAAAATATTCTCAATTTGTGGAGACTTTGGGATAAAAAAGGTGATGACAGTTAAGGCTGGGTGCTGTCCTTGATGGGCCAGCCTCCAACGGCTTTCAGTTCCCAGCTCTTCATGGCGACATACCTTGTAATCTCACCTTAAATGAACGCGCAGGCTCCCAGTCTGATCCAGTAGCCTTTGATGCTGGCCTCGCACTAGTATAAATAGCTGCAGTGGGAGCCAGAAGCAGGACAGTGATGAATTAGTCTCCCAGTGTTTTCTGATGGACTGGAGCTGTATAAGGCCATTAAATCAATTAGCTCAAGAGCCTCTGATTGACTGAAATGTACTTTACTTTAGAACAGATCCAGGCGAAACTGTGGCGTAAAATTCTTACTGTTTGTTTAGCTACTTAGCCCAACAAGTTCCTGAAAAAGTCATCACGATGTGCGGTAGGCGAGGAGGTAGAGCACTGCCGCCGTAAGCGCAGCAGAGGAGAACCAAGGTACCTAAAGCTAGCGCTGTGTGGAAGCACAGAGACATGCAGAGAAGCTTTTCCTTAAACACGGTGACACGGCTGCCGCCTCAGCGACTGCAGCTGGGGTCGGCCGCGCATTGACTGCCTGGTGCTGAGCAGCAGGCCGCGCGCAGCCTCCTCGCCGTGCGGGCCCGCTCGTGGAGCGGGTGAGCCAGCGACTTGAGGTGCCCCCATCAAAGAGTGCTGATATTGTCGTTAAATCTTATTTGCTCACTGCTGACATTACGTTAAGATCTGAACTGGGTTGCTTTCTGCATTTTTGTGGAGGGAATCAGGAACGGTTGGAAGGTACTTCTCAGTTTTTAATGTGCTGCTTTGCTGAAAATGGAGCTCATGACCCTCTGGTCGTAAAAGAAAAAGAAAGGACTCCACAAACTAGTGACTGTTTACTTAACTAGTGACTGTTTACTTTAAGTGTACT
The DNA here is from genome assembly GCF_036370855.1 of Dromaius novaehollandiae. Lineage (NCBI taxonomy): Eukaryota > Metazoa > Chordata > Aves > Casuariiformes > Dromaiidae > Dromaius > Dromaius novaehollandiae. The sequence continues at coordinate 13,275,831 of NC_088107.1, read as the reverse complement.
TCAGCTGCAGTTAGTGCGTGGTGCTGCAGTTAACACAGGACACGTGTGTGTGTGTGTACATTATGTACATACATTAAAGAGCCTGAATGGAAGGGAAATGTCTATAAGCAGAATGCTGGAATGGACCAGAAATGTGACACCCATCTGAGACTTTATTTTTGCCCTGGCATAGTGTTACCAGTCACCCAAATTGTCAGCTTATAAATGGCCCCTGTAGCCAGAGACATTGAGAGCACAGAATACCTCCTAACGGGTCACAACAGGCTGTCAGCTTTCCAATAGGAAAACTTGATTAATCTCTTTTTATATGGCACATTATGTTTGCATTAGCATGAGCTGTTAGGCAGGCTATGTTGTTATTGCCCTCTTGAGCTATTACTCAACGAGATATTTAGTGCATCTCATATGCAAACTTTTACGACTTGAGCTTTACCTTTCATTGAAAAGGTCACGAGTTCATTTCCCAGCGCGACTGACTTTTCAACCCACTTACCTGAAATACAGTGTTGCCATTTTTAGCTGCACTGCCATGTTCATTCCACCAGAGAGAAAAACATCTTGGAAAAGCACTTAGAAATAAAACAAAGAGCTGACCTTATCATATTCTGCTTTGTAAGAGCTTACTTGGTATCTGTATAAATGGTCCCCATAGCCGTAGATATTGAGAGCACAGAATCCCTCCTAATGGGTCGCGACAGGCTGTCAGCTTTCCAGTAGGATGCTAATTGATTATACAGCTCTCAGACTTGCAATATGTTCATCCAGGGCCCAGCGTTTTACCTGTTTGCGTTGAACACTTTTCAGCCGCACGGGGCTGGGTTTTGTGATTTTAGAGCCGGAAAACGCAAGGAGGTGTATTTCAGGTTTTTTTTTTAAAGTATATATTATTTGAACCTAAATTACATGTTTTTACAGTCAGATGCTGTGAAACTAATTATAAGGAGTCTATGTGCATTCAGTTCTGCTTCTTCAAACATGCAAATAGCTCCCTTGTCATTATTATGGTTCAGTGAATAGGAACAGGGCTAAGGAGGGAGTTTAGCTATTGATTTTTGTGGGGCAGGAGCTTCGCTACAGAGCTCTCACTATTCTGGCTTGGAAGGAAATTGTGTAAGACCATGACAGTAAATATTCTCATCTCTGCTACTTCAGCAGTGTTTAAACCTGGGCTGCAAGTTCCCTAATTGCCAAAAGGGGGTGGTGATCTGTGCGTCCTGCTGCAGAGGGGTGAGGAATGACGGGTGACTTTGGCATACGTGCCAGTGGTTACGGCTCAGGTGAACGCGGCGAGCAGGATGCTTAATTACTCTACGGGAAATGGCAGGTTGCTGTACTCTGACTAGCTATTTCCTAGGCGGGGGGTGCCAACGCAGTTCCTAGCTGTGTACAGTCAGGACATGCTGCAAATGAACTAGAATCATCATAACAGCCACAATTAACTGAATTCAATTTGCACATTTTGCCCAGAGAATTTCTTCTGGGATTTTCATTTTTGGCAGAACCAAAAGTTATCATTAATGGCACAAGCCTGGTGCGGACCCGAGCATGTGCAGAATGATTACCTGGGACATCTAAAAGGGGGGTGAAGAATGGGAACTACTGCTTATCCCTGGCTGAGCCCCTGCGCCACAGCTCTGCTCCCGCGCCACGGCTCTGCTCCCACGCTGCGGCTCTGCTCCCGCACCACTGCTCTGCTCCCGCAGCTCGGCTCTGCTCCCGCACCACGGCTCTGCTCCTGCGCTGCGGCTCTGCTCCCTCGCAGGGCCCCTGGCGTTTTTCACGTGCTGGGTTTTCCAGTGTGAATCGGTTCAACCAGAATGGGAGTTGCTGGCCCACTAATAGCCATTATTGGAACCGAATTGAGAAGCTTCAATCCCACCAGAGACAGAGCTGGTACTACAAAATGCCCTCGTTTGACTGCCTGGAGAAAGTCTTCATAAAAATGTATATATTTTAAAATGTAGCTCATAAACTGTATGAGGAAGTAAAGAGAGAGCCTTCGCTCGCCCCTCGCGCGGGGAGGCCGGGAGCCGCGTGCTCCGGCCGTCCTCGCCTGCAGCCCGGTCCCCTCGCTGGCGCGGCCCGCTGCCACGGCAGGGCCAAGCTGCTTAGCGTAGCTCCTGCGGGCCGAGGGCAGAGCAGGTTGTCGTAGGAATTTAAGGAGTTGCAACTGGCTTTTTGCTGGCTGCCCACCAAGGGAGAAGAGCAAGGGATCGTTTCCAATTCAAAATATTGTGTAAGAATAATATACACACACAGCGACGAACTGCATTGCTTAGGGACCGCGGTCTCTGTGGGTCAGACTGAAGGCGATGCAGACCTGCAGTGAAGGCCTTTTGATACATACGCTATTAAGAACAATAATAACGTCTGAGAAAGGCCACGTCATCTCCCTTTGAACCCGTATTGCTAGTCGTTCTGAGCTTCGTGCGGAGCCTGTTTCCGTCAGGCCAGGCCTGCGCTCCTGCCTGCCGGAGGGGCGTTGTGCCATGACACAGGGCGATGCTCGTGCCACCTCGAGACACGCTTCGAAAGGGACCCGGGTGTCCTGAATGTATTACAGTTGGAGATTATTAATTGTGAGGCTTAGCTGCGGTAGTATTTTGCTGCTAGTCACAGCTAACAAAAGCAGCTGAAGTTTTATGGCTGGTGCAGTTCATCTTTAAATTTATACATTCTATAAAAGACATAACATTGTTATTTTAATCTGTAAATCAGGTTTGTCAAAGACTGCCCAATAAGAAGGGCTCCCGTGCCCAATATAACTCCTCGCAGCCCCAATTTTGGTGGATAAGTGTTGATTTTAAAAAGACTCTTATGTTGCGAGCTCGTCACACTCCTGCCTGCCTCACACCAGTCGTGCTATGGAAAATCAAGGGGGAAAAATATTTCTGTTAGTGAAACATTTATTCTTGGCAGGCACTGAAACTTAGGTGGATTTTCAGTTCGACCATTCCCCAGGACCAAGACATCAGTCTTCTTCTGGGAAGCTGAAGCAGGCGTGAGCGGTGGGGCCAGCCCAGGCCCTCCCGACCACAGCTGGCCTGAGCTCGCTGGCCTGCAGCGCGAGGGAGCTTGTCCAAATTAACGTGGCGTTTGGCAGCACCACGGCAAAAACACCTTTGGGAATGTCATGGAAACGTGGGGCAGAGGAAGGTTGTAAAGGCAGTGCTAGAGCCGCCTGTCACCGGGGCATCCTCCGGCAGGGTTTGTGGGCCGCAGCCCAGGAGAGGAGGAGGAGGAGGAGGTACCTACCGCGTCTGGACACCAAAAGCAGAGAAGCAGCTAGGGAACACAGGACAGCTCAGATCGTACAAGCTGCCATCAGACTGAGGTGAATATCCTGACAACTTTTGAGTTTCTTTGGGTTGCCTCCATGAATATTTTAAGATGTCCCTGAATTAATTTTGCATTTTATCCGTTAAGAAGAGAAGATGACACGTGAAAACAGGCTGGTTCATGATGAGCTGGCAGGATTCAAAAGATGAATTCTTGCTCACAGGTATGAGCTGATTGTATATTTTCAAAACTTCCAGCAAGCCATGAGTTTTGGAAAACTTTAGTCTGGCCTCTTCTCTTATTGACGGTAATCCTTTCCCAATCTTGTCATTAAACGGCAGTTCTGCCCGCTCACACTAGCAGCTTTACTGTTCTGTGGGTTTTTTTTTTTTTTTTTTTTTTTGGAAGGAAAAAGAAAACAACATTTTCCAGCTGGTGTCCAAATGCTTTTTTCAGATAACAGTTATGGAAATGCCCTCACCTCCTGCACAGGGGAACAGTGGGAAACGAAGATTAGTGTTGAGTTGTACGTGGCCTTGGTTACTGGAGGGAAGTTCCCTTAGTCTGAGCACTGTCTTCCCTAGCAGGACAGAGGAAGGTGTTCTGTGGTTGCTGCTGAGTGTTGCTGTGGTCACAGCCGAGCAGAGCAGGACACCATTCATTTGAGCATTGAAGCTAATCCGGTTATTCTGGACAAGGGCCGCTCATCACTCAAGCCGAGGTGGGGTTCGCCAGCCTCGATCCCCGCGGCACCCGCGCGCTTGCAGGAGCGGCTGCCACGGCTGGTGCTTGCACCGTGAGTGCTTCAGCGAGAAGCCCTGGGCATGGAGAGATCTTCCTTTCTGCAGGCCTCATTAGTTATTTTCCATCCGGGCAGTTTCTCTTGCTAAAGATGAAAACACATATTTCTTTCTACATCATTTCATCGGCTTTCCAATTTAGATATAATTTCAGCAGCATCAAATGTAAAAAGAAGCACCTTTGGGATAGCCTGTTCCTGGGAAGGAAACAAAATGCCTAATCCTAATGCAGGGCAGATTTTAGATGTTTAGAACTAGAAACGAACCCGAGTTACCTAGTTGCAGCTTACGGTGTAAAATAAAAACCTGCACATTTCCAGTAGCCTGCATTTAAAAAGGTTCTGATAATAAAATGTAGTGCTAATAAAACAGATTGTGCCCTCTCTGTGCACCCAGCTCTCAAATGCTTTATGGTCGTTTTGCCTCCTGGTGCTGGCGTCCCTTACCCTGGAGATGCTTCTGCCCCGTGCGGATTTCAGAGAAGGATGTAGAAGGTGGTGGGCTTATTTGAGTAGATACACCATTAACTCTGTTTACACCATCATCTCGCTTTGAATATTTGAATAAGAAACATGCAGATTTGTTATGTGGTAGTTAATGAAAGATTTTGCATGGGCACATGGGCACGTGTGGTGTTTGGCCAGAGAAGTGAGTGCGCGAGAGCACGAGTGCCAAAACCCCACACGTGTGCATGCTGGCTCGCAGCGTGAGGGAGCATGTAGCCTGCCTTGCTCTGCTCTGAAGTCGTCGTGGTCAATTCTCGTTCCCTTTGACTTAAATATAATTAACAAGAGCAAGGTTTGGCGTCTGAACTGCAGAAACCCATATGTGCTAGTCTTTCCAAAAACCTTCTCCTATCTGTATTTGTGGATAATTTTGGTATTTTAACACTGTATATTTCTGTGCTCCATTACTGGAAAATGTGTCTGACCTTAGCCCTCTAATTGTGCAGTAATTAGCATCTAAATACCATGCAGAACTCTCTGCAAATCAGCCAATTGGAATATTAATTCTTAATCTAAATATATCCTTTAAAAAAAATTCTACAAGTGCAAATTCAGTCAGTAGCAACTGGTATTTCTGCATCTGGTATTTGAGTGCAATGAGATGGTTTGTGTTTTGCGTGTATCTCCAGATGCAGGAAACTGCCTCTGAAAGTGACTGTGAGAGACCCGACATCTCCCGCTACTCTCAGAGGTTTAGGCACAGGGACCTAAATAATGTTATTCCTTATATACACTCTGAGAAGCAAGAAAATCAAAATGTGCATCATGTCAGATCTTACGTTCCATTATTATTGACCATAACCATATGGCATATCACAAGTCTTTCATGATTTAATAGAACAGCATTAGTGGTAGCAATACATTTTGTCTAGACAGCTTTGCTGACAAGTTTGAGTCATGAGTACTAATCTCCCAGGACATATCCAAGTAATGAATAATTAAAGCTAGGACTCCTCATCTTGCAGACCACGGAAAGGTTGGCGTGTCCTTCCCGTTACCTACCCAAGAGCGAGAGGAGCGCTCACCTGGTGGATAGTCAGGCCCTTTGTGTGCTCTGGATTCAAAGAATATCATATCAGCTTTGTTCTAGGATTACGAAGGCAAAATTTAATCTAATAATTTTATGAGCAGAGAATTTCAATTCTGCTTTTTAGTTTTGATTTTGAAAAAGAAAGATGTTTCAACTGTTCTGACTAAAATTATCAAAGGTACTGGGAAGGCAAGGGCATGAAAAAAATTAACCACAAAGGTGAGTCAGCCTCAGAGTAGATAGTGCCTAAGGGAATTTTCCTCATTGAACACAAGGTTAATCCTGAAATCTGCACCTGGAAATTGAGAGAAAATACCTCTAAAGTCAAACTGTAAACAAGAACGTTCTTTTCTATTTCAGGCACATGTTGCTATTTATCAGATGAGCCTAATTCAGTACCATTTGTGTAAGTCTCCAAAGTTGTGCAAACAAATGTGTTGATCTGTATGTACATTTTGATAATCAGAAAGGTTTGGGAACTTTGGTCACTGTAATACTGTGATTGTATTTAATATATGCAAGTCTGAAAGCTTTGTGTCGTCAGTAGCAAAACATGAAATACTATGAATTAGGAAAAATCCAATAACAAACAGCAGGATGCTCCATGCATACATATCACTGTTGTGGTTATGAGCAAATACAGGACTGTACATGATTAACTACGATTTATTCTTACTATAAACCCAGCAGACGGATGCAGAAGACATACTATAATTGCATACACATTTCCTCCCAGAGCTCAGAACCAATAAAAATATGGTAATTTTGTATAACTTAAGACACATTCTTTACCGTTTTTAAATAAATAATAGGGTTTTAACATGCTTCCATTGTTTTCCTTTTTCAGTTTTTGGAATAAACTGTGTTTTGAATGCTGATATGTAGTGAATTAGAAGCAACGTTACCTACAGGGACACTGATATCATTTGTAGGAAAAGATACTCTGAATTAAATTTATCAGCCCATGAGGTTTTTTTCTTTTCTGCAGTCCCAGCTATCTTAACACGTTCTGGTTTATCCAATATTCAGAGTTTTGACTGAAATGGTGTTTTTACATAACATTTTGCCCATCTCCGGAAAGGATATTTTCAGTTGCACTAAGTGTCTTGAATAAAGACAAAACAAATATCCAAGCCAAAATCAGCCTTCAGAGCTCAGAAAGCAGCTACGAATTTTGACGGTAATTAAAACTACGGAAACATCAATTGTCTCAGTGCTATTTTAAACTAAACATTTCTATACAGAGTCCCAAAGTGTAATAAGAGTATATCTAAATATACTGTTAATCGCATCAAAATAGCGCATCCATCTGTGAGCTTTGTGCTAAGCTTGCTAAGCGAGTTGAAAATAAGGAATGTGATCTGCAAACGAAGTAAGTTACTAAGGAGTCGTGGAAAACTTGTCCAAAGAAGGAGTCGGGCTGCCGACGCTGCCCGCCGCGGTTCTCACTGCAGCCGGAATGAAGCAATTTCATGACGGGCTCGACAAAACCAACCTCCGCAACGTAAGCTGTTATCCAGACTTGACCCCCGTCCTGCTCCTTCCGCCCTCCCGGTTTCCCTGCGGATGGTGCCCGCGGGCGAGGTGAGCACCTCGCAACGATGCCTTGGGCCAGGGCAGCCGGGAGCCTTCGTCGGCCGCCCGCGTGTTCCTGCCGGGACGAGCAGCAGCCCCGCTCGAGGCGTCCGCCGGAGCCTTCTGCGGGCCGCAAAGCGACCTTCTGCTGTTTGTGTTTGCGACCCGGGAATCCAAACAAATAAAGTGGCATGTGGTTGCCGAACACTTAGATCTTTAGGTAGAGAAAGACGGGTTTTGTCTTTGGTTTTCCAGCCTGATTAATCCTTTTAAGAAACGGAAAGCCGCTAAGCTCCGTCGCCGGATCCCATGACAGCGCGCCTTTGTGAGCCTTCCTGCCGCTGCCGCGCACCTTCAGGAAAGCCTCTTCCAGAGGGGCTTTTTAAAGCGAGTTGCCTCCACGTATCACCGTAACGTTATATTTTAATTACGGTTTGCAGTGCACTTCAGACGCTCCAGCAGGACTGCCTAATTAACAAGGTTCTTCAGCTTTCACATAGTATCAATCAACTAGTTGCTGAAAATGTCTTGATCTCATTTTCTGAGATTAAAGTATAAACGAAGGACACTTTGCTCCATTGTTACTAAACTAAGGCAGTACCATCTGGTTTGCAAATGTGATATTAAAGTCTTTGGAAATGTCTGAGGCCCCAACTCAACGCAGCAGTAAGCACATGCCTACCTTTGAATATGTAAGTCGTACCATTTATTTCAAGGGAATTGCACGCTTAAGATTGAACGTGCGCTTAGGTGTTTTCTTTTAATCAGAACTTCACAGACTTATTTGAAATACAAAACCGAACTGTTCAAAATAGACAATAATAATGAATGAACCTATTTGTAATTAGAGAAGTTGTCTGATCTTTAGCATGTAGAGCTCAGGGTAGTTTGAACAAGCCAAATATCCCCTATGGGCTGTATCACATGAGGCTCAATAATGGTGTCTGATAAGATAAATAATGTAATTTTAATTCAAAAATCTTCCACAGAGTTTTATAGTTAGATTCAAACTGTAAAAAAGGCTATTGCAAGATATATACAGAAAAATGAATGGGAGAAAATGGCTGTAATTAGAAATCTTTTTTTCCCAGAATTTATTATATCCAAACATTGACTTTAATGTCTGTTTGAAACAGTGAAATCGTGCTGAGAATTGTTATTAAACTAACAGTTCAGTGGTATTTTAAATAGATTCAGATTCAAACTAAGATTGAACTGAACTAGATAGCTTACCTCTCCCTCCTCCCCTCTCGATTTGCTACCTTCTGTGGACACAACTGGTGAGAAAATCCTTACTCGTGAAATAAGAAAATCAATTCTTTCCCCTCAAATTTGGGAACGGTTTGTGGCTTTGCTCCCAGCCCCAGGGACGCTGGACGGGGGGCTGTGCGTGATGCAGGAGAGCAGGTCAGTTCCCGATGTTCGGCTGCTGCAACGGGAGCCAGCGTGCACCTGCCCTTTCCCGGCCCCAGGTCTGCCTCCGCGTGCACCTTGCTGCGGGGAGCCGACACCTCGCCCGCTCTGCCCGGCTGCCCTCCGTCCCCTGCGGGCAGCCACGGACGGCAGCGGCCGCCCCTTCTTCGCCCCTAAGGCGCCGCATGGGAGGTTCGTGCAGCGGGGACAGATGGTGCCTGCTTCCTCTGCGTTGCCATCACTTGGCACTTGCAAAGCTGAACGCGATGGCTGCATGAATGCAAAACTGAGCTTTGAAATACTAGAAACTCAGATTCACCCCTCTGCAAAGAGCAGGAGCGAGACCTCTTCACCACTATCATACCACTTCAGTTCTGTTGTGATGGCATATGTGAGCTTAAGTGGTGCTCAGGGACAGATTTCACTCATAAAATCATAAATGGATTTCATTAAACCTACATGGTCTTTAATATATCAGACATAGTTGAGCCTCGGGAGTTAAAAACAAAGAACAGAGAAGATATACTGGCTCTTTGCCCTCTCCCCCAAGCGTGAATCATGGATGTTGCTAAATCAGCACTGAAAAATAAGCAAAATTAGAGTAAGAGCTGCATAAAAACAAGGTGAAGTGGCCTTCCTGGGAACCAGGAGAAGTTAATATATGTACATAGGCATGGATTCAAATCAAGAATAATATTTTTAAGCCTAATTAGAGAAATATATAATCCTCCCTGTTTGGAGCCCTGAGGGAAAGCCAACACAAGGGTCCATGACCACAGAAGGCTGAGTATTCAGTGAAGCAGAACACAATATCATCTTTACTAGTTTCACTAGTTTTGAAAATAAATGTTTCAACATCCTTTTACCTTGAAACACACACTTTTTCTTTTAAATTACATTCATTGTTGATGTGTTGCACACAGAAAGGCCAAATCCATATAGTTTCTGCATTCTCTGTCCTTGCTCTTTGAACAAGTTTTTACAGGCATAGCGTATGCTTCCATATTACATTGGACCTAAAAAAAAATTAAAGAATGATTCCTATATTTAATGCATGATTTTGAAGGGAGAGCTTTTTCTTATAAATGCTGATATTTTATTAATGTTCTGCACATGAATATCAGAGCAAGTTCTGGTAGTTGTAGTATGCTGAATAGCCAGCAACTATTTAGGTTGAAAAAAAGAAAAACCTTCTGTGTTTCTGCAGTGTGGTTATCTTGAAAAACCACGTAGCGGTAAAGCTTTGTGGATTAATGCCTTTGAATCAGCAAAGCTGCTTCAGATTAACAATTCTTTTAGCTGGTGGCATATTTTTTATTCTGTATAATAACAAACATGATTAGCACAGAAGTACCGTGCTCTCCTTAACCTGTTTGTAATTGGGAGAATCTGCAGTATGTATTCTACAGTCCAGCTCACACTGAACATTGAAGTGTAATTACAGTATGCGCAATCTCATCTCTAGTAATTACAGCTGTCACCAACGATCCAATTAACCAGGAGAACTAACTCTGCTGAGTCAGAGTTGACAAAGCTTTCTGGCTAAACCCAGATTGCCGTACAAGAGTTTTTGTTGGTTTTTTGAGACTTTTCGATTGCCAAAATGCTGGTGCTTGAAAAAGTAGATAACAAATATTGCGGTTTACGGATTAGAAAGCTGGAAGCAAAATCTGATCTCACTACGTTCTCAGGATTGGAACTTCCAAACGTGCTTGCAAGGCGAGCGTGGAGATACGAACAGAGCCTGAGGTGCATGAGGTGGGTGCGGAGAGGGACAGGAAGGCTTCCCGGCGTACGAATCCACGTACGTTGGGTCCCATGCAAGGAGAGCACGGTGCAGAGCATCGGGCGGCACTGCCGGAAGGCAGGTCAGCGGCGGGTGGTGCAGGGTGGTGCGGGGAGCCCCAGCCCACGGCACGGCGGCGTCTCTTACAGCGGAGGCAGAGCCGCAGTTCTGTGCCAGCACCGCTCCACTGTTCCCAGTGTATGGGTTAGCCTTGCCTCCCGCAACTGCTTTGAACTGCAGGAGCAGGCCAGCTCAGCTGTGGACCTGGGATCTCAGCACCCTGCTGCAGCCCTCGGGGGAACCATATGGGCCCATGCATTGGTCCACCAGCAGTGGGGTCCTGCACATCTTGCTGCAAGGTGCCCAAGAGCAGAGTCTGGCCCAGCCCATGGACAGATCCTCTCATCTCTCTCCACACACCAGTTCTCTAGAGATGCTTTTAGGCACTCACTGGAAGTATGCTGCAGTCTAAACCATCTAAAGAGGAAGATAGATCTCAATGCATAAGGCAATGCTCAAGCTCAGAGTCAAAATACAAGCCCAAGGACTTCTCACTTCTGACCAGGAAAGGAAATACTCAGTTGCAGCCTCAAAAGCAAGTGATTATTTTACAGGAGCTTTGGCAACAACAGTGCGGTTTCCTCCGTTGTGCTGCCTCGGAATTGCTTTTCTTTTGTGTTGTAACACACAGGCACCTGAAAACTTCCTTATGTGCAGTTTGACTCAGCTGCTTCTTCTGATTTTGCTCTATTACAAACCGTTGCCTTGCCACCTTCTTGATTGCTGACACTCTAGATTTAGGACAAGATTGTGAAATCTTGTGCGAGTATGTAGTATGTCCCTCACAGGTGTTTCTCTTGAGTTCTTTGGTAGGTATAAAGCACTGTTCTGTGGGTTTAAGTGTTTGTTGACTAGCTTTTAGGTAACAGAGTAGACTTTCTGATTCTGCTTTCAAGCACTCTTCCTAATCCAAGCTGAACTGTTAAAATATGATGCCACTAGACTGTGTGATTTTTATAAAAACAAGTGGAGATGTAAATGGGCCACAAGATTTGATACTTACTTCTTTCAGAAGACTCCAAAGTATTGCTAAGGTAGGTTAGAGTCTTCAATATTGCATTTCTGTCCCTCTAACTTTTTGGGAAACAATACAGATTTTGAGGTATTTTTCTGTTTTTAGGACTTTTTCCTGGATTCCAAGTGTATGACTTGGAATGACTTGACAGAAGGTTTTGAACAAAGCAGTGATTTAACACTCTCTCTCTCTGAGTTTTGCCTAGATCTTACTTGACCTTAGCAACACTCCAAAATAATGCAAAATGGCCATTATGGCAATGCTGGCAATGAGAGAGTGACAACTGTATACTGTGAAGTTGGAAAGTTCCAAAATAATTCACCATGATGCCTATCAGGAGAATTCCATTTAAAACATCAGGAGGAGAAACCTAAGGAAAGTGGCAAGTCTTACTAAAATCTGTCCGAACTGCATCCCGAAGCATAGTCACAGCAGGATAAAAGGCACTGTAAATAGACAGTCGTAACTGATACTTTGTAGTGTCTTCTCTGGAAAACACTGGGCATGGAGAAATTCACCTTTCCAAGAGCAAAGTCATCAATTTAATCAATATGCTGTATGAGAATGAATCCACACAGCCAAAATCCAGGGCATCTTTCATTCCTCACTAAAGCGATATACAGTTACCTTATGTGCAGTACTTTGCTCTTAGTTGTATTTATAGCCTCACTGAACGAAAAAGTCTATTGGATGTACTCACCACGGGGCCATAGGAACTCTCGCATCCGAGTGGGATATAAAATTACCCACTGGGTGCGGGGACTGGCTGTGCACTGCACATTCTTTTCTGGGTAATGTCAAAAAGAGTAAAATATAAAAAAAGAATTGTGAAGCCATGTCCCATCAATAATATAAGATATTGTAAAAGGGCCATAAATTGAGAGGACAGCTTGTTGGTTTGGGCTTTGGTTTTGTTTTGTTTTGTTTCTTCAGTGAATGTGTTTGTCCAAGAAAAATCTTGCAGTGAATCAGTGTTGTGGTGGTGCTTGTTTTTAAGCATGCTGTCTAGCTTTCTTTTTGAGTAGTGAAATTAGCAGCCAGGTTAATGAGGTGATGTTTTAAAATCCATTCAAGTCTTTTTGGTCTAACACATTTGCATATAAAGGACTTCTAATAAGAAGGACACCTTAGAGGTGTGTTCCCTGTCAACTGGAAACTGTGCTATCTTTCCTTCACCTGCTCGAACCCTTGCTGTTTTGCTCCAGCACCGATCACTGAGTTGTGCGGTCTTTGGGGAATCCTGATTAACCTTACCAGAGGAGAGGGTTTGGTAGCTGCAAAAGTGTAGGAGCTAGTTCAGCAGGCAGTGGGAAAACGCCCATGGACTTCAGCGGAGGCACAAATAAAGGCATGCTTAGCACTACAGAAAATCCTCCTCCAAGCAGAAAAAGCAGATGCGTGGACTTGGTCCTTTCTTCGAATGACTGTGCACAGCCCTGTGGTAGATTGGGTCTAAAATTACATGTGAAGGATGTGACAATACAGAACTGAACCTTTGCTACTGCTATACTTTAACAGTGTCTTCTGGAGGGCTCAAGAGCAGGTCCACACAAGCTGGCTTTGCTTCCTGTGTTTTAAGTCCTTGTGCTTTCTGTAGGCTATTTCTGTTCAATGGCATGTTTTTCTCATGTGTGAGTGTTTACATACGTGCCTGCAGCTTAGGTCGTGCCAGGTGCATTGACTGCTTTACATTGCCCGTGCAATGCCACGCGCCACTGTGCGTCTGAATGGCACATTTTCTGGGTGTAGGACTTAGTGTGCATGCTGTATTAAAATTCAGAATTAGATCTGTAAACTCCTAACAAATTCTGGGGAAAAAATCATGATCCGATGTCTCTTTGTTCAGTTTTTCATTAGAGAAAAATTCTGTGAGTTTCCTTTCTCTCAAAATGTAGATCCATAACCTCTGTGAAAAAATACCATCTTTCCCAGTTCTGCACAGCTCATTAGCACTTTCCTCCATACACTTATTTCTGGTACCATTTATTTCTTCTGATATTATATTATGCAAATGTAATACACAGCCTTGCTGTATAAATAAGAAACCTTCCTCAGCACTCACTTCTTTTTGCAAGCTCTACAAAGTGCATTTCATGAGCACAGTTGTTCTAAAACAATTGCATGAATTGGATAACAGATAAAAAAAATACATATGAGAAGAAAATCCCCAAACAGTTAATCTGAAAGGTCACAGACCAAAGTAGTTTAGCTTCGTAAAGCAGGACCCCGTGTCCTGTAGGCTGGCCAGGAGAACCTTGGAGCGGCTCCTGTGAGCCGAGGTGAAAATCTTTGTATGTCTGATGGCAGATTTATGGCTAGACAAGCTCTGAGGAAGTCTGTGGTTGTTTTTTGTAATCCTAAACACAGCTGTTTTGTTAATTGGAAAGACCTTTTAATAAAACTGAACGGTGGGTGCTTTTCAAGTAACCCAATTCAACAGCTAAAGCCTTGCTTGAAAGCTGAAGCAACAATGCTGCTTTTCCCGACAGTATACATATTTGGAAACAATTGTTCAGTTTTATACTTTTACCAGAATGTGTCAAGATTAGAGCTGGATTTTTCTGCTCGTGTCTAGCCTGGAAAAATATATTAAAATGTCAGTCTCAGCTGACACAAAACATTTCGCCTGACCCAAGACAAAGAACTGTATTTTCTAAGAGGGCTATTTACCCTTTTTTATCCCTAAAAACAAATAGGTCCAGCAGTTTCAAAATGCAATGTCATTTTGAAACAAAAAGTCAAAAGTATTTCACCTAGAAAATATCAGTGCATAACATTTATACTTCTCTGATTTTTTTTTTTTACTTTTTTTGGCCAAACTATTCTACTACATGGTGTGACTTTCCGAATAGCTTAATTCCCCCTGAAACTGCATATCTGCAAATTTTATGTACTCTGAAAATATTTGCAACCTTCTCTAGTAAAAATGGAGGTACTGCTCAGATTTGGATCAGCTTCGATATCCCTGCAAAAAGGCACATCTTTCGCTCGTGCTTAGGAAACGTGCGCCAGCGGGAAGCGCCGGGAGGTCTCCAGCACCGCGTGCCGCGAGAGCGGCTCGGCCCGGCGGCCGGGGTCAGAGGCGGGTTACCGTAGCTCCCTTTCATAAGGCGTGTGCCAGCTCGCTCGATGACTCTAATCCTGTTATCTCCAGCCAAAGAGGTTTTTTTCCCTCATATCTACACATATCTAGGACCTTATCCTGGAAATTCTTGCTCATGCCAGTGAATTTCATAGCCAGGAGATTCCCTTTGAAGGCAAGGCGAGTGTTTCCAATCTGCCCAGAAGTGAGGGCAGACAGCATCAGGCCTACAATCAATACACAAACACTTGTACAGCCAAACATTGCATTTGTATATGCTAATCTTTTACGATGTTAAGGAAGTGGTGCTAGAAAAGCTCATTTTCCCCAAAGATTGTCAGCCTTAATAAGAACTAAGAAACTAGAACAAAGTCATCGTGAATTCTAATGTATTTGAACATATGGCCCTAGGACCTGTTATTACCATATCAGTCAGATAAAGGAGTGGGAGAGCGGTTGCAACAGCACAGAAGGAAAAATGTTAGCACAGCAAAAGGACTCTTTTTAATTTTAAAGAAATACTCAGTTCATGAATTTTAGTTTCCAACTTCAAGAATTTCTTGTGGATAGTAAAAAATTGTTGTTATTCTTATTAAATAGTATTTTTACCATCACTGGCGGAGCATTTCTTTTCTGTTTAAATTTTTTTATGCTGTAAATCTACCTATAGAGAAAATGAGGGTGTTTTTCATAGAAATCCGGTGTTTTCTGTCCATTCATGGTAGACTAAGAGGGTGAGCAAAATAATCTCAAGTACAGAGAAGTGAAATCAGATGAGAGTCAATCTCTAAACCACATCTAAAAAAACCGATCAGTTCATTTAGTCTCTGTCCTCCAACTCTCAAACATACAGGCACAAACATACTGTCCCAAAATCTCAAAGCAACAACCAACTGCCAGCTGCCAACCAACCACTGCCAATTGCATGTGTGCGCGTGTGAGAGGGGGAGATCTATGAAACCATTCAAATATACGTGTCTGGAGAAGAACCAGACCTGGGATTGCTAAGAACTCGATGCTGGGTTTAATCAGGCTTAACTGTAACTCAAGATCCTCTAGAATTATAGACCGTCTTAGACAATTGCAGTGTGACTTTTGTCATTAATTCATTGTAGAGAATATGATATTCACAGAATTTTTTTAAGGAAAGAGAAAAGCTTTGTAAACACATTTGATATTATTATACAATTTGCAGGCAGCACGGATGCCTGGCAGCAGGTTAGCAAGTCAGGATAGAAGGTCTGGTTGGATTTCATGAGTGCAGATGGTGCGGAGCCAGGATGGATGGTGGTGTCTGGTGATCAACTACTACCACCACGTTCCAAAGCATATTGCACCATCTGGATTGTGATCATTTGAAAATTTTCTGGTTTATATGTCATTAAAACATTTCCAAAGCTTTACTAGAGGTTTAAACCAACCTTTCTGCTAACTTTACGGCTGAGCAGATACAGAAACATTTGGAGAAATGCTTTTAGTAACTCTAATGACATTCATCAACTTAAAAAAAAAAGATTTTGCCTTGACAATGTCCAAGTGTCTCCTGTCCTTGCTTCTACAGATATCCTAATAAATGAGTTTACTCAAGATAGGTAAAATTTACCCTATTTAGAGGCCTGTCACAGAGTCTATATATCATTTAAGTACCATGTTTACTTTGAAATAAAGCTGCAATGACACCTAAATGCAGTTTAGGAGGTGCAGAGGCAGTGAGCTGGCCTTCTCTGCAAGCTGTATTTCACCCAGCTTGTTCTTTTGCTAAAATTCAGGTAGAGCTGAGCAAAGAGTGCATTACGCCCTGATTGACTGGTTAAATTGAAAAACTTGGGGTAATTGTTTTGACCAATGACAGTGTCCCTGTAGTCCCTATATGAAGGTTTCAGTGATAAAACAGGAATATTTAAGGTACTCAGGCCTATTTAGGAGGGGGCGGTATCAGCATTACTCCTAGACTAAGGGAATTCTAGTGAAGAGACAATTACAACCCAGAAACAGGGTTGCAATAGGCAGCAAGCTGTGTGTTTTTAGATGTTTCTCCGTTATGCCGTTTTCTAAGCATTCATATTGGAGCTTCTGGGGAAAAAAATGAGCAGATGGGGCGGGGGGGGGAGGAGGGGGCCAGGGCCGCAGTGCTCACCGGGGGCTGCTGTCCTGCACCTCCTGGCTCTGCCCCCCCCAGCCTTGTCCCAAATATACTGAAATACGCTTGCCTAGCCAGCCCTAGCCTTTGCCACTGGGATTGAGGTTTGCATAGTGAGGAACATGAGTTTGGTTTGGGAAGGAAAACGTGAGTTATTTTCTCCTGTACTGAGGGTTAAGCTGAACAGCTAGGCACTGTCTTTCCTGAAGATCAAGTCCAGTAGGATTCACAGCAGGCTGAAATGTGGCTCTAGGAATGACCTTCAGGCTACAAGTGCCTGTCTTCTTGCTCGTAATTCGATTTTGCAGATAAGTCTTGTGCAATGGTCATTCTTTTTGCTGGTTTTTTTTCGGTGGCTGCTTTTGTAATTTTGTGCCTTCATAATATTTTCAAAGAGAATTTCTTATTACTGCCCCCAAAAGTCAGGCAGAAGCCTTTGTGGAACACTGAATATTAACAAACTTAATGCTGAGAGTAACTGTCATCTCATCTAAAGAAAGGGACGGAGGCCTGTGCCTCCATCAAAATTTCTTAACATCTCTTGAGCCTTGAATATCCCAAAGACCTGCTAAAAACTCACCACATACAAGCCTAGGATTATTTGCTGAAATGGTTTGCCAAAAGATTTTGAATTATGAATGAAGCAAAACAAGTTGTAAACTGTTCACTGACAGATCACAAACAGAACGAGAGGCTAAATTTGTGCACTATAAATTCACTATAATTTGTTTACTCAGCTCCAGCTAGTTTATAGGTTGTGCTGGAAATCTGCCAGGTCCTGTTAGGGCTGAGGCTCAGTAATTCAAGAAGAAACCTTGTTACCGCTTATGATAAGAGGTTCTCGGTACTTCTCATGATGGAAAGTCAAATGAAATGAGAGTAGATCTCGATATACTCAGCACTGAATTTCAATATGACTTGTGGGCAATTAGGTCGAAACATCAAGTCACTGGACTCGTGCCACCAATCCTGCCTGTAAACCTGGCTGAAGCAGTAGTTATCGCCTGTCAAACACTGATGTCCAGGAAAGAACAATGTTTCCCACGCAGAAGCCCAGGAAGCGAGGCGGGTAACAAGAGGTGGACCAGGATGTCTGAACACCAGTTTCCTAGAAGATTATTAGAGGGCCACCTGACTCAACTGCGACCACGAACTGTCAAGAAGTTTCTCTTTGTGCCCTTGAATCGTGCCCATTTCCGCACAGCCTGGAGGACAGATCGCTGATAATGCAGCAGAGGGCAGCAATGGAAAATGACCCTTCGAGATCCCACGCTCAGTGTATTTTGCCAGCAATAAACATGCACAGGGTAAATAAAACATAAAAAGACCAGACCAGAACCAACCCTCAATAGATCCTCTAGGAGCAATCCCACAAAAGCAGAACATTCAGGCAATGGAATAACTTGGAAAATGTCAGTATAAATATCATTCTGTTCTCCTTATTCTCAGCCTTAAGCGAATCTTCTGCTAAAAGAAGTTTTTTACTACAGACATCAGGAAAAGGGATGCCACAAAGTGTCCTGGGGGACATGCAAGCCCAGCGACTCAGTATCACGCTACTGCATGAAAAATGCCATGCAGAAAAGACTGCTCTTTTCCATTGTGTAGGGAAGAGAAATGAAGAAGGCACACTCATAGCAATGAGAAGCAGAAATTTGGTATTTAACCTTCTTGCACAGTACTAATTGAAGAGGGTGTTGACACAGTTGACCAACTGATGCAGCCTGCTACAGCTCTAGTGGTTGGAGTGGCCACTTGCCAAGGAGGCCCCCACCCCCCATGCTCTGTCTGTGTCCCTAAAAATCCATTGTTTTTAATTAGACAGTGTCCCTCAGTTAATTAAAATAAATTAAGTTTATCCTTATGACACAATCTGCTATATTCAATGGTTTCAAAAACAATCTTGTGTCTAAAACCCATTTTTTTAGAGTTAAACAATTTTCTGTGAGTCAGCTAAGAGTAATCTGCTACAATCAGAGCTCTGGGTAATGGATAAATTTCAGACATACATTATGTGCACTTTAGGCAGATAAGTGTTAGGAAACTAAGTTGGAATAGCCTTCTGTGGCTGCCCGCGGCTGATAGGGAGTGGGAAGGGCTGTCTAACCGTGAAACACGAACAAAGGGGAGACGGGGATCGTTGGGAAGACTTAATTCGGGAACGGTAAGCATGCGTGAGGGACACGTGAAGACAGGATTATTACGGTGCCGGAGCACTTCATGCCCTGCAGAAGGGAAGAGGGTAATTTGTATCCATTTTAATTTACCAATCATGCCTTTTGAAGTGATGGGGTTTGGCAAGGATGTTTATGACTTGTTTAACAATTACTAAATGATCCTTTCTGCTAAAAAATCAAGCTGACTGGGAAACAGACTCACCTTTCTCTCAGACATGACTGCGGTTTGATTGTATTAGATTAAATGATGTCCTGAGACCAACGTAGCCCTCAGAGAACTGTCATTTACAGTATTTAACATTTATCGAATGAACAAAGATTATGCTGATCGAGAAAGCAGTAAGCAAAAAAATCCTGGGTGATTATAAAGATAAGTGTCCCAGTATTTGATTTGGAGAGCTGTGATCTGTCTGCTCTGACGTGCGGTGGAGATTTACACTTTCTACCCAAGTGTTCTTCTGGAGATATTTACTGTAGCTACTGCTGAGGGATTTGCTGAAACTGCAGTCTTAAGGATACATGTAATGTGATTTGAAATCAATAAGATAACTCCAGTGCTTCACTTTAAAGATTAAACTTTAGGAATTTTAAAGAAATTCCAAGTAAAATTCACTCATGCTGCAAATATTGCATAAATTATTTGTTCTCCAATTTTATCTTAATTGAATGGCAACTTGTTAGCATCAGTATTCACCAACACATTTGTCTGATAACCATATGAATAATAGCGGCAAGTGAAGCTTGTTAAATATATACATTGAGATTTTTTACCTTCTGCCACCACTTGAGGTAATCTTAAAATATATGCCTCACCTTCAAATGTGGCAGCTGTTTGGTTTGTTTTTTTTTTAAAGAGCTTCTACCCATATTATATTAGTCTGTCTTTGGTGCTAAAAAGAAGCTTTGTGCATTTTGGGTTGCTGAAACAAAGACTATATTGTATTTAGCATATTAAAGTCAGCCTATTAAAAAATCAAGCACGGTGTTTTCTTTACAGTATAAAACATTTGTGAATCATTTATACAGTTTTTGCTGTCAAATGATGTTTGACAATAATCATATGATAATGAAATGTATAATTAATAATAAAAATGCCAACATCTGTTAGGTTGTCATTACAGACTGATTCTAAGTGTACTATTTGGAATATGTCATTATTAACTTAATTCATATTAAAATCCCTTAAATACAATCTGTTTTCATTAGTTACTAATTTAGGTAGGCACAAGGCAAGCAGAGGAAGTTATAATTTTTCCCTTTGTCAATAACCAAATTTCACAAAAGCTTTTAAAACTGTTAAATTAACCCAAGTGCCCAGTTAACAGATGGATCCAGTTAGGTGACTATATTGGGTTCAACTGTGATTGATTAGCCATCACCTGAGCTAGGTTCTGCAGTCGAGGGGAAGAGCCCCTTGCAGGGGGGCTGTGCTGCCTGGCATCCTGCTCACTGACCTCTTGGTCATATAAATGCATGTATTTATATATGTATGCATACATGCATATGTTATGTGTATTAACCCTTGCCAAGAGAAATATTGGGTACTGGGAAAATCTGTTGTGTGGTGAACAGGCAGAGGTGGTAATACAGAAGATATTTGCACGTATGTGCTATCATGCCATCTGCAAGGAAGATCTTACCTATGGGGCTCACTGTGGGAGGCTGCAGGAAAGCAACCTATAAAGTAAGTCTGCCTCTCTTTTAACATGCACATTAAAGTCATCCTCCAGTAGTCTGAAAAGGCTCTAGGGATTTGTGGAGGCCATCTGAAAGCTGCTAAGCTTCACAATAATGGGGGTGAAAACATCTGGCCATGGATGAAGATCTCCCAGAAACATCCCATTCTTCTGGCCACAGCTGAATTGGGAGGTGTTTTGTCATTTTTGTGTTTGGAGTCTGTTGGCAACGAATGTCCCTATAGTCTTTCTCTGAAAAGTTATTCAGTCTTTTGAAAACCGCAGAACCAGCAGCTCAGCGCAGAGATCCACTTCATTCTGCCTTCTGAAACTAGTATCTAAATACTTGAGATAAATGATATTTTTTTAAATAACTTCTGCATTTTAGCTATAATCAATAAATAGGTGTTGCAAACTTCCTTATGAACAATGCGCACAGCAGAGATTTGTTACCTTCTCCCTGTGCTACAGTTAAAGCTGTCTATAAAAAGTGCCCCTGCCTCCATTTTCTGCTTGGGAAGGGCTTGAGCTGAAATAAGTGAGACCTCACATTTTTTCACATCTCTTTTCCTCTTCATTAAATTTTTCACCTGCCGTTCTAAGCAGCCCTGCTTCACTGAATTCAACAGGAAGCAGCCAAGGGTGTTTCTCTGGAGCTGCAATATACAATTCACAAGTTAGCACTAACAGATTGTAAGAATACACTAATTACATTTAAAAAAAAAAAAAAAGAAAAAAGAAAAGAAAGAAAACCACTGTTCATGCTGACCAGAGAAATAAGCCAGCTTTCTTCAGCTCACAGCAATGTTAAGGAAATCAAAACCTTTAGTGGGTCTTTGTATTTAACTAAACAAAAAGAGCAACATCGTATTAAAACATGATCTGTAATGGTTGAAGCTTCTGTAGTGCCCTCCTTTTCGTAGCGTTTACTGCCATGTCCTCCTCCATCTGCCGCAGAAAGAGGTCAGTGCCTTCCGATACCAACGGGCTTGCGCTGACACGGGTGGCTTTGGCTGGTGTCAATGGGGGAGTGCTGGCAGCTGTAGCCAGGCTGGCAGCGGAGGCTGAAGGACAACAGTGGTGAGGCTGAGGGCACGTGTCACTTCTGCTGGGGGCAGCCGCGATGGCGCTGCCGTGCCTTCAGCCCAGCGCGTTAGACCACCTGCCTGGGCCGGGACTTAGGTGAGATGAATCACATCGTTTGTCTCTATCCTTGCTGTGATGAGGGACTCGTTTCTGCTGGCTCTGCTGGGAGCTGTGTGTGTGCAGCCAAGAGAAGTGTCAGACCCAAATAATTTGTAACGGCTTTTGTGAATGTTACAACAAAAAAAGCCAGCACTTTAAAACAAAAGAAAATGGTGCAATGGGCAGGTTCCTCCTCAGCTTCTTTGCATGTGGCGGTAGGGTGGCAGAAGGTTTTTGGGCAGGCTGTTGCGGTGTTATTAGCAGTAGTCCAGAGGTTTGGAACTGGTTCCACTCCAGAAACTTTTAATACTGGCTTGTAATTCAGTCCTGGATATAAAGACTGCCTGATTCAATGATTATTGAAGCTATTGACTTAGGAGTGGACTTTTCGTGTGAAAATATGAAGAAGGAATATATGTGTGTGTGTGTGTATGTGTGTGTATATATATATATATCTGAAGGTCCCATCATTAAAAATGTAAGCAATTTTTTTTTATTTTTATATTTCATTTTATAGAACTCTGTATTTTCTACTATTTCCCTTGTCCAGTCAAGATTGTTTTATTAGATACTACTGTTTAATCAGTGATTGAAACGTAGATAGATCACTTTTTTCCTTTGTGGTGTTAATGGTTATAGCACATCTTTGCTGAGAGTTTTAGCACTTTAGAAGCCTATGAGTAGTTCCTGTGCAGAAAGTGAAGCATAGCCCTTTGAGGATGTATCATAAAACATCCATGAGGTCTGGAGGAGAGAGCCCATCACATGAGGCACTGTAACCAATATATCAGGCTTCATTTCTGGGCTTTTTGCAAACCCCCTCAGATCTCCAGATTCCAGTGTTGTGGCAGTCCAAGAGTACTTGTTGGGTTGTTTTGTTTTTCTTTTCTACCTTCTTGTACTGTTCTAAAACTTGTTATTCTCAAACCATTTTTAACTATAGTCTGGAGTCTGTATGTGAGTGAATAACTAATTCTGTAGAATAAAACATACCAAAGGGCTAGCACTTAAAATTATAATAATTTAAGACTACCTTTACCTTCAGATCTGGATCCCCTGGAGGTAGGTTTGCAACATGACTGTGGTTCTCCTGCTATAACTATGTAATATTAATATAAAGGGACCTTTAAATGATGCACTCCACCCTTGGAGTGCCCCATCACCCTCTTTCCCTCCCTAAATAGATGTAGTTCATATATTTCTAATGCTGAATGTATTCAAATTGAAGACATCAATTTTCCAGGGCTCTGAGGCATTCTCTCTGCTCTGAAGGGAATCAGATCACATGCTTAAGTGGCAAAGGTTCAGCTATTTTGAGAGATGACAGCAAGTCCTACGGAGAGATGTATGTGAATGCAATCAGGCAGAGAGTAGGTACATCACCGAGGTGGGCTAGTGCCAGACAAAGTTTCCGTCTGGGATCAGCAGTCTGTGTGTTGCCCCTCAGCAGCTAGACTCAAGGAATGAATTCTGATTCATCTGGTAATTGAAAGACCCCCCTCTGATAAGATTTTAAAAACCACAATCCAGTAATAGCTGCGTGGGTAGAAGAGAGGCTGGAAGTGCATTAAAATAAGATTTCCTGGATGTTCTGATATTTCATAACAAAAGAGCAAATGTAACAAACCACATCAAACGTGTGCAGCTGAAATGATTAAAAACATCAGCAAGTCATTGGGGCACTAATGTCCCTAAGGATTAGTGAGGTGTATTGTTTCCTCCTGGGCTTTAAGGACCATCACAAGTTGGAGAAAACTGGTCAGTCTCTGTAAGCAGGATGCATATTAAGAATATTTTCTTTATGTCTGAGCTGGGGTGGCAGCATGGAGCTAAAAACAGGGTTAAGGAGCAGAGAATGCCAGTATTCATCATTGTGGATTTATTTATTGCTTTGCTAGGCCAGTGCACGCCCTTCACATGAAAGTGGTATTAACTGAGGGAAGTATTCATCATCTGCTTTGTTTGACATAAGATATGAATCTGCTCAAAGGCTGCTTAAAGGAAATTATTCTTGAGGATTAAGTAAAATAACATCTTGGTTTGGTTTTCATCACGGCTGCAGTTATGGCCACAAATAGCTAAGTAGAATACCATTTAATTGGGCTGTAACTGGCAGCACATTATATCCCCTGAGCTCCCAGGCTGCTTCTTGGGCTAGTCACTTCTCACTGAGGCACAAGCACCTCTAGCTTGTGATGGGTATTCAAAGACCAGATAAAGCAGTTTGCATTACTATATTTTTTTGAGTCTAAACTTTGTGATTACAGTTTTCCTAAGAGACTAATGCTTTCTATATGAAGTATACTTTACAATGTATTGGATTTTAACTACAAAGATATACACCTTCATAAGTACAGGCTATTAAAACAATTTAATAGTGTGTCAACAAGTCCCGGTATGTCCATAAAAACAGAATAATTTGGTTTGTTTTAATGCACTGAGCCAATCCAGTGATGCACCATCGAGTGCTGTTGAGAATCACTTTGCGCTAACAGGCTGACACGCTGGAATCACGTTCAGCGCGCGTCGGGGGTCTGCTGAGCGATCCAGAGCTGAAATGAATGACTGACGCTTTGTGAATAAAAGTATAAAGCGATTGTGCCATTTGCCCTGTGCCGAGGATAAGAATTTACTTTCCTTACACTGGGTATTAAGATGCACTATGCTAGAGTTCATGAAAGTAGGTGGGAGACTAGGACTTGGTGAATAATTAACAATAAGCCATTTATCAGGCAAATTTAGTTTGTTCTGCTGCTTGTAGAAAATCCATAAGCAAATCACAACTGCTTCAAAGGTGCTTGCTGTTCGAGCCTATTTTAGAAATGATTGGATTTTTTCCAATTTTTAGCACTTTGGATTGATTGTAATTTGTCTTTTGAGACTGTAAGATACTTGTTAGTCATGTAGCATTGACTAGCTATAGGTGGTCATATATAGGTCATGTGACTATCTTTCCCCTTCCTAGTTGGATGTATTTGCTTTCCCACAGCAAATGTCGGCATGCACACATGCAAATTTAAATTTGTTCTTTACCACTATCTCTTCAGTGGCACTTTGAAGGCCATTTTTGATGAATGCTGGTGCCAGGAAAAGGAGATCTGAATTTCTATGAAATGTAAACAAAAGAATCTGGTGCACAAGTAAATCCATTTAAATGATGACAACATTTGCAAAGTATTCCAGTTTTTTATTCCGGTTTCTTTACTAGATTGTATCAATGGATATTTAAATTAGATACAAATTAGATAGATAAAGAAGCTGGGTAGTTATCAACAACAGTTCTGACATGCAAGATATGCAACAGATAGCAAACATCTGCGTTGCCATTTGCCGCACTCTGCTACAAAAGGCGTGTTTTGAACACAGGGACCATGAAGCTATTTTTCACAAAACTGTTTTTGTGTCTGTGGCTCCACTGAAGTAATTTGGCCATTAACTTCAGAGAGATCAGTATTTTACTGGGTACAATTGGCCATTGTCCTTCGTAATGGCCCAGTGCACCCGGTTCTGCAGGCTCCCTCCTTCAAATGATAGGATCCCTCACGCCACATATTTAGCTTTCCTCCCCTAGTAAGTGCCGGTATCTGGTTTGAGATCAGTGGATTAAAAGCTTTTCAGGAGTGCTGAGAATTATTATTATCTTAGTTATCACTATATTTCAAAAGCACATGCCGGGAGAGCAGAAATGCTGGGCCTCTCGATTGCAGGCTCGGGCAGCGCTGAGTGGCGGGCGCCCTCATAACCGGAGAGCTGCTCAGACAGAAAGGTGGTTGCCTCCTGCTTCTGATAGCTTTCAGGTAAAGGACGGATGTCTGGAGGGTGCCTGTGGGAAGAGATCCATCTCTAATGAAAAGCCATCCAAAAAGTCAATAAAATTAATTTCTTATTCACAGCTGTTAGAAGAAAAGCTGCACTCACGCTAAAATACAGGCGCTGAATCCCACTAGCAAAACAGCACACACCTTATACTTAAGCGTATATAAAGCTCTCTTTGAATGCCTTCTCAGGGCTCTGGTGTTGCCAAAGGTGGTGCCTCCGGCTTTGATGTGCCAAGCGTGCCTGCGCACCTGGCAGCGCGGGCTCCGCTCCCGGGCCGGGGCGGCTTGGGTTACGCGTGGGGCGGGAGGCGCTCGGCAGCAGCGGCTGAGGGGTTTTTTTCTCTTTTTAAGAAGAAAAGCTTCAAATGGAAAGTGTAACTCAATGCTTTCTAAATGTGGAGGCACGCTTAAAGAGCAGTGCTATTTGGTTTCTCTCTACTTTGGAGAAATTTAAATCCTCGGTAAATAACTCCAGCTCTTCAAGCACTGAACAAACGAAAAATCACCTGATCAAAATTTAGACAAGCTCCCGCTCTTGCGGCACTTTCCAAATATTTCCCAGAAGGATGGGGAAAGAGCCAAACCTGCTGGAGCGGAGCAAGCTCAGCCCGTGGCGGCTGCAGGGAGCTAAGCTCCGTCGCGGGGTCAGCGTGGGTGGAGCGGGGCTGCCGGGGGACGCGGGGCAAGCACGGGCTTGGCCAGAAGAGGCAAGGGGGAGATAATAGGGAAAACAGAAACATCGGGAATTTTTACAAGTGCCTAATATATGTGGAAAAATTCTTTCAAGTTCTTCCACGGTTCAGCTGTGTAGTCGCAGGTGTGAGCGGGAGCACGCGGCCTCGCAGCGGGGGCCGTGGCAGAGGAGGAAGGCTGTCCGAGCTGGCCAAATGCTCTCCTAAAGCGTTGCTGCTGGGACGTGATCTTATGATATTTGCACTTGTGTGATCAGGTTGGCGGTCAGAGAAGTAGCCAGGGTCTGGTAGTGCTGGGGCAGGGCTGCTCAGGCCTCTTTCCCCAGAACAGTTTGGTTTGGGGGTGTCGTCCCCCCCACCACCCCCGAATGTCAGTCAAGCACAATGATCCCACTGCAGCCGCTCGCTCGCGCCTGTTCCCCCTGAGCAGCTGCTGGAGCAGAGACTCGAACCTGCGTCAGGCACGCCAAAGCTGAATGCTCAGACTGCTGGACTGTAGAATCCATCTCTCATTAAGTTTAATGAATATTTAGTCACTTCTACAAATTGGAACAGCTCAGGAGTGACAGAGAATCCCTCCTCTAAGGTGACCAGTTCCTAGCAGTTACAGCATGTATCTGGGACATGGAAGTTCAGGTTTTTGAGTCCTTGCTTTAACTCACTTGCGGTGGGCTTGAGGACATGAGTAGAGGGTCCTAACCATGAAGCTGTTGACTGTTTCATTGCTAGGCTTTTTTCTGACCCCTTTTAGGCAAAAGAAGGCAGCAGATATAGTTCATCCTCATGAAGTAGAGGATCATTTTAGAAGCTCCCAAATATTTGATAGATGGAAAATCTTTTTTCCCACCTCGTTCCTGGCAGGAGCACAAGTACGTGTTTATACTGAACGCAAGTTAAGTGCTTCACATGCAGAATAGCTAGATCAAATGCAAGGTCCCAGCTCACAAAAGCTGTACTCAAACATCTGGGATAAAGTCAACCTTGTGTAGAGGGGCCAGGAATTGGCTTCTATATTATTTGCTTCTTATTTAATGCCATATAAAAGTTTCTCTTTCACCGCAAGGACTGCTTACTCCCTCTCCTCCCCCCAACCCTATTTTATCTTCCATAGATGAAATTCATTAAATCTTCATTATGTTATCTGCTGCCACTGTTGTAAGCAGAAAGTATGCAAATCAAGAAAGAAGATGGAGAGGTATAGGCCACTGCCACAAGGCACGCACAAACTGAACTTACTCTGCATCCTCTTATGGTGCTGGGAGACTACTGGTGGAGGGCAGAAGAGGTCCCACAAGAGCAAGGGGCCTTTGGTGTATTCTTCATGTTTTTCCCACAGATAATTTAGAAGGAATAAAGTGTACTTTTGTATGCCCCCAAAGTAAAATTACAACCAGCTGATGGAACGATCTCAGCAGCTACAGTGAGAGTCAGCTCAGAAAGGCAGGCTTCGTTGCCAAATAACACAGATTGTTTATAATGAATATAAACAATTACACTGCTGACCAGATTCCCAGTACACTTCCATCCACAGAATATACAAAATACAGCTCTGGCATGGGTCTCCCAAATATTTGCCGTAATATTGAGCATTTTCCCTGAATGAAATTCCATGGAAATGGAGCATTCAGCGAAGATTTGTCAGAGGGAAAGCTGCACCATGCTGTTCTCATTCCCCAGCGTTTTTTTGTTCAGCACCCTTATTTCTGCCTTTCATTTTATAATCATATAAATAACCAAAATGCTTCCTGGTCCATCAGGATCCCTTGCTAATTCTTTGATCCAGCATGCCTTTTTGTTTCCCTCTCATGTAGCGAGTTTAACACTGAGGACAGGCACGCATCTGAGAGGTGTTGGGAGCAGACGATCAGCACCTCGCTGCTTCCTCGGCAGCACTGATAAGTCGTGCGGTTTGGCCTCTTACCACCTCCTCTGGCACCTCTGGCTGCAGAGCGTGACAACTTGACTTGTCTTCCCAGAGCCAGACCATATGTACATTGGAGATAGTACAGAAGAAAGGCTTTTCACTGCAAAGTCCACTGCCAAGGGTTTATCTGAAAGCAGAAACTGAAGAGGTTTCTAGTGCACTGTAACACTTTAAACCCTCCTTCTGGCTAGTATTGAGGGAACAAAAGTATTCTCAACGGACAAGAGAAGAATCTTGCAAAAGAAACCCCCTTTCCAAGGCCTAGTGATAGAAATATGTTATGTATAATGTTAACACAAATAATTTTCAAGAAAAGTTCCATAAATCATCGTTTCAGTGGTTTGTGAACTTCAAACTGTGCATTCAACTCAGCAATTTCATTAGTGCGGAATAACCTTATTTCCATACGGAGCGCAGTCATGGTGCTAATTCTAAAGTAACAAATTGTTCTTTTGTTTCAACGCTTATTATTAATGTCGCTGACATTTGACAGCTGGGGGGAGGCAGACAAGAAAAGCAGGCTTTCCAATGATGTTGTCCACAGAGGGGAAGTTGAAAAATGGTGATGATGATGGTCCACTCACTACAATTTTCTGTTGGCATCAAGGGAATGTGTTTTGCCAGCTGAAGATAAGTTGCATTAGTTCCTATTGGAATCAAAGGCAAATGCTATACAGATCAGTTTGGAGCACAACTTCTATCAACGCCTAATGGGTTTTAACATTTACTGTAGTTTTTGAGTCGTGTTGCAATGCAACACCTGTCAGTCAGTACTGTACACACAATATCCATTTGCTTAAATAATATTCCTTGCCCATAAGTAGTTTAGCCACTTTGAGTGCAGCTATCTTTGACAAAGTTTTACAAATAATGGTCTAGCTAATGTTTCCCAGTTGCTCCCTATGTAAAATACTGCAGAGTCGCACAGAATAGCTGGGGTTGGCAAGCACCTGGGAAGATCGTCTGGTGCAAGCCCCAGCTCAAGCAGGGGCAGCTGGAGCAGGTTGTCCAGGACTATGTCCAGTCGGGTTTTGAATAGCCAAGGAGACTCCACAACCTCTCTGGGCAACCTGTTCCAGTGGCTGACCACCCTCACAGTTCTTTCCTTACATTTAAATAGAATTTCTTGTATTTCAATTTGTACCCATTGCCTCTTCTCCTGGTGCTGGATACTGCTGAGAAGAGTCTGGCCCCATCTACATTACTCGCTGCCATCGGGTACGCGTGCACATGGATAAGATCCCCTCATGGCCTCTCCTTGCCTGACAGATGCTCCAGCCCCTTCATCATCTTCTTGGCTCTTTGCTGGACCCACTCCAGTATGCCCAGTACTGGACACAGCACTCCACATGTGGTCTCACCAGTGAAATAATATCTGCTAACTTCTGTGTCCTTGTGCTGCATTCACATATAGGCCCTCAGAGCTCCCTTTTTTCCATAGCAACCTGCTCCTATCTCCTAGATGTTTTTCTCATAAGAAACAAGAATTAGTGTAGCACGGTTATCCATGGATCTGTTCTTTCCTGGATTCACCTCAGACCATTGCTGCTGACTTTACTGAGTGTTTTATGAAGGTATCAAATGGGTGAGTTGAGTAAAGCTGTTCCTGTCTTTGTAAAAGCTCTTCTGATGCTGCCGCTTCATTGTAGTGCTGCACCTCTCCCTACCCGTCCCGTCTGCTGTCCCGGGTCACGCAGTCAGCGACAGGCCCTGACGTTCTCACCATGGGCACAGCTAAACCTGCTCTTAATATTTAAGAGGTTTCCCAGTTTTTAGTTTTGCTGGCTGCAGACCCAGTTGTGCACTTCCTGATGACATTGCCACTGACTGGATCAAAAACAGGCCTGGGCCTGTGATGCTCTGATTAAAGTTTTGGGTGAAGATAGAGACTTTTCCGGAAACAGTGACCTGTCCTGCCATGTTGAGTGCCAGCAAATCAGTCAAGTCATTTTCTTCGTTTCACTGTAAAATGCTATATGGTCTTGGATATAGCAAACTTGAAAACTAATGATAAAGTATGATACATTTGAGTCTGGCCTTGAAAATCTGGAGCTACTGCAGCTGTGGGTGCCTTACGCTAACTATATCCTGTTTATAAACAGCCAGCACAAAAATGTCATTTTTCTGACTTGGAGCCATTTGCTCTAGTCAAATATGTATTTGATGATAACAGACTTATCATAGCCAGTTAGAAATCGTTTCTCCCCCCCTCCAACAAGCAGGGATCAGCTCTCTGGTTGGTGGTGGCTCTTCACTCTGCGTAATCACTGTGTGGCTCCGGCCCCCCGTGCTATGAGTATGCAAAGGTCTCCACTCTCATTAGTTCCTGAAGTGGCTCCACATGCCCTGCTTTCCAGGGTTGGGATTTTTGAGCTGTTTGGGTAACAATACCATGGCTTATCACCCTCCACTGAAGATGACGATAAGTCAAAAATGTACACAAAAGAAAAAAATAGCCTGCCACAAAGCAAATAGGGTTGACTCTTGAATTTTCTATCTCAGCAATGGGTTTTCAGTGCTACAAGAGGGTGTTAAGGAGACACCTCTTGCAGCTGGGCTGCCCGTATTTGTAAGCTCTGGATTCGACAGTAAGTTTGGCCATGCCAAGAAGCCTGGCAGGGTGTGTTTGCAGGGTTGGGGACGTGAGCAAGGCACGTTCTCAGAAGCGAAGCTGGTTTGACGTATGTGCACGGGCTCTTGTGCTCCGTACAATGTCTGCTTTCAGTGCGCTGGCCGGCTCAGCTCAGTGCCGCTTTCTATGTTGTCTTGGTTTATTTTTTTAATGAAAGCAGACTCCTTTAAGTTCCACAGCTTAAGTTCCAAAAAATATATTTGTGTTATTCAAAAAAAGAAAAAAAACCTGGATCAACAACTCTTTGTGGCCTTATATGCAGGCTGCATGAGCAGGTTTGGGAAGGGTGTGTACATGCTGACCTTGCAGAGATTTACATCTAAGTGTAACCTCCCTCGCTGTTCACAGTGCCAGCGAAGTGGCTGTGAACCTGCAGTATCAGTTAAGAAACCATTTCTGTGGTCTGAGACATTGCTGCTCTACCTTCCCCAGTGACCAGTCCCGTGGCAGACATTTCCCCACATTTCTCCAGCAGACTTGGTCTCCAAGACTTCCCCC
The DNA here is from genome assembly GCF_036370855.1 of Dromaius novaehollandiae. Lineage (NCBI taxonomy): Eukaryota > Metazoa > Chordata > Aves > Casuariiformes > Dromaiidae > Dromaius > Dromaius novaehollandiae. Next base: position 13,244,543 of record NC_088107.1, on the reverse strand, counting down.
TAATTCTCCTCTGAGCTGTTGTAGATTAACACTACATTAGGTTTACGTAGCTTAGGCGGGTGGTTGAGCTGGCCCTGATGAGCACGGGGAGCAGGCGCGGGATCCCTGCGGGCGGCAGAGGGGCAGGAGAAAAGTGCAGGGGGCCTGAGACTGAGCATCTGGACGGGCAGCGCGTGCACAGCCCCACCGCCGGGTCCTGCAGTCAGATCGGTGCTGGCAGCCTCCTCTGCCCCAGCAGCGCCCCAGTGACTACCTGGGCCGGGCTGGGGAGTCCTCTGGCACGCCGCTCGCCGCGGGACTGCCAGCTCTGGTCTCCATCAGGAGAACAGCCAAGACCATTAATGGTCCCAGTCTCCTTCAGCGAGCCCTAAGTGCATGTCAGAGGCTGAGCCGTCCGCAGGAGGAGGGGAGCCTCTCCAGGGAGGTTAGCTAAGCTGCAAGACTTCGCACTGAAGCAGCTACTGAACGCTCACCCGCGTTTTCTGTCCACCCTTCAGTGGCAGGATGCAGTGTCTGACGAGCAGGTGGCAACGAGCAGCTTGAGGAAATTGCTGCATCTGCTTAGTTAAGTGAGCATGTGTCGAAGCCCTGAATCCATCTTTCAATCAAGCTTTTAATAGGAAAATGGGATCCTCAAAATGATATTTCTGAATGCGGCCCAGTAAGGAATAGATGGAAACATAGGCACGATATAGAGTGAAAACAAAAAATCAAAGTGCTGTAAAAAAAAAAGAACACACACAGTGCTGCAAGCAATTGTAATTGCACCAGCCAATTATGAAACTATACAGTGAAGTGTGAACCTGGCCAATCTTCTGTCTAGTTTCACTTGCAAAATTGAGTCTAACTTGAACAAAGAAAATCAACAGTAATCCTAAGAAAAATCGTGGAGAGCCCTGGATCCATTAGTTACATTGCCATCACTTTCACTGGACTATGCAAGAGAGCGACTATAAAATACCAAACTGCAAAATATAATCTTATCTTGCTATTCCCCTTTTGAGATTGATGAGTAATAAAAGCAATTAGCCAGAAATGTTTTTAAAACTTGCCAGATACGTTATTTGAAAAAAATATATTCATAAATCGTGTATCAGGGCACAAACTGGGTGAGCTCTGAAAACTACTTCATCATTCGAACACAACTTGAAAATCTCATTTCATCCCCGATGAGTCACCTCCCCCCATTAGCGCCGCTGCCACAAGCCAGCTGGCGACGTGTTTATCCTCTGCGTCGTTCCCAAGCGCGTCTCGGCGCTGACGCCGGCCGCCTGCACCTTGCGGATTCGCGCGCGGGCGAAGGGGCAGGAGGTGCGGGGGAGCCCTCCGCGTCGGCGCGGGCGGGAGGCGCTTCAAAATCGGTGTGTCTGTTGGGGTTTGGGGCAGCCGCAGGAGTGTTTGTCCTGCGTCGCAGGCTGACAACTAATGGCGTTGGGCTCTGGCAGATGCTTCACCCGGCGCCTGTGCCCTGCCTCGCGTGCCGTGTGCCGGGCTGCAGCAGCCGGGCCCTGGAGTGCTTTGCGTTGCGCTGCCGGAGGGAGCCGAGCGTGGGCTTGCGATGCTGCCTGCGAGCACGCGCAGCCCTCGGCCCCGGCACGGTCCTCCGGTCCTCCCGGAGCTGCGGCCAAGCCCAGCTTCCCCAGGGGCTTCTCTGAGGGAAGAGCAGCTTTGCAGGCCTTCACGCGCTGTACGTCCCCGCATCACAGGAGGTTGATGGTGCTTCCGTTGTCCACTCTCAAAAAGCTGGTTATACGCTGGGCTTTTCTACCATACACCCAGCGTGACTTGCTGATGAGCTGGCTGCACATACGCTGTTTTGGTGAGGCAGAAATATTCCAGAGAGATGCACAGGTTTCCACAAACCTTTCAGCAGGAGAAGATTTGGATCTAAGAGGAAGGTAAAGGGGGGGGGGGAAAGAAAGAGGTCCGCTGTTCGAGATGGAAACATCCAAAAACATTGCTTTTGGTGCAGTGTCGAGTGTGAACCCTCTACTAAGCCTCAGAAGTTGCTGCAAAATGGAATTATTGCCTGCTGCATCATTTTTTCCATTTCACAGACTGAGAATTTGAGGTCTTAGCTAAAAAGCAGAACCCGTCTTCCCTTCTTGAAGTCAAGGTATGCACTCTCTCGCTTGCTTTCTCCTGAGCCTTGTTCCAGCTCATCTCTATTAATTTACAAAAAGCCATACCATATATTAATAGACAACTTGGCCTTGGAGTTTATTTTGCAGGAGATTTTGTTATTGCCTCATAAACACAGAGCTCCTTTAAATTGTCATCAAAATAAATCATCATAAAATTACTGAAGCAATAGGAAAAAGAAGAAACCTACAGCACTGCTACACCAAATTCTGCTTCACGTAATATGCTGCTCTTTGGTGAAATTCATTGTACTTGCAGGGGTCGAGCAGCATTGCCATGTTCTTCCACCGATAGATGTAGTCTAAAAGAAGCAATCACGTTTTCAGTAAAAGGTGATTTAATTTCCATGGGACTATGAGCTCCAGTCTAGTAGGACCATCTTAACTCTGCTTATGCGCAGCTGGCACTAGCTGCTGTTCTTCACTACTTTGCACCTTAGACAGATATTTATGTCAGAGTAAAGGAGCAGTAATTTATATCTGAGCAGAGCAGGGCTCTTGACGTGGCAGCACTTTGCGCAGGTGTAAATGACAAGCCCAAGGCAGCGGCAAGTCCCGCCGGGGAGATACCGGTAGCCCGTTTCGGGGACGTGGGGAAATGAGACTGCTGGCGGTGATCTGCGCCGGGTGGCCGTCAAAGGCTGTGCGACGCTTTGCAGAAGAGGGAAGATCTGCTTCTGCTGGGCCCCGCGGCTCGGTCCGCGTTCGGGGGTCCATGTTCGGGGGGTCCACGCGGGCCGTGGGAGCCGGGAGCCCCCGCGCGCCGCCCTGCGCCGCCCCCAGGCACGCGCCCGGATGATGTTACGCCAGGAGCGGGGCACTTCTCGGTAAATAAGCTGTTGGCAAATGGCAGTACCAAATTAAATTGCAATAAAGTGTTTGTTTTGTTTCAGTTTTATGCAGGTTTTAAGAGGGAATCCGTGATGAACTGCGTTGTGTATGCTTCCACTGAAATGAAGAGGGTAGCGTGGCATATAAATAAGTTTAGCATTAGACCAGTATCTTTTCCACATTATGACTTGCTAACAGTTTTACAGAAATTTGATTACAATGTTGCTGCGTGGAGAATTCTTTTGCATCTGTTTCACAGATATTCACCTTCCAAATTTTATTTAATTTGTATTGATTTTTGCTGCACTTTCATAAGCAGATATCACACATCTGAGCACACACAAAAATGATTACTTAAGTGATGATTTAAAAATAATGGATGTACATTAGCACATGAATGATTAATTCCTTTTCGTGAGTACAAGCATCCAGGCTATGGCTGAGTAAAATATTGATGGTACAAAGGAAATGAGCTGTTTCTTAATTTAGTTTTGTTCTGGTAATGTGTAACTAATGTTGTTTCCTTCTAGCAATATGCATTTAGTGACCCTTTTAAATTTTAATACCTAGTGATAGCTAAACTAATAGCTTCATGGGACATACAAGAGGGGATTTTGAAAAGATGCAGATATCGTTTACGTACATTAATTTGGGACTCTCTGTAACATATTTAATACAGATGGTACTACCGAAGAGTCTAGATCAAGTCTCTGCACGTAGCTGGCTTTTCGGTAGGAAGCTGCGGCGTTTTTGCGCGAGGCGCGCGGGCAGGTGGGGATCTCCCGGCTGTGCTGGTCTCCTGAGGCTGCGGCGTACGAACCCCGGTCGCGAAGGCCTGGCGCTCTCGTGGTGCCCCTGCGAGTGCGGGGATTTGTGGGGCTGGCACACGGCGGGGACGGGACCGCTCTTCCCACCTGGTGCTTGGGCAGACCTCTGCACGGCAGCCCCACCTGCGCTGGGCTCCGGTGCCACGGCCGTCTCGCGGCTGCCCTGGCTGCGTGTTCCTGGAGGCCCTCGCCGTGACCACGGCCTCGTCCCTCCAGGCTGCTGCGGAGCCCGTGTCCGCGGCGCTGCCGGCCCGTCGGACGTGGAGCGCCTTGCCGCGGGGCCGCGCCAGCTCGCGTGTGAAGTAGGTGCCCCCGGACCACGGCGCTGCGAAAGCAGCCTGTTGAAGATGGCAACTGACACTTGGCTCTTCAATAGGCTATTTTTGGAGTGGGAACAGTTGCTGGCAGCCAGTGCAAAGGGCCTAAATCGGCTTCTGTTAGTCAGCTGCAAAAAAAAAAAAATCTCATTTGCTACAGTGACAGAAGGTTTGGGCTAAAAAGCAAAGCGATTGCTTGCACTTGCACTTGCCGGCCTCGCATGGGTGTGTTCCCTGCAGCTACTTAATCCCCCTGCACCGAGGTGCGTGGCAGTTTGCAGGTGGGAAAGGGAGAGGACCGATGTAGTGCTTTTGAGACAAGAAAGGGTGCTTTCTTATTTAATTTTAAACCGTGATCCTTTGATATTTTCCACTGCTGCAATGGATATTATATGGTAATCCTGCCAGGACATTTTATACGTGAGGAAGAGTTTGAGGGTTGGCTCCCCAGAATGACATTTGAAAAATATAGGGTTTTTTTTTTTTCCATTGTCAACGGAGAGAAAAGAGGGATCTTCACGCCGCCCCAACCAGGCTCTCTGCTGCACGCGGGCAGCCGAAACGCGGCAGGGCGTGAAACCCCGCGGCTTTGAGGGCAGCCCCAAGCGCCCACGGCCCCGGGAGCACGTGCGGCCGTGATGCCCTGCTCCTCCTAGGAGGGACTTGGGTTGTGTTGCCAGGCTGGTTCCAGCCCCGCTGCACGGGACACATGGTCATCACGGGTCCCGCAAATGCGGGACGTTATCCGGGAAGCACCTGAAGAGCTCTGATAAAAAACCCATCCCTGAATTGATAGGAAAGCTGCGAGTAACCTGCAGTTATCTTTGGCTACTGGAGAATAGAGACATTATTATAAAATGATTTACTTGCTATAACGTGGCTGCTAAAATCCTGGCACCTTGTTATGCGACTAATTAAAAAGAGACGAATCTATAAAAGGAGCTGAAACACTTTGGCTGGAGCCACAAATGCTATTTCTTCCACTGCTTCTCAGATGGAGGATCACTTTTTGCGCCCTCCCCGTATCCCAAAGGGGCAGGAGGGAGGTGGGCGGCCGCACTCCGAGCAGCAGAGCGGCTGTCGCAGTCCCGGTGCCCGGCTGAGAACGGACGTGTCGCGGCTTCTTCTTATTAAGCCGCGTTAGATAAGAGCGTGGGCATTCCTGCCTGAGCCTATTTCTCCAAATCAAGAGCGTTTGGCAATAACTTGGTGATGACTGCTTGCTGCTTTGTCGTGTATTTTCGCTGTGCTAGTTCTTCCAGCCTGTGCTGCCCAAGGGAGGCGATGTCCTGGGCCAGGCTAGGTGCCAGCGCTGCGTTGTGCTTCCGCGGCTCCGAAGCGCTTTCTACACTTTGGACCCCGCGCACACCCCTCTCCTCCCCGGCCGCTCCCTCGCACGCCCGTTTCTCGCACGACCTGTCGCAGGAGTCAGCATTTCCCGGACGCGGGCAGCTTTGCGTTGCTCCCGGGCGGCGGGCTGGCACGCACAGTCGTGCGGCCGCTGGCAGGTTACGATCACTGCAGCGGCGTGGAGATGAAACGGGCCGTCTAGCTCCCCGTCACCCCCTGCCACCGCACGGCCGAGGAGGAGCAGTCATCCAGCGCCCAGGGCAGAGCGGCGGTCAGCCGTGGCCCGGGCCGGCTGGCAGGACTGCGGCTCTCGGGAGCGGAGCGCCGCATCGAGCGCTGGGGGGGACCAGGAGTAGCAGGAACTCCGGAGGAGGAAAGGTGCTCGCACTCGCTTTTGCATCTCAGTTTTTGTAATGAGGAACACAGAGAAAAATGAATGTTGTTTGTACTCACTCACTCTGTGTAAGTGGAAATTTTTCTCCTGCGCTAACCTGCAGCGCACAGCACAGAGAGGAGCGATGCTTTCATGGCTGCCTCTTACGGCTGTTCCGTAGAAGAGACTTTGCAGCCCACAGCTCATGCACCAGAGGGGACACGGAGGTTTGCCAAAGCTAGAAGTCATTTTTCAAACAAACTGCAATATCAGATAAGGCCATAAGTGTTGAAAAAATAATTAAAGGTATCCACCTACGTCCCAAGAACAAAATATTCTAGGCTAAAGCCAGATACTGCGACGTCAAGGGCCAGGCACTAAGCAGAAACTCCGGTTAGCATGCCAAAGACAGCAGCTCCTGTTACTACGGCTGCTGCGCGGGCTGTGAACTCTCTGCGTGTCACGGAGGTAAAGGTAAATAGCTGATCACCCCTCTGCAGACCTCGGGCGAGCGGGTGCTTGCTGCCGGGCGGGAGTGGGCGGGGGACGCGGCCAGGCTTCCCGCCGGAGTTCCTGCAGACACGCGCTTCCAAGCCCCTTGTTTACCTCGCTATCTTTAGTGAGCACTGGCGTTAGCTATTTTCTAAGTACCCTCCCTCCGTCGAACATGAAAAATGTCTGTCTGATCCTGTACAACTGTTTCCCGTCACCCAAATGAGGCCGGGTTTTGGCTCCTGCCTCCGCTGGGGCCGGACAGCTGCTCGGCTGCGCCGGCCCAAGGAGCTACCTCGGCTCGCACGAGGGATTCGGGCCGTGCGCGACTGCGTTCCTAGGCTCATATTTAGGGCCTTAATCCCTTGGGTTATATTCGGCGGGACAGCGAAGGAGCAGGGCTCGGGTGCGCCGGTGCCTGCGTGAGCCTGCACACGCGCCCTTGCCCAACTGCTGGGTTTTCCATAACGCTGAAACCTCCGCGACTGTGAAACGTCCTCCCTCGGCTGTCACCTGCGGACTCACCTCCGCATAGGACGCGACTGCTGCTGTACGGAGCCAAGCTGATTCACTCTGGCTTTTACGGGCCCTGGCATGAGTAATGTGATACTGATCTACAGATAAATTAATCCACCGGTATTTATAACCTGGACACAATTGCCTCTCCCACTAACTGCAAGTTTGGAGCTGGGACGCTTAGGCGGCAGCTTTCCTCTAGCTCTGGGCTGTCTGCTGCTTCCTCTGGAAGCTGTATGATTGACTAAATTTCTAAAGGAATATTTGATTTACCTTAAAGAAAACATCAATCTTGCCCTTGGTCATTCTTACTGATAGGCAGTAATATATCTTTTGAGCCAGGCCATAAAACACTTAAAGTCTGAGCCTAGTGAAGTAAATAAAAAGATAAAATTATTGTCTGTTCCCATCCTACATTATCTTGTAATTTACACATAAATAACAGTGAAATAATGAAAGTTTTCAGGCCTTTTTCTGTTGTGAAGGTCATTGGGTCTCCAAAGGGCAAGGGGGATTCATCACACACAATCGATTACAGGATTAGGTAATCCCCTAAAATGGGATGGAAAAGTGATTTTGTGCAACTTAAGTTGCTATATATAATTAAGTAGAAAACATTAAGTATCTTGTCATCATACTTGCAATTATATACCATGGACGTAGATTTGTTACTAATACATCTTTTCATTTGCCTCTGCCTGAAAAAGGCAGTATTTACTACTAGTGAGGAACAGGATGGGTACACGCTGCGGATGGTGAATCTGTACTGACGGGATAGCTGCACGACAAATGAAATTTTGGAAATTAAAATCGTAGACTGTGGTGGAGATCACCTATCAGTCTTGGAAGTATGCCATTAAATCTGATTAGAGTATTTTGTTTATATTACTTCGGATGTTTGAAGTGAATTCCCTCCCTACCAAGTGATAGGTGAGGTAATATACCCACCTGGAGGGCTAATGACTGTAGGGAAAGCAGGGGGACTCTTGCTCCCGGTGATTCCCGGAGACATCTGAAGTGCTGAGAGGCGTCAGCAGCACCGGCACCACGGCAGTGCCGTCAGCGGGGCTTCTCTCTTCCCAGCCCTGTGCCTGCTGCCCTCTGCGGCCTGGCCCTCTTTGGGGCTTTTCTGCAAGATTGTTCTTTTGCAAGGACCGGGAATTAGTCACGTATTGCAGCAATCCGTGCAGGAAGGTGCCATGGCCAGGCTCGCTGGCCTGAAGGCGCTGGCCTTGCACAGCTGAAGGTGGCGGGGAGCGCGTCGGCAGGAAAGACCAGTTTTGCAGCTAGGCTGTGCCCGGTTACCTTCCCTGCTTGACACCCTTTTCTTAGTTTTGACATAGAGACATCCAGATTTCACTGTAAGCACATTTCAAGCAGTAAAAGGCACAGTGCGAAGCATTGCAAACGCTGCGTCCGTGCCTTTCCCCTCTCTGCTGACGCGGGATTCCCTCCGCCGGCCACGAGGCCTGGCCGTGGGCCCATCTGCGCCAGACCCCACGCGGTCCCATCTGCGCCAGACCCCACGCGGTCCCGTCTGCGCCAGACCCCACGCGGTCCCGCTGGCTGACCCACACAGTGCTGCCAAAGCATAAAAACCTATTTGTGTTTCAGTTATTTTTATTAATTACTGGCACATGTCCTCCGCCTTCCTAGAGGACGGGGGGGAATTGAAGAGCAAGTGCACTGCCTTTCAGTCGGACTTTTGCCTAAGAAAGGACTGAGAGCAGATATTAGATTTATCACTCAGAAGTGCAATACAGCGATAGTGTTGTGTGTGCGTCTCAAGGCCAGGTGACAGCTGATGGTCCCGGCTGGGCATGGTTTTTACACCAGCTAGAAAGACGAACGCAAGAACGGAGGCGTGTGCAGATGTTGAGACCAGGCAGAGCCAGGCTAAGCTTGCCAAGGTGGGGTGCACGTCCCGTCCGTGTTAGTGGAAAATTATCACTCCGTCTTCCAGCTGACGGCATGCACCTGAGATTGCCGCACATCCCCAAAGAGGAGGCAGGCTCGACAGACACGAAACGGAGAGAACAATGATGTTAAATTGAGGTTTTGACAGTCAGAAATGCTCCTAAAAAACTACTTTAAAAACAATTCTCAACACAGTATCCATGAAGATCTTAAAAGACAGTGTTGAAACTGTTCTGAGTCTCCCTCTGTTTTACCAAACGCTAATCACGCGGAAGCACCTCCTATAATTTTCTGAAAACTGACAAGGGTGAGAAAGGGGGTTTCACATCACTGGGAAAAAAATGAGATTTTTTTTTTTTCCTTCGAGCTTTATGAAGAACTATGCTTGTGTGCTACCTGAATCAGATACTACTTACAGAGATAAAAATCACAGTGTCTTTTTTTAATACTTACCACTCTTTATACAGTACTTGACTTATGCCCAATTATTTGCCTGTATCAACAGAGCGCAGCCGTGCTACATTAGCAGTTTGCTATTTTTAGCCAATCGGTGTAAATCATGAGCCACCGTGCTCTGAAACGTCTCACTTCTGGCGCGTGTTGATACTGCTGCAGGCGCCGGACTCGGGGAGCAGCAAGCGCTGGCTGCACTGGTGCGCCTGGCCGGCCGGTGCCATCTCCACCACCGCTGCCAGGCCGCCCGCGTCGGGGCGACCGGAGGGACGTCATCGCACTGCGCTGCGGGCAGGGTGAGGACCCGCCCCGTGGGATTTAAACCGGGGGGGAGGCAGTGAGGGTGAGTACGTGGCCCCAAGCAGGGCCGTAGCCCCGGCGAGGGCTGGTGGAGGCGCGAGGCTGCGGGAAGATGGAAGGCGTCCCTCTGGCAAGCGCGAGGGAGCACCGCGGAGCGAGCGATGCTGCGCCGCGAACGCTAGCAGTGGACCGCCGAGACGAGCTGTTGGCTTCCACATGTGTGTCTTTAACCGTGTCCTGTGATGAGCTGAGAGATGCTATAGGTTGGGCTTCCTATTTTTTTTACGTTTCTGTTTTAAAAAGTCAAAGGAGAGAACTGCTCACCGATCAATAGAGATGAAAAGCCTATTTTTCTTGGAAATTGTTCCTCATTTATTCATGCGCTATACATGGCTGTGACTATCTGCCCTGCCCCATACGGCAGCTGCCTGGGTATCGACAAGGCACTAAGGCACATAAAACGGGAGCTGCATGAAAATAGTACTTCTAGGTTGTTAACAGAAACTGATATTGTCAGACAGGCTAATATTTACCTCTGCTTTGGGAACATTAGTTATTGAAGAGCACCTTAAATTGTCCCACTAATTTTATGCATTCATAATAAATAAAGTCTCTTCTCTTTTTTATCAAAATGAATTACAATCAAGATCAGTCATAACATCTGCACATTGCAACTTAGATCTAAATACAGTGAATATAAAAACGGCATATGTCTACTTCATCATAAATTGCATAGCTAATCCATAGTAAATTACATATCAATTACTCTGTACGGTCCCACCCTGCAGACAGATGGCTGGAAGCGCTGTTGGAGTGTGGTGCTTCTTGGAGGAAAGAAAAGGAAAATATTTGGTTAAAACATAAGGACTCTTACAATACAACATCATCACATCCTGGCGTTACCGCACTTTGACCGTGCCTCTAACCGACAGTCGCTGTTTTCATTGGAAGTGACACAGCCCAAATGAACCTGTCCTCCAAACGCCAGCTCCCGTGGCACTTGGCTGCCGTGGCCTCGCGGCGCTCGGGTGCTGCCACGGCAGAGCTGCCCGGCGGCGGGGGCACGAGACGGGGCGCCCACCCCGCGCCGCGGCCCCTCCGCAGCCGTGCCCACCACCGCCGGGCTGCCGGGCTGCCTTCGGCGAGCCGCTGCGCTCCTGGAGCCAGCTCGGCCTTGCTTATACGCCCAGTGGAGGCAGTCAAGTGGGATAAAATGTCCATTTGAAGCACCCATTAGTTTAATATTATCCACATTTTTCATAAAGCAAAACCCCCAATTTGTTGTCCTAACAGATGGTGATTCTTCTACGCGTGCATAAATTCTGAATAGGCTGCTCGCATCTTCACACCGGTTAACAAAAAGAGCGGTGCTGGAGTCTGCACAACGCTTTGAGGGTGGGAAGTCTGGCCGCAGAGCGGAAGCGCCCCTACTTTCCGCTCCCCTACGCTACGCCTGGGGAGAGGGCTGGTCCTGCAGGGCCGGCTCAGCGCGAGGGGCTCCTCCGGGCAGCGGGCGCCCGCTGGCGCTCAGGCCGTTTTCGCCTGCCGCTCTATTTCCGATTCTGCCGATGTGTTTCTTTTACAAATCAGTCACTGTAGAGGTAATTAACATTTAAAAGCCAGGTTTCTTTTAATTCCATTAATATATTTGTGACAAGAAATGTGCTGGCAGAATTCAAAGGTTAAGAGTTACAATGAAGAACAAGTTTTAGGATAAATGAAAGTTAAGGCCTAAAATAGCTTGACAATACCCCATTAATCTGCACACTATTGGCACAATAGTGGTCTGTTGTGTCAATGAGGATTTAAGGAGCTTTGCAGCACATGTTACTGATGGTTTATCATATCAATAGGCGCCTGCATATATTTGTGTTAAAACCTGTGGCTGTATAATTCCTTTACTGACTGCACACATATTGTAAATGCACATACTTTAAATGCTTCCATAAAGTGGTTTCTAGCCATGCAGCAAGTTTTGAAAGTGTAATAAACCACCATATTTAATATTTAAAGGTACATTTATGATTATGAGACTCGGCTACACCAAAATCCTCCAACACGTCGTACTTCAAGCTGAAACCCTGTGCCCTCCAGGGATGCACTCCAGCGCTCAGCGTTGTATCACCAGCCTAATTGAAGCAAAAGGAGATTTAACCTGCATTAATCTCTCATCCTGATACATGCAAGCCGCGAGTCGCACCGTGGTGGGGAGGCAGAGCGGGGACGCGCTGTCCTGCCTGCGCGCTGCGGGGCGGAGGGGAGCCACGGCGCGAGCGGACGGAGGCTGCCCCACGGCTGCCCGAGCCTCCCCGGCCCTGCCGCCACGGGGCACCGCTGCCCGGGACCCCTGCAGCCGGCCACGAGAAAGGATATGGAGAATGAAAGCACGGGCAGCCTTCGAGGCCTGTGCGTTTTCTGGCCGGCGCCACCACCAGGCATTGCAAAGCCAGGGAAGCAAGTCCCACAGCTGTGATGTCCTGGCGTGGGCAGCTTGCACCCAGGCGTGCCGCCCTGCTCGAAACCCGCGCGAAGCGGGGCTGCGCGGAGCAGACGTCCAAGCAAAGGGCTGCAGAGCTGCCTTGCGCGCTGACGCTTCCCTTTGATGCAGCCCCGCTTGCACTGTGGGCTTTCCTTTTGTCCGCAGGCTGCGATTTGATTCCTAATCAAGCCGGTAGTCTCCATCCCGGCATCTTCGCGCAGCCTGCACATTTCGATGCTTTTCAGCTCGGGGCTGCTCGCGCGAGGAGGAAATAAAGACTGTCCCTGCACCTGTAACCAGGCCAAAGCTGCCGGGGCGCAGCGTGGCCGTGCTGCATGTTGCTGCGAGGAAGCCCGTGAGGATTTTGCCTTTAGCCTCTCACCACTAGGAAACATCAGGGGGAGACAGCCAAGGCACTGAGTTGCCAAAAATGCCCTATTCCCATGGCTGAGAGATTTTGTTGGCACGGTCTCTAAAGAGAATTTACTAGGGGCCAAATCCTGGCGCCCTCGCCGCGATGAGTCGGCTCTCGAGAGGCAGCGCTCCCACGGCGAGCGGGGGGGGCGGGGGGGGGGGCGTGTGTAAAACCTGCAGGATCAGCCCCAAACACAGCCTGCGCGCACCAAGCGCTCCTCGTGGGAGGGAGGGAGGGGAGGGCCGAGGGGGGCGGGACGGCCCTGCCCAGCAACCTGCGCGCAGGGGCAGGCGCCGGGGGTCGCATCCTGCGAGCGGCAGGGCCGTCCCCGCAGCGACAAGCTGCACGTTGTTTTCCCTCCCAATTTTTCTGTTTTCCCACCGTGCAACAAAGCGCGGATGATACAGTTTGGCGAGTAATCCTCTTTCTTTTTTTTTTTTTCCCCTTCCAGGGGCATCCAAAATATTTCGTGCAGCTTTAAGCCTTAATTAATTCATATTTCATGTGAAAAAAATGAGTAAGTGACAGCTATTTCCTGGACTTCATTTCTGGGATTAAACCCTTTGTTTCTGCAATATCTGACAGGATTTGGGACAGGCACTTAAAAAGATGTCATTTCAAGGACATTCCCCACCACCGCCCGCGAAGTACTTGTCTGCAAAATTGAGTCTCATTAGCCTGCAAAATTACATTGCTCGCAATGACTTTTCTTTCAAAGTAGAAAATGAGAATTTCTGTATTAAGAAGGGGAGGCGGTGACGGCGAGGGGAAAAAAAAGAAAAAGCCTTTCTGATGGCTTCGCCCCAGCTGTTTATCTTGGTGGTTACGGGGCGGCGCCGGGATGGGAGCGGGGTTGTTTTGGGGGGGGGGGGGGGGGCAGGTTTCCCAAGGAGGGGGATGAAACTCCGGCCGAAGTTGGCCGGGGCGCCGCGGGGCCGCGGTGAGGGCCGGGGAGGGGACGCGGGGAAGTTGGCAGCGGCGCGGGCGCGCTGTTTGCGCGGCGGCGGGGGCGGCGGCGGGGGCGGAGCGAGGCCGGGCGCGGGGCGCCGCCGGGGCGCGGCGGGACAGCGCGGCGCGGCGCGGCGAGGGGGCGGGCGAAAATAAATACATGAAAGGGAGGGAAAGGGGGGGGGGGGGAAGGCAGCCGCCGGGAAGGGGGTGGGCTCTGGCGGGCGCGCCGCCCCCGCGCTGGCTCGGCACCGAGCGGAGCGGCAGGGGATGGGGCGCCCGGCGGGGGCAGCGGGCGGAGGAGGCGGCCCCGCCGGCGGGCGGCCGTGGGCAGCGGCGGCGGCAGCGGCAGGTACGCGGGGCGGCGCGGGGCGGGCGGGCAGCGGGGGCAGCCGCGGAGGCGCCGCTCGTCCCTCCCGGCGACGCGGCCCCGCCGCCCTCGGGGCGCTGGGGGTGAGTCGGGGCGGGCGGCCGCGGAGCGCGGAGGAGCGCGGAGGAGCGCGGCGGGGCAGCGGGGCAGCGGGAGCCGCGCTGCCGGGTCCCGGTCGGTTGCGGACGGGAAGGAGCCCGGGAGGCGGCAGGGACCGAGCCCCGAGCCGCCCCGCTCCGCGTCCCCGAGCCGCTGCGGACGCGGCGCCGTTCAGGTGCAAAGCGGAGAAACTTTTTGTGCTTGGGGGCCGGGTGGGGGGTGAGGGGGGGCGTTTCGGCTCTGCAGAAACCGATACGGCAGCTTTCAGGGAGCAATTAGAAAGGGTTTAAAGCCTTCTTCATTATTTATAAGCGCTGGATGGAAATGAAAGGTCACGCAGATATTTCTAGGTGGAGATTATGCCTGTGTTTTGAAGGGGATCTTTTTTAGACTATGGTCGTTGTGTTTTGTCTTGCAAGTTGGAATATGCTGTTAAGTGTGCTTTAGGCTGATATTTTGAAAATCCTGTTCCAGTGGGTGTCCCACTTGTTAGCACGAATGTGGTGCTCCGCTGATCAGTTAGCAGTTGTCCTCTCATCTTTGAGTTGCTTCATAATTCTGGTCAGATTATTCCTCTGCTGCTGGCATTAACCTGCAGTTTTAGCAAAATCCGACCCTCGGTGTGTAAAGTCATCTGTATTTACGTGTGCGTGTGGTTCGGAATACATTTACTTTTGAGCAGAGCAGCAGCTATGATGGTTCCTAATGCTCGCATATGTGGTAGTTGCTGTGCAGATGGTATTGTAGCTTATCCGTGTACACACACACGCGTACACACACACACTTCACACGTAGCGTGCGGGAATTGCAGCAAAGAACTTCCTCCAAAATACCAGGCAGTGCTCTGTAAATACATGGCGTTATTTTCACGGTCATTTTCTTCAGGAAAAACGTGGATCTTTATTAGGATACGTACGTGTTTGAAGCTGTTAGTGTTTTGAGGAGGTAGACATGTTCTTCATTAATGTTTATTAATTCACTTAAATATTATTTGAGGGGACAACTTGCTACTGTGTTAGAGGCTTTTAATGCTGGTGTATCTCTCTCTCTCTCTCACACACACACGCACAAATACTTTCACAGAGAATTTTCTGAGGTTCTTTCTTTTTTTCCAAGTTCAACAGGAAGCTCATTGTGAAGCTTTGTAATCACTTTTGTAGCTAAAGAGAATAGACTTTTTTTCTGCTTTATTCACGCTGTAAAATTCTATGCACCTCTAAAGTCTACTTAAGTTACTATTCAGTAAATTAAGCTGTACGTAATCATGTTTAATGTAGTAAGTGACAGGCATATTCTGTTATGTTGGCAGATATTGTATAAACATTTACTCTGGCTTATATAAATACAAATTGCCAGATGAGTGCTCTGATTTTTTTTTTCTTGTCTATATAATCATGAACTTTAACACTTTTTGTAGTAAGCAATATAAAGCTCAACTGTTTTAAAAACAGGAAGAGAAAGTTTGTATTGGGAATTTATTAGCATTCTGAATTATGTAGTTCAAATTTGTTTTCAAAAGGACAGCCAAAAAAGTGTAACCCAGAGGCTTTAAATGGGAGTCTTTAAAAGGCTTCTCACTTTCATCTGCACCTTTAATTACAGTGAACAACTACCTTCCTCCTTCCTATCCTGCAGTCTGTTGCTACCTCTTCTCATTTATGGGAGAGATGCAACAAAGATAGCATCCTCTCCCAAACGGGCGCCGTGCGATGCAGGGGAGTGTGCCAGGAATACAGCCACGGCCCCGTCAAAGCCCTGCACACTGGCTCGGTGGCTGCCTTTTTTTTTTGCTTTTCTTTCTTTTTTTTCCTCCTCCTTCCTGCAGTTACTCATGCCCTTTTAGCTGGACCATCTGAACGTTTCTACCTCTTTGGTTTGGCTGATCTGAGCTGACTGTTACCGCCGACACGTTAGCCCTTGGAGCTGCTGTAACTTTGATGTAGACTTACGAAGTGCACACATTTAGATAGCATGCCTAATTATATATGCAATTAATTCTGACTAAATGGATCTTAGATCTGATCGGTCCTGTCATAGGAGATACATGAAGGCAGAGAAAAGTAAGTAATAGAAGCTCACTTTAAAGTATTTGTAATAAGGTGACTGCTGATGGTCTTACAGTTAGTCACATGAAGATTGCAGCTCTCAATATTTTTTTTTTATTCTCCTTAAAATCTTATTGCACTTAACACAGGGTTCAACATCCATTGAAGTCCGGATAAGTCTGGTTAGCTGGACGGTACCCTGTTTAGCAGTGTTGAAAATGCTTTGGATATGCTTCCTTCTGAAAAAAATGTGAAATCTGAAGTCAAGTGAAGATGATATGTGAATGTGGTCAGTTTTTATCAAGTGTCTTATGAGTGACATGACAGACAGAGACTTACTCTCCTGGCAGAGACCATTTTAGTGCCAGTCTCCCCAAGCAGGACAAAGGAAGTACTTCTACAAGCAGCTTAAGTGTTCATGTAAGCTTGTGTTGAGCGTATTTGTGTTGCAGTCTGATAGTTTGCAAAGAATACACTATATGTTTGCTTTGCTTAATGAACAGCAGAGATGGTGGTTGATTACATATTTTTGTGTTAAACATACCTATAATTCCAGTTTAAAAAAAAAATCAGACATCTTTCCATTGGATAAAGTAATAATTTGCTTCACGGGTAATTAAGAAAAGATGGAAGGCATATTATTTGCATTGGGTAGTGTAAGTTATTTTCAGTCTTAGCAGCTCTCTATATAATTAAAACAGTTCAAATGTTGCTTTCATCAAAACTGCTGTTAGAGCAGATGATCTCTTTTTTATGCATCAGATAAGCTACTGCAGTAACAGTTAAAATGTATCTAAGCCATTTTATTAAGTTGTTGCTTGTTCTGTGCATAGCTGCCAGGCTCAAGTTGAGGAGAAGGTGGGCTCCGGTTTGCTCCGCGCCGCGTGGAGAAGGTGCCCGGCCCACGTGGCGCTGCCGGCTGCCGGGGCTGGGCAGAGCCGTGCGTGGAGGCCGTCCCGGCCCGCTCTCCCCTGTCGCCGCTCGGCTCGGCGGTGACTGCAGGACGGCTGATCCCAGAAGTCAATGTGGTTTATTCGAGCAGGAAGGCTGCTGAGTGGTCTCGCTTCCAGAGTCAGATGTTTGCGTAACCACAGAGATCGCGTCTGGAGCGCACGTATATGCCGTGCGAGTCGCGCTTAGCCCCCGACTTCCCTCTTCCTCGAGGCTTTTGTTCGCTAACCCAGATTAGCATTTTAACAACCCCAAAGTGAACTCCGGCCATTCTCCGCGCTTGGACAGTGTGTGTAGGCCATCCATCATCCTGTCCTTGGCCACAACAGGCTACTGGCTCCATAGCCGTGCGGAGCCACGCCGAAACCACCCGGCTGTGAACGGCACAGCTGGCTGCAGCCATTTCTTCTTCCGCGCCGCCGGCAGCATTGTCCGGCCGCGGTAACTACAGCTCCCCTCCGGAGCGCGGCGTCGCTGCGCTCGCCGGCGCGGGGCCCGCCACAGCCCGCCGGCACACCTGCAGCCCGGCCCTGCTCCGCCGTGGGAGCCCGCGAGCTGAGCCCGGCCGCCCGCGGGTCGCCGTGTGCCTTGGACGACGCGGGACTTGCTGCTTTAACGGAGCCGCAGGCGCTGCCAAAGGGCTCAGACAGGAACGGAGAAATCCGGCTGCGCGTTTCACACATTCTTGTAGAAGCCTTTTCAGTTCCCCAACGGAAACCACGTGGCTTCGCAGGATCTGTGCCCAGACTCTAATAGTTGCTGCAGATGCGCCCCTTGGTTTGCTTTGCAGATCCGGGAGTGTGATGGAGGAGAAGGTGCTGCAGGATTTATTGCCTTCTTAACCCTGCCGTGTTCGAAGAGCGGCAGGTGAAGGCACTCATGGCACCATCCTGGCTTCACTGGCTGAGATTTTTGCATAATTTAAGCAGATTGGCCCCGCGCGGCTCTGTGCAAGACACAGCTTTCTTCCCAGAAGAGGATTCTGGTTTCAAGAGCGAAGGAGGTCAAGAGGGGAGGGGTTGGGATCGAAGTGGAGGAGCAAAGAGGTGGTGATGGAAGAGGAGGAGCGAGGACCTCGAGCAAGCAAGTGACATTTGTTCTCTCCAGAATGGTTACAAACCTTGTAAATGAAATCGCTCCCCAGACAGCTTTGATTTATATTCTCGCGCAGCAGATTGGCCTTGGTCTGCCCGACCTTGGTAACATTACAGAGGTCGGATTTGCACACAGATACTCTCCTTGCGGGAAGGTTTGTTGTTGCTGTTGTTTTTGTTAACCATTGCGCCGAAGAGCCCCATCGCAGGCCGGGTTGCTAATTTGATATGCGCTGTATAAATACGGGGTAGAAAAGGTGGTTCCTGCTCCCCGCGGTCGATGGTTTAGGGGAGGCGGCAGCAGCGGGGCGCTGGCAGGCAGGCCAGGGCCGTCCAAGCAGTGCGTGCCGGGGAACGGGACACGTGTGTCCGTAGGCTTCGGAGCCACGCGGGCGCTTTGAAGAGGCTTCGGGATGGGAATAACGAGCTAATTGGCAGCCGCGTGCTGGGGGCTCTTCAAGCGCGGCGGCCGGCGCAGAGGCGCTCGTTCGGGAAGGGGACGAGCGAGAAGCCGCAACGGGCCTCGCGGGCCGCCTGCCTGCCCACCGGCCGGGGGAGCACTGCGTGGAGGGATGGGAGGCGATCAGCTGGCCGCTCCTCTCGGCTGTTACAGGAATAATAGGCTTTTCCTAACGCGGGCGACATGGTTCAGCTCTGTCACGCCAAATGGCGGTGACAGCTGGGCCGCCGCTCTCCGGAGCAGTTGTGATGCGCTGGCTCGCGCCGCCGCCGTGCGGGGGGACTTTCCTCGGAGCGCGTCACGGCGTAAGGCTAAAGGTGTTTCCCTCGGGCACCCGTGTCCTGGGGCAGGCCGGGCCTCGTCCCCCTGCCCTGGCGCGCGCAGGGCCGTGCTGGGCCGCTGCCCCCTTCCCCGCGCGTTTCCCGGTGCCGTCAGCCGACGCCAGCGGCAGCAGCTCTGCAGACAGCACGGGCAGGAAGTGTTGCTGCTATTCCCGTCTGTGTGTATCATGACAGACACTTCAGGGTCAAAAGAAAACTCTCACGCTTGTATTTCAAGCCCTTGTTTATATATCCCTGCACTCCGGTGCGTGCACGTGTACACACGCACATGGATGCAGGCAGCCAGCCCGTGGTGCGTGCAGGCGCTCTTCTGGCCTGCCAGGCTATGGCTCCATCGTGTCTGTTTAACTCACAAGAGTCTTAGGGTGAATAGTTAAGACTGCAGTCTTAAAATTTTACATGGTGTTTGAACGTAGTCCACGTTCCGTCCCGCCGAACGTTCGGTCCCACGCTAGTGAGGAGGCGGTGATGCTGCCCGCTGCTGTGATGGTAGTTAAAATTAAGAAAGGGCCGTAACTGCTGTGCGGGTCCCCAAAGCCAGCAGCACCCAGGGACACGGCCGGGTGCTGCACGTCGGGGCCCTGCCCGGGCCCGAGGAGGGTGGGTGTTTGCAGAAGCGGCACCGAGCGGGCGCGAGGCAGGAGCGGTCGGTCCCTCCGCGTTGCGCGCGGCCGGCGGGGAGCCGCCGTGGGCACCTGGTGCAAATATGGCCATTTTGTGCATCGCCACCTGGGGAAGAGTGCCGAGGTGAGGGGGTAGGGAGCAGCGGAAAAGCGGTGGCATGAAAGCTGTCAACAGTGTCCCCAGGTGTCTCATGAACGGAGTAATAAGGGAAAAAAGCCCTTTTGCAGAGTTGAATGGCTTCCTTCAATTTGCAAAGTTCTGCTCTCCGTGACAGTTTCTTAAACCCGGCACATGTTTATCAAAGATGAACACTGAAAAGCCAGTAATTTGTTTTTGCTCAGTGGATCATATTTCCTTCATAAAGTAAGTGCTGTGTGGATATTTTTAGCAATGTGTAATTTTTTTTTCTTCTTAATGATAACCTTGGACAAAGATAATCAAATCCCCTGCTCAGGGAATTAATCTGATTCCCTGCAAGGGTATGGCTAAAACTGGTTTGGTTCTGTGTACCACTGGGCAGGTTTCGCTATGGAGCTGGATTATGGCTTTTCCTTCCCCGAAAGCATCAGGTTTTCATCCTCGCCAAAGACATAACAAACATGACTGAAGAGTGGCCTTACGTGGCAAACTGTGCCAGCACAAACATGCGTGTATTTGGTGCAGCTGTAGAGATAAATAAAGCTGTAGAGATAAGATGCACATATACGATTACTGGCCCAGTATTACTAGCGATAACATGGGGATTTAGGGGAGCCTTGCGATTGTATCGGGGGCCGTGCAAGGCAGGTGTGGAGGAGCGGCTGGGACAGGCTGTAGTGTAGCGCTCTAAAGCCCTAAGTCTCATTCCCTGATTTGCCACAGATTTCTTAAGACCTTGATTCAAGCGCTTGTGGTCCATATGTTACTGATTTAAATGTTTTTTTTTCTTTATTATTATTATTTCTAAAGCTCTGATCCACAGTTTCGCTGTGGCACTAGCCAGAATGTCAAAGCAGTGCGATACTAACTCTTCCCTGCCTTGCAAAGCCTGTCCTGCGGCGACGCGGCTCGCGTAAAGGCGGCGGGGCGGGCGAGCTGGTGCGCCCTGGTGCCAGTCGTCCATCCAAAGCACCGGTGCCTGCAAGGTGCTGAATGCACGGGCTCGGCAGGCTGCGGTCGGCCCGTGAAATGATTGACCCCAGCCCACGGCCTCCTTCCTGCGCTGTGGAGGTTCCCCGAGGCGGTGGGATGCCTGGCAGCACGGGTCGTGCCTCAGCGTGGTCCTGTGCCAGGATACCTGTGGTTGTGCATCGCTCCGATCGTGCCTCCAACCCCAGACCAGCTTCTGAAGCACCGGGGAGCAACAACATGGATATAATTTACCTTTCTCCATTTACGTCTGTTTAATAACTTTTGCTGAACGTGGGCCAAGGAAGCGCCAATATGCTACACGGAGCCCAACGATATCTCCAGTGTAAAAAATGTCTCGCTGCTACCCCTCGGCTTTCCTGATAGTCCACATGCTCCCAGGAGAGCCGGCCTCAGCACCGCCCAGGATGCGCCTCAGCAGCTCTCCTGGTGCTGGAGGCACGGGGGGGTTCCCGGGGGGTCACAGCCAAAGTGCCAACGTGCCCCTCGCCCCGCAGACATGATGACCTGTATGATACATTTACAAACGCAGACTCACAGACTACCAAAGCAGCAAATGTAATAATGTGATCCAACTGCTCAGTGCAAGGCTAGAAAGAAATGTTTTTCTGCCATTATGTGAAAATTTAGCGTGACTGGAACAGAGTCTGCATTTGATTAGGCAATTTAAGAAATGTAAGAGACTTTATACTGTAGGGCAGTGCTGCAAAACAATTGCTCGGAACATGTTCTAAAATTGGTTTGCTTTCACCCGGTCTCCATGTGTTTCTGCACGACATCTCAAATGAAAATATGAGCAGTCACATGGCAAATGACTGCATTTGGATATTATAGCAAATAAAAGCAACAGTTTATACAATTTTGCCAAACTTTGAGTAGCCTTTGAGAGGAAAAGAATATATATCTAAAACTCTCCCTCTGTTTACTTTCCAGCATGGGAAAAACATTTCATAACACATCCTTTCACTGGAGTAGTTAATCTTTAACGCTTAACAAGATAATAGCAAACGTTAACTTTGAGCTCGGCTTCCTCCCTCTTCCATGCCTGCATTTGCACGTATAATTGATTGTGCCAGGAAAGTGGCAGAGCACATGCTTTGCATATACAAACAGGGAGCTGGGTGGCCAGCTACCAGATTTGTCCATGCAGAAAAACCACACATAGTTTGAAAACATGTTGTTCGCCAGCCTCCCTAGGCAGTCCTCCTGCGGGCAGGACTGGATGGGCGCGCGGCTCCGCGGACGGCAGGCGGGTAACACCCGCGCGGTGCTTGGGACGCCGCGATGGTTTGTTGCCAGTTGAGAGCCTTCTCTCTCTCTCTCTGCCCTCACGTTTTCCATTTACTTTCTCGCCGAAGCGAGAGCGATGCCGCTGGGCAGCCCCTCTGCCAGGCGGCAGCAGCGCCCGAGCCCCGGCGCGGATCAGCACCGCTGGCGGCGCAGCAGGGGCGGGCGCCGAGGGAGGGCTGCTTCCCGGGCGAGAGGGAGGGCGACGCCGTCTGCGCCGCCGCCTGTTAGACAGCAGATGTGCCTCCTCCGCCGTGCGAATTCCCTTAGGCTCCAGCCGTCCCGCTTGTTGGGGAATATTCTCCACCCTGAACCTCGCTCCCGTTCCCGGACGGCCCGTTCCCGTCCTCCCGCAGGTGCACGCCGACCCCACCGTCCCCGGCAAGGTCCCCGGCATAAGGGGTAAGGATAAGGTTGCTTTCTCGCCGCCGTGGGGCGACCGGGAGCCCCGGGGTGCTGCCGGCAGTTCGGCCGGGCTCGGCGTGTTGTGCCCGAGCCCTGCGCTATGTCCCCACCTGCAAACGCTGGTTTATACCTGTCCCAGGGCCGCCTTATCAGATGACGCCTAGTCATGCTGAAACAAGTGGCAGTTTTGCTATGTAAATGAGGTACTGTAGGCCTGCGGGAGGAAGAGTTATTTATTGCACTTATGGTGCTCGTCTGCGTTTGTAAACAGCTCTCTGACAGGGAGGAGAGGCTAACCCTAGGCCTCGGCTTAGGGTTTTGTTTGGGGGTCTAGGGGGCAGCTTGGCTGCTTCTAAACCTACATCCAAGCCTACATGCAGTCACGTAAGTAGTTAGATCTTCATCACCACAGTTCAGGCGTTCTCGCTTTAGTTTACAGGCTGCAAGGGCTTGACGAGAGCAGTGGAAAGAGGTGGCCACGCGTGGGCCGGGGGCGCGGGAGGTGCCCGCGGTCCCCGGGCAGCGCGGCGATGCTCTCTGCACCCGACGATGCTCTCTGCGCGCAGCCGCGGCAGCGAGCGGCGGAGCCGTGCTGAGGATGCAGCACGAAACCCAAACGCGTCCTGCGCGCCCGGCCGTCGGCATGCTCGCAAATAAACTGAGTGTTTCCCAAGGCAGTCGCAGCTGGGCACAAGTGGTTCGAATTAGTAAGCTGCAGGCTTGCTGAGGGGGTTAATCCAGCGGGCCGCCTGAGCTAAGGGAGCCCGCGCCGCAGCACCTGGCGCAGCCCTGGCGCGCTCTCGAGGGGCGTGCGTCCTGCTGGAGCCTCGCGCGGCACAGCAGAGCTGGCCGTAGGGGCGGGCTGGAACCAACGGCTGTTTTCAGCTGGAGGACTTCTGCATAATGTTGGTAAAAGGAAGGTAGTTAACGTTCAGTCTCCAAAATTAGTTTAAAATATATATAATTGAAGCAGTCATTTCTGGTTTGCTCAGCATTTTATTCCCTTTCTTGCTGAAACTACCTTGTGTTCACATACATTTTTGCTCACAAGAGAAATTAGCCCTCAAAGTGCATCTAATCAACCACTAAACATTTGCATCATTAAAAGTCACCCCATCCATTTGCAGGCATTTTGTCAGCTTGTTCCAGCGCAAGGTTTGGGGGGGGGGGGGGGGTGCGCTTGCTGTAACGGTAAGAGCCTGCAAACAACTGAAGTGTAGCTAGCAATACCATAAGCCAATTAAGATGAAAGCTGTGATACTCAGTAGTGGGTTTTCATCACTTTAATATTAGACTATCTCTTTTACTTAGGAATAGATCAAGAGGCGTTAATGCAGAATCCTTAAAGGAAGTCAAGCATTATCTTAAAATAACAGACCTGTTATTTGCACTTTCATGCTCAATTAATATCATGACCTCCAAATACGCTTAATTTTTTCTTCAGAGCTGCAGATTTTAAAATTGTCATTATAAAAAGTATGGATAGCTACACACTGCAAGTTAAAATTTGAATGCACCTTTATAGGCCAGAAACAGTTGTTTCTTACCCATTCATTTATACACAATCATGCTATAACTTTTAAAATGGACTACAGGAATTGTTTAAGTATGCATCTTTTATTAAAACCACAAATATTTTCCTGTGTTATTTGATAATTAGCTGAAACAATCTGTCACCAAACTCCACAATGTGGATATACCACATCACAGACAATCTGAGATTTAAATGTACAGTAAACCCCTGTGTCAGGCATTGCCTCAGGAACTTAGCTGAAGTCAGGCCTCATTAAAAGAAACACATTTGCATTTGCACCACAATGCTGTTTGGAAAAAAATCTTTAGTGCATTGATGCTGGGTGTTATTCACTTGTTCTGGGAGTACTCACCAGGCGATAAAGGAATCGTCTCAGTAGAAAACCTGTGTGTAGACATGACCTCAAATGGGCATCTGATCCTCTGATGCTCATATAATAGACACTGATACACATTTGTAAGGTAAATGCTGTGTTTTATGTGGAATGGTAGTTGGCATGTAAGCAAATATTCATTATTATCTATTTCACAGCATGAGACTTAAAAGGCCCAAGACAACAAAAAGTAGAGGTAGGATGAGGATTTGCTTACTCCCTCTCTAGAGTTCAAGCCACCAGGCCCTGGGCTGTGCTGGTCTTATATTTTGGTTTGGATCACACAGAAATGCTGCATTTTTGTGTTTCATCTGCCAACACGTGCCTTGGCCTGGGCGCTGCATTGGGTGGCGTGGCTCTAGCGTTGTTTTGCTCCACGGGCAGCAGGGATAGAGGTGCTAGTCTGACTGAATAGCACGCTGCAGCCACCGTCACCCAATGTATGAATTTCTACAGCGGGTCCAGGCGCCACAGAAGAAGGTTCCTACACAGTTGTGTATTTTGTTCTCAGTATCTTAGCTTCTGAAAAGATCGGCCTGCTGGACAACCCCAAATTCAGTAACCACCTGCCTGTCCGTACTGCTGGCTGGCGCGTGGTGCTGCGTACTGCCCTGCTCGCCGGTGCCGCCAGCGAGGCCTCGGCCCCCGAAGGCAGAGTCGGGGCCAAAACCGCCACTCACTTTGCAAAGACCAGAGTTTGAACCAGACCCTTTTAATTGGTGTTTCTCACACTGCGGTCTGTGGACCGTAAAAGCGCTGTAAGACATCAAAAGATAATCCCTGAGGCTGTTAAAAATATATATATATATGTATATATACTTTTTATACATACATATATATATATTAGTCTATTCACACCTAGTCCTCTGCGTGCAGAGGTGGGGGAAAGGCCTAACCACAGGTGCGCCCCATTCGGCGCCTAGCGTCAGCTGTGCGTGGTCGCGAGTGAAGCCCTCGGCGACTCGCTGTGGCCAGGCCACCAGCTGCGTGGTTGGGGCGGTCTCCTGGAGCAGCAGCGCCTGGTTTAGCCCAGGGTGGGTGCCGCGAGGCTCCTCGAAGCGGCGCGGGCGGGCGCTGGGCGCTGAGCGGGGGCGGCCACCAGCACCGCTTGGGGCTCTTCTGGGCAGAGGAGCCGCCGTCCCGGCAGTGGGGCTGGAGAAACGTGTTGCACAGCCGAGAACTAGCAGCAGCTACTTTTGGGGGTTTTTTGTTTTTTTAAAAAAAAGCTTTGTCTTATTATAAATGTGAAGTTTCACACTCAAATTGCAGCAAGTACCTTCTGAGCAACACACTAGTAGTCAGTGCCCTCCGGGACCCCTTTGCCCGCAGCGAGGAGTGGAGGAGCGCAGGGACTGCCTGATCTGCCGAAGTCCGGGCCCCTGGGATGGTGGCAACCACATCACGTAAACTGGCTAAACTCAGCATACTGCTGCTCAGCTCTGCCTGGCCCCTCACCGTGAGGGCCAGGGCTTGTCTGCATCCCGCTGGAAATTTTTACAGGTAGTCTAGTAGGGGAAAAAACAAAAAATACACGGTGACCTCTAGCATCATGGTTAAAACATACTTCCAAGCCCAAAGGAGATCCTGGAGCTCTCCTAACAGCCTGGCTTTCTCTCATGTCCGGTGGAGATGGAAAACGATGCGGTCTCATTTAAGCCTTTTTTGTGTTATATGTCTGTCTTTCAGCTTTTATTAGGATCACAACCCTTTTTGCCTTTGCCTGTCCAAAGTTGCCACAAGAGAACGAACTTTCAGGAGCTATTTTTCATTCTAACCTGCCTTGAACTTGTGTCTGGATTTGCCATGCCCCACTCCAGTCTGCGCCGAGCACTTTTGAGAAGCATTTATTGTGTTAAGGCGATTTTTAATAAGTTTTTTTTCTGAGCGAATAAAAGCTATTGCATCAGTCTGGGTTGAAGCTATTTTATGTATTGCTTCTCTACGGCTGGCTGGATGCCCTTTCACTTCCCTTCCTCTTTTACATGGCAGAGCACGCAGAGATGATTGATGGCATGTCACCAATAAGTTGTCAAAGTCTGGAGTAGATTAATGGGTAAGAAACACTGGCCTATTCCCCTTCACATGGGATTGTTTGCAGGAGGGCTCATATTTTACCAGGAATGATATCCTGCCTCCCTGGACCTCCCCCCAGTCAGGAACTGAAGGATGGGCTTCGTACCCGAGCGCCAAAGGTGCTGGCCACAGCCAGGTCATGCTTTGGGACAGCTGCTGCCTTTCACTTGACCAGCCCGGCACTCGCCCGGGGGCCTTTTTTTCCATGCAGGCTGCTGTCTTTACAGGTGCGGATTTGTGCCGACGGTTAACATTTACACCGCTTTTTGTTTGGCCTTGCAGACACACGTTTCAGAGCAGATGCCAGGCTCTCTAGGCCGTCCCTAGCTTTCCCCCCGGGGACGCTGGCCCGCTTGCCTGGGCTGCAGGGCGAGCGGTGCTGGCCACCCGCCGCGGCTCAGCGCCTCCAGGGAGGCTGTTTCGGTGGCTGGTCCGGCAGGGCTGCTGCGCCGGGCGGGAACGCCTGCCTTCCTCTGTGCCTCAGTTCCCCGGCTGCTGACCAGGGATAGCAGCATGGTAACTACCAAAATTTACACTTAACCGTAAATTATGGGTGCAGAGATGCCAGGAATGCAATTCATTAGAGAAATTGATTATCAAAGACAGGTCTGAATCCTGGCTGGGGGAAAAAAAACAATCAGACCCAGAGTGGGAGTGTTTCCTACATTTCCTTGAGGGCAGACATTGCCAGCATTTCATAATCAGCTGTTCTGGTCCAAACAGATACTTCGGCGCTGTTATTTGTATAGGCCCCAGCAGTGGCCTCCATTAATAGGGCTGAAAGAGGCAAGAGTTGTGTCTTTTGCGCCAGCGTATCTGTGTGCAGCAGAAGCGTGCACCTGGCTGTCAACAGCCCCGCTCCGAGGGCTAGGCTGAGTCTGGTTTTCTGATTAGCCTTGGAACAGCTATTCTTCAAGTGGAGCCGCTTTTTAGCAGTGCTGATGTCAAGTCTGTGGCTAACCAGCTAAAGGGTAGTTAGGGGCAGGTAAATTCCTCTTAGAGCAAGGGCCTTTTTTTGTCTAGTTAGAAATCAGAGCTATTGGTCATTGACTTACACTAGTTTAACATGCAAAATACTAATGAAATCTGTACATTTTATCTCGCGGGGCATCGTTTGCTGATCCAGTCCAGCCATCTCCTCCGCTGGCCTCGTGACAAAGCCCCGCGCGCCCGTCCCCAGCTGCAGCGCTCCCGCCATGGGCGCCGCGCGTGGGCATCCCTTCGCCGGGGAGAGCGGCTTCACGCCCCGCTCTGGCGCAGCCCTTGCAGCCGCCCCTGCGCGCTGACCCACCTCACAGCCCACGCGCCGCCCCCTTTCTTTGCCGCCTCTCACCTGGACAGCCGTGGGTTGGCTATTTGGAGCCTCTGTGTCTATTTAAAAAAAAGAAAGGGGAAAAAAAAAAAAGACTGTGTAACCATTAATGATTTGTTTATGTGTCCGGGAGCCACTGTGCTGCAGGACTTTGCTCTGATGGTGCTTTCACAAGAAAGAACTAATTTGACTAACTTTATTAATGCCAGTTTGTTTTAAGTTTGCTCATTAGTAATTTCATGCAAGATGCTTCGGCTGAAGAGGCCATGTCAGGACAAGGAAGAGCAGAGGGAAAGTGCCAGGAATCATTAGTGTTTATTAACCACTGCACTCATCAATCTCGGCTAAGAGCACAGCCCATCCGTTCTGGACTGGTGGCCTGAGATACAGAAATATCATCAAGAGCAGAAAAATGCTTCTTTTCAGGTCAGGCCATAATGGACAGGCTTTCAGAACCCCCCCTTCCCCCCGCCAAGCACCCCAGCACCCAACATTATCTCCATTTAAGCTGGGCTCATCACTTCTAGCACAGCGCACAGCAGCCTTGCGAGAAGAAGGAGCCTTGCCCCAGCCAGCCAGAGTATCAATTAACAAATACAGTCTTTTCAGCCCAAGTAAACATTACTAAAAGGTTAAGTGTTGTTATGAAGGGTTTTTTTTGTTGTTGTTTTAATTGCTTTTCAAATTATTAAATGATTAATACTTATGTACTTCACTGGATCAGGCCTGGCACACTGTGCTGGCAATGTGTACCTCTCACAGCAGTTCACAAAATAGCGGAATTGAAAGTTTTTGTTGTTGGTTTTTTTTTCCCCCCCTCCTGTTAGCCAAAGAGTTTAGTAAGTGATTTCAGCAACTACAAGGCATTGGGTTGGTGACTCAAAGCTTTCTGACCCGTGAGTCAGGGCTGAATGAATGCCCCCAAATCGCAGGAGAGGGGACAGTGCTACATCTGCCAGGTTTCTAATGGGAATTATAACCCCTTCCCAGACCACTTGTGGTCATTAAAGATTGCATTTCACGTTGAGATGCGTTTTCTTGCATTCTACCCAAATTGCAACTTGAGTAGTTGCATTCTGCTCACTAAAATATCCCTGTGGTTTAGTTGGAGAAGTTGTTTTCCTTCCCCTCTTAAAAGCTTTGTTGTGCAGTGTTGCGGTCCTATCATAATATGATGTGCTGTATAATCTATAGAGCACTAAAAAAAAAGAAAGAAAAAAAAAGAAAGAAAAAGAAACACCCTAGAAGGTGCTGCTCAGTTACTTGCTGTCTAGCCTGCTGCAGAAATTTAGGAGGAAAGTAAAATCTTGGGAACGCAGTTGGGCGCCGTCCCCGTCCTTCCCCCCCCCCCAGCCTCTTTGCCACCCTTGCGATGTATGTGACAAGCCCTGTCACATTGCAGCGGCAGCACTTTTACACTTGCTTTGCACGTGTAAATCACTGCACAAGGCAAAGCGCCACGTGTCGGGTCTTAGACATAAGGTCTTTGGCAATGAGCATGTTAGGCTTAGTATTATGATGCCACAGCCTAGAAACACGCAATAAATTTAAAACATAGCATGGATGTTCAGACAGATTGTGTGTGTCATGACTTTCTGTGGATAAGATTTAGGTATTTTATGAGGGAAAGGTTTTATTGGCTGACATTCAGTGATAGAGGGGATGGAAAGAGATTGCAGTTTAATTAAAATTCTAATCCCAAGTTTGACAATTTTTCTTGCCAGGTCAGCAGCCTGCATGTGCTGTTTGCGATTCTCGCGAATTAAATGGGCTGACAGTCATCAGCTTCCTCCGAAATGCCTGCAACTCCAGCTAAAAATTAGCAAACATCAATATGGTTTGCAGCAGCTTTGAGCAGGGATGTGTCGCGCAGCAGTTTTCCACCAGCGTACATACAGAGAGAGGCCTCTTCATAAGCACCGATTTATTCCACTGCTGCTGATGATCAAACACAAGTTGGATCGGGGGGACAGGACTTCTTCTCTAGTAAGAAGTCACGTTTATTGTCCTGTGCTGCTGAAATCTCACCAGCACGTTCCTGTTTTCCAGGTAGTTAAATAGTGTTGCACAGAGGTAGCGCTCGCCTTCCCCAGCCATGAGGCTTCCTCTGCTCTGTGCCTGGGTGATGCTAATGAGCCTGTGCCGGAGCCGAGCCGTCAGCTTCCCCGAAGACGAGGACCCCATTAACGTCGTTGACTACCACTGTAAGTAATCTGCAAATGGCGCTAACCACCGGGGGAAAAGTTCTAATGCATTTTTTTTTCCTTGGGAAGCTAAAAAAAAAAAATGTTTCCTTTCAAATTGAAATGTGTTTACTGGCTTTGTATCTTTAATAGAGCACTTAATCATTTTCTTAAAAAAGCAATCAGAAATACAGCAATAACTTCAGGAAAAAAGAACATTTGCTGACATTAGCCATCTTTTTTTTTTCATTTATATTCAAGACATTACTCAAGGAATTTAGTTTAAACCCTTCTACACCTAGTATATACAGCTAATCAATGCCATATATTGATTCTTTAGCTCTATAATCCTGAGTGATGGTGTAGCCCATTTTTACTTGCAGATTCAAGGCAATATCCAGTATTTAGAGGACGCCCTTCAGGCAATGAATCTCAGCACAGACTGGACTTCCAACTGATGCTGAAAATTCGAGACACACTTTATATCGCTGGCAGGTAATTTTCCTTTAGTCAGTCATTAGATTAAAATTCTTTTCTCTCCTCCTGGTTTTGCATTAATGTGTAAAATTCATTTAGAAAAATCTGCAGAATATGATAAAAATTAGAGCTGGGAGGAGGACTTCCCAGAGAAATATGTCATATCTATGGCCAGTGCATGAAAATTGGATTTGAAAGCTGCAGTTACTGCAGTTATGCTAAAACCAATGATCAAATACCCTTTTCCCTCGTTACATTACTGCTCTGATAAAAACTTCTCCTGATCATTTTAAACCTGGACTGACACATCAGGGATGTAGGAATGAGGCTAAAACACTTGAAATTTACAGTCTGGGTTGTGCTTCAGCAGTATGGAAAGACAAGAGATGGGTAACTGGAAAGTAAAGATGCTTTCTGAGGACGACACCATTGAAAATAAAATATACTGCCTGTGCCCAGCCTTCTCCTGTTTTTGTTGGGAAAAAAATCTATAAGGGTTTCAAAGACATATCTTGTCTAACAAAACAATCTGTAAAATAGATTGATCTTATCAAAAATAAGTCCAATAGATTAATAAATTCACCCATATCTTCTTACTCTCTTTGCAAACAGGGATCAAGTTTACACTGTAAACTTAAACGAAGTTCCAAAATCGGAAGTTACTCCAAGTAAGGTGAGTAGATACAGGGGGATGGCAAGGAAAGGTTGTTCTTTTTTTTTTTTTAATTATTATTATTTTTAAGATTTTTGTGGAAAGAAAGTCATTTTCTTTTCTCATTTGATTTAAGCAGAAATTAACATGGAGGTCAAGGCAGCAGGACAGAGAGAACTGTGCTATGAAAGGCAAACATAAAGTAAGTTTATCTGATACACTGTAGAAGAAAACAACTCTAATATTAATTGTGTGTGTGAAGTCTGTGATTTATATATCTTATCCTCTTTTCAGGATGAATGCCATAACTTTATTAAAGTCTTTGTTCCAAGAAATGATGAGATGGTGTTTGTCTGTGGAACAAATGCATTTAATCCTATGTGCAGATACTATCGGGTAAGAACATTGACTAGTATGTCATTAATCTGTTACTGGTTTTGCTTGCACTAATTATACTACAGCAAGTACCTCCGGTGTGATGATATGGAGCGTGCTTCAAGGTGAGATTAAAAACAGACAGCAGCCAACGTGCCAAATTAAGTTTTGGGGAAAACCAGTATTATGCTTTTGTGCCACTGTACAAAATAGAAATGACACTACTACCCATTTATTTTTCTTCTCCAGCTGAATACCTTAGAGTATGACGGGGAGGAAATTAGTGGTCTGGCAAGATGCCCATTTGATGCCAGACAAACCAATGTCGCCCTCTTTGCTGGTAAGAACTTTTGCTTGTAATGAGTCTAAATGATTAATGACACCAAAGGAACCAGAGGGCTTTTAAAGAAAGCTTTGAAAAGCTAAAGGTGTCAAGGTGCCTCTGATCCTAAATTTTTTAAATGGCCTCCAAAGGATTAGAACCTGAACTGTTAATAAATAGGTTAGAGCAATTCAGGGAAGAGTGGCAGTAAAGACATGGGAAAAAATACAGGTTAGTCAGAATTCTCTATTATTGAAGGCCTTTTAATACCACATTTTAACTTCCATTTTAGATGGGAAATTGTATTCGGCAACAGTAGCAGATTTCCTGGCGAGTGATGCTGTTATTTATCGCAGCATGGGGGATGGATCTGCCCTAAGAACAATAAAGTATGATTCCAAATGGATAAAAGGTAATTGGGTTGGGGGGGGGGGTCCCATATGTATGGTGAATGCAATTTCAGTGGCACTGAGGGTCAGGTAATTCACAGCCAGCATGCTCTACCCATATGCCACAACATCAGTGTATATGTGGCTTTCGATACTACTGTATTGCAATAAGAAAGCAATTTAATGCCCATGAAGCAAAAACCTTTGTTAAATGCATCAGTGAATGAATCTGCAGTAACAAAAACCTTAGCTGAAATGCAATTCCTTTGAGGCCTTTTTACAGTCCATTAGCCAACGTTAAAGACTCTGAGTTCATTTAAGCTCGAGTGCACCCATATTTGGCCATCCTGAAGTGTGGGGAGGACTGGAGCACACCGTAGCTGCAGTGGGCTGCGGAGGGGCCGCCGAGTCACCCAGTGTCTTCTGCCAAGCAAACACTTCCTGAAGTAACCTTCTCTTTGCTCTTTCTTACAGAGCCACATTTCCTCCATGCCATCGAATACGGGAACTATGTTTATTTCTTCTTTCGAGAAATTGCTGTAGAGCACAATAATTTAGGCAAGGTAGGTGTCATCACAGTAAGCTATCGGGTAGCCGTGAAGCCTCATCAGAATGAGCTCTACCTAAAACAGCATCAGTAACAAGCATAGTTTACAATTTAAAGTGGGGATCAGTACACAGTTCATGTAGTTTTCCCATCATTATAATTTGCCGGGAGGGGGGGCTGGATAGAACAGTGCACTCTTCAGCTATAAAGTTGTTTGTACTTTCTGTGCCTTGCTGTTAAGAGAGTTCTCTACAGGTGTCTTTTAATGCTGCTGGTTCCTTAGCACTTGCGGAGAGTCATGGATTTGTTTTTGTATTTCATGCTTATTAAAGAAACAACAGAAAACAACACAGAAGAGGGGTTTCAAAGCAGGTTCTCTCATGTTTCTAGATATTGAATAATTCAGTCATACCAACACAGCATATAATACTCTTGCCTCACCATGGAAGGATATTCTATAATAAATTATTAAATCCTTTACATGTGGTTAATTAAAGTCTTTAAATCTCACTAACAATATGGTTTTGACGGGGGGGGGAAGGGGAGGGGGCAGGCTGGCAGAGTTGCATTTGCTCGGTGATGCATTAAGATGCCCGTGCACTAGCAGCTAAACGTTGTTTACTTTCTTCCTGTCTGTGCAGATAAATGGCAACTATCTTCCCGTTAACAAAATTATCTTCAGTGTGCTATTAACAGCCCAGAAACAAGCACTGCTTTCCTTGCCACTCTCAAGCCTTCCTCCTTGTTTTTTTGTCTTTTGCAGGCTGTGTATTCCCGGGTGGCTCGCATATGCAAAAATGACATGGGGGGGTCCCAGAGAGTCCTGGAAAAACACTGGACCTCCTTCCTGAAAGCTCGGCTCAACTGCTCCGTTCCTGGGGATTCATTCTTCTACTTTGATGTGCTGCAGTCTATCACAGACATAATAGAAATCAATGGTGTCCCCACTGTCGTCGGCGTGTTCACCACACAGCTTAACAGGTGAGAGAGGCACAACCTTACATCAAAGGGCCTTCCTGGTTCTCGCGTACGCTGAGATTGGTGCCACTGTAGCCTGAGTTCTTGCAACGATTTTTCTTGCTCGACAGCATCCCTGGTTCAGCAGTGTGTGCTTTCAGCATGGATGACATTGAGAAAGTCTTCAAAGGGAGATTTAAAGAACAAAAGACTCCTGACTCCGTTTGGACAGCTGTACCTGAAGACAAAGTACCAAAGCCAAGGTAAAAGATTCTTGCTCCTGATACAATAGTACTGTCCTTGTAAAGAGCTACCTTAAATCAGCTGCACTCTTGAGTGTCTTGCTTGGTAAAAACCAAAGCAGAGCTTTACACTTCAGCCATACGAATGCTCATTAGCAGGCTGCCTGCTCTCATTAACTAAAATACCAAGAGGAAAAACAATGTTGTTTTCCTTTCAGACCTGGCTGCTGTGCAAAACATGGCCTAGCAGAGGCTTACAAAACCTCCATTGATTTCCCAGACGAAACACTCTCCTTCATCAAGTCTCATCCCTTGATGGATTCAGCTGTTCCCTCAGTCATTGAGGAGCCCTGGTTTACAAAAACACGTGTCAGGTATGACATCATTCAGAAATAACAGATGTGAAAAGGAAAACATACTGGTAATTAATGATAGGCCTTTTGGTTTTGGTAGATACAGACTGACGGCAATTGCTGTAGACCATGCTGCTGGACCCTACCAGAACTACACAGTCATATTTGTTGGCTCTGAAGCAGGAGTAGTACTTAAAATCTTGGCAAAGACCAGATCTTTTTCTTTGAATGACAGCGTATTACTGGAAGAAATTGAAGCTTATAATCATGCAAAGTAAGTATTTCCAGAACACCTAAAATATGTAGCTCTTCATCTAGTCTTTGGTAGCTAGCTTAAAAAAAACTAATAGTGGTAAAACAAACCCAACTCATTATCACCACCATCATCACTTATTTGTCATTCCACAGTGTTTCTTGTGTTGAATAACCTGAAAATATTTGGGTACTTGCCATTTTTCATGGGTTGAGTGAACAACCCAATTCCACTCGAGTGACGTCAGTGACACAGTCTAATACTTCTGCAAGTAGATACACTTTTTCCTGAATATCAAATATCAGAACTATATACTGCTGTTAAAAAGAAATGATGTGAGCTTATCTTGGGGGTTTCTGAAGAGTGACCAATAATAGATAAGTCACTTCTAATCATTTTAAACTTGTTTATTCTGGAGCAAAGACTTTTGGAACGGAAGCATTCCAATTAGGCTCCCTGGGCACCCTGCACAGCACTCCTGTTCTGCTCTGCTGAGATGTTTATGCCAACTGAGAGAACAAAGAAAATGGGATGTGGATTTTTTTTTTCCTACATAGTTCAGCAAGATTGTCACCTAGCTGTAAATAAGAGCCAGAAGCCAGCCTATGGTAACCCATAGGATTGTTTAGTAAACACTCAGCAAAGACTCGTAAGTTATGTTTATATATGCAAAAAGTCACTTTTCAGAATCTACGCAGACAATAAATCAAAATGTTACCTGTGTAAGTATGTGCTGTACAGAGTACTACGGTTACTAAAATAACGGCTTTGCATTACTTTTGCAAAACAGGTGTAGCGCCGAGAGCGAGGAGGACAGACGAGTCCTTTCCCTGCAGCTGGACAAAGAGCACCACGCGCTCTTCGTGGCGTTCTCCAGCTGCGTCATCAGGATTCCTCTGAGTCGGTGCGAGCGGCACGGCTCGTGTAAAAAGTATGTCCCTCTCCCCAAACTCCTCCTTAAGGGAAGGGTACAGCCATCCCTAGGGAAGGAAGTTAAAAAAAAATGCCTGAATTTTCTCACATTTTTCTCTTGCAAGGTCATGTATTGCTTCCCGGGACCCGTACTGCGGCTGGTTAGACCATGAGGCTTGTGGAAGAGTGAAGCCAGGCATGCTGTAAGTGCTGCTTTTCAAATGAGTCCAGCGTCTCTACCGTATGTTTGATAGACCACGAGAGCCTGTATCATATGCCTGCTCCCTTGCACTCAATTAATAAATCTCCCCTTTTTTTAG
Organism: Dromaius novaehollandiae; assembly: GCF_036370855.1. Classification (NCBI taxonomy): domain Eukaryota; kingdom Metazoa; phylum Chordata; class Aves; order Casuariiformes; family Dromaiidae; genus Dromaius; species Dromaius novaehollandiae. The sequence continues at coordinate 13,209,106 of NC_088107.1, read as the reverse complement.
AGCTGTTTTTTTCATGTACTGTCTATGTAGAGGAACAGAATGCTAAAGTCTGACCTAATTCTGCAATCTCTACATGAAGATTTGCTTTCAGTGGGAGTTTTACATGTGTGTAAGGACAAGCAGCCCTGTAGGAAGAGCAGTGGGAAGTGGGAAGGTGACAAATTGCTGCCTGTAAGCCTGAGCAGCTCAGTGCACTGTCTGTGCCCAGGCACACTCATGGCCTGGGCGCATTCAATTGCAAATAAGAAAATAAAATATTTTGGACTGGAGAATGAATAAGATTTTTGGCTTCATTCTGAAGCTAGGGCGATATATACCCATCAAAGGCATTTTGCACAAATCAAGCCTATAATATACAGTGCATTAGCAACCGTACCTTAAAAAGGGACCACTGTAGCATGCCAGCGCAAACTTCAGCTAGTATAATTGGATGGCGGTATCCAAACCAGGAGCAGTCCCAGTCTAGAAGGGAATGATGAAGTTACTGTGAAAATTTGATCTTTTCTATTTCCTGACATAAGCAAATACAGTTTTAAAGACTTGACATAACGTATGCATTTTGTAAATAATTTTATGATCATGTACTAGCTCTTGTCTCTGTAAGTTGACTGAATAAATATGCTTCCATTTGTTGCTTCCAGAAAAAAAAAGAAAATCACCCTTTGTTTCCCTACCAATACTGTTAATTGCAGGTTCTCTTTGTTTGTTTCATACAACCACAGCACTGGAGGGTACGTCCAAGACGTAGAGTACGGCAACACAGCGCAGCTTGGGGACTGCCACGGTAAGACATAGCCACTGCTGCTCGCTTATAATGTGCCAGCACTAATTTGTGGCCGCACTTCACTGTGGATGTTAAATTTATGAGCTTTTCAGTAACACGTTGAACACATCACCTGGCGTTACTGTGAATGTTCACAAAGCTGAGCTTTTTGGTCCTGGGTGGCAGAGTTTTACCTTTCTTCCCCTTCGCCAATTTACAACTATTTGGGGTCTACAGCAAAGTACTGAAGAATTTATTTTTTAGAACCAGTAATATTTTAATTTTTATTTTCCGTCACTCAGGTTTGAGATCTTTTGCTTTCTTTTTGTTACTTTTCACTGATTACTTGTTCCTTTAATTCTTTTAGAAATTTTGCCTACTACAGCTACACCAGATTACAAAATATTTGGCGACCCAACATCTGGTTAGTTTTTTTTAATTTTTTTGAATTAATGACCTTTACTTTCCTTCAGTTCAGCATTTTCAGCCCTTTTTTCCTTCCTTTTGCACAGTTGGCAATCCTCCATTTTTGTGCTTTTACTCATGTTCCCACTGATGGTAAAGATAGTCAGACTCTTCTCACTCAGCACTTCACCCTGTATAGTCGCATGTTAACAGCTCATTATTTATTGAGACATCTTTTATTAAAGAGCCTGATTAACATAGATGACATCTTCACTGCACGAATGTCCACTAAGCTTTACTCTTTTCCCCAGCCATGCATTTGTGAATGCCCCTATTGGTCATCTCTAGTAGCTGAATGGCAAAATATCATCTTCCTTCTTACCTCTCCTTTCCTCTTTCCTTCTTCCCAACAAACCTTTTGCACAAATACACATTTCCTAAAATGTGTATTTCTACATTTTTTGAAATGTTTTAAGGCGTTTGTGCTAATGGAAATAATTTAACATCACAGATTTTGTAGCTGAATGAGGACTTGTGTAGACAAAAGTGGATTAGAAAACTTGATGCATTGCTGTCAGATGGACTTTCACATCCTTTTCTCCTTCAATGATTTTTCTAACGGTGTTTCCATTGTCAGTCCCTGGTGTTCAGGGAGACAGGACCCAATGCTCCTCTGTTGAACTCAAAAGCAGAACCTGTATTGACTTCAACAGGAGCAAGGCCCAGCCCTTATTTTCCAGTGTTTCCTCCTGGAACTTGGTCTCTCATTTCAAACTGAAGGCACATATCTGATTGCTAGATCTGAAAAGACTCTGTATTTTTAACTTGTAAGAGTGCAACAAAACACTATTTTGTGTTCTGGTTTCTGATAATATTTTCACCTCTGTAACTTGACAAGAAGTAATGTTTGAAACAAATATTTTCCAGATTTATTCACCGTAATGTAGGATAGAGAGTCATTTAGGAGAGCAAAACAAAACTGTGTTACAGGAAAATGCTAATTTGCTTGCATGAATGTTTACTTTATCAATTGAATTTTCAAAGTGGTATTTTAGGACACAGATATAATTGAACCTGCTTTTCAAATCCTGCATTAGCATGCTTTTTGAGTAACTCACTTTTCTTAGTCAGATCTCAAGCCACAGACATTCGTGTCTAAACCAATCTGGCCAGCGTACACAAAATGCTACTTGAGCGTGCAAAGTAGACTCTGGGTTGTAAACCTGATTCGGTCTGTCTCCTCCTCATGGGTATCTCCACCTAGGCCATAGGGACTCCATTCAGCAAATATACTAAAGGGGAACCCAAATCTATACAACTTTGTTCCTTAGGAACCATTATAAAATAGAGGTTAAAGAAATTCCTTCCCCTCCCTCCAAAGAAATGGCTCACTTCAGCAGTTCCTGGTAAACTATAATAGCACTCATGGAGCTGATCTGGTTTCTCAGGAGTAACCTGTCATGAGCATGTGTCTTTCCAAGAGCTTTTTTTTGTTTTTTTGTGGGTTTTTTTTGAAGATATTTAAAAGACAGCAAAGTATGTTGTCTCCAGTGAACAATATACCAATTAAGTAGAATAAGTTGTGCTTTTCACCCTCCACCAATTGCTTACTATAACTTTTGCACTGCTTTCATGTTTGACTTCTGTGGCTTTTTGTCTAGCAGCTGTTGATGTTTTAATGTATTTTTTGTACTTAAAGTTTTGAACTGATTGATTTTAATCAGCCCTCTGTACTTCTGGAAAGTGTAGGGGTCACGTTTTGCTCTGACATGTAACTCCCATTAAATACTGTCTCCAGCTATAGCTTAGATGTGCCATGAAACACTGAGGAAAGCCTGACTGTAATACACATTAATAAAAATCTGTTTGCCACCACAGACATGGAGTTCTCCTCAGCTTCCATTACCACAATGGCAAGTATCCCAGTTATATCACCTAAAGTGATTGGTTCCTGGAAACCTAAAGTGACTGGCTCTCGGAAATTTGTAGTTCAAGATGACCCAAACACTTCTGATTATTCTGATCCATTATCAGGTGTCCCAAAGGGTAAGGCCTTACCAGGGAAAATACATTGCAGCTGAATGGAAACCTGATAGTCTCAGCATTTTCTAAGATTTAGACATAACAGCCATGATTGTTGGGCTACGTTTTATATCCATTTCCTGTGAATATGCAGACAGTGCAATCATGTTTCTCATGCCTATTTATCTGGTGTACGAAGTGATGCTTAGAGCTTATAATGGGAAACACAGATAATAAGCTCAGCCTTTTTTTCCTGGGGTGCTCCAAAGCACCCATCAAAATCAGCAGGAGTTCTGTATGCGTTAAGAAAAATAAATAAATTCAGCCTTACCTGCGCTTTGGTTGTTTGTTTTTAAACCTGTCTAGTTAGGATAAGACTAGTAGTCCTCAAGAATGGTTGTTTACAGGCAGCACCTAAAATAAATTTAATGTTTTGGGGGTTGGGACAGGAGAGGGGAAATAAATCACAGAACCTACTTGACATATCCGTGCTATAAATGGGGCACATCCCAACTCCTTCTGCTTGCAGCAGGTTTGTAAAGAACATGGTTCAGATCTGAGTAAGGACACACTGCATTTTTATTCTCTGGTGATGAGTGCAAGTGTACACAGGATCTCAGTACACACAAACACGTACACATGGCTTTTAATCTGAACACTAAAAGAAGCATCTACCACATGTAATTCTTCTTTCTGTAAGCCGTTCTTCCAGCTAAGTGAAACTCAAATTACAGCCGCAAAGATTTCAGTTCAGCAGGACAATATCACAGTCAGCTAAAGAAACCAAAGCTTCCAGTCCCATAGCCAAAACTTAAAACAAGTCTTCACCAGTACACAGAATAGCCGGATGACAGACATGTTTGCACAATTCTGTATTTACTGAATAATCTCACCAGCTAAAAACCATTCCTGTTTTATTACCATTCACCAAAACATATCAGGTTTCCTATCAGTCATTATGGCAGTGCATTTGTCATTTTAATTTGTTGCAGTTATTTTCCATTTTGTTTTGTTTAAATTTCTGTTATCATTTGCTCTTGGTTCTCAGTCATATTTTGTGTCATAGCTATTAGTGAACTTTACACATGGTTTTTTCTTCTTCTGCACAGTGCCATTAAAACCTATAACCCTGAACATTAACAATGTTCAAAGGCCTTGCCTCTAACAAAAGCGAATCTGTTCCTTCATTCTTGCGCTTTCATTTTAACATCCTTTGGGATAGTTAACAATTACTTTCATTAAAAACTAACATAGTCTTAGCTGCAAGATGTCTGTGGTTGCGCTAAAAATCTCAAAAAACAAAGGGAGCCTGTTATTAATATGCGAATCACAAACTAATCCACTATTCGACTTCTTGGTCTAAGCTAAAAGTTTTCTAAATTTTAACAATCTCTTATAACATCTTTTAACCTTGCGAAGCTTTTTAATGATATGCCAGTATGTATGTTCATTATTGACTAAAAAAAAAAGAGAAGAAAAACGAGCACATTAATAGAATAACATAGTATTGAACTTTAAAAATTATACACTTACATAATGCAAAGTGTGCCACTGCAAGGCTAGCAAACTATGGATGTATTAGTTGACATGTTCTGCACAGTATCATATTAACATGGTTATAACAACACAGTATGTACCTTGTACAGTTTTACACAACATTTGCATAATCCTGTCTCTCTTTTGATACTGATTTATGAGTTGGGCAGGAAATTGAGAAAGAAATCCGTCCATGAGTTATTAATTGCTGTCTGGCCACGTAACACCTTCTAACCTCAATTTTCTAGCAGAAATCGTTAATGTTAATAACATACAAGCCCCTATTGGTGAGCCTTAAAGGAAATTTGGGGACAGACTAAACCAATAGAGTACAGTATATAACCAAGCATAATATGAGAAGTAAAGCACTGACAAGCATTCCTCATTAGCAAAGAGAATGGACAGTCTTCATTTGGACTGATCGATACTAACATAGTACCTTTTATTTGTAAAACTACTTGCATTCACCAGTGCTTTAGATTTCAGAATCCAACTGAGTTATGCTAACACTGGGTACAGAACTCTTAACAAACACTTAAATAGATACCGCTGTCCTTCCCTGAGGCAGGCTATCTTCTTCTGAAATGTATCACTGGGAACTACATGCTAATTTATCATATACTGTATGTCTTTTGCAGGTGTAAGGTGGGAAGTACAATCAGGAGATTCCAACCAAATGGTACATATGAATGTCCTAATCACTTGTGTCTTTGCTGCTTTTGTCCTGGGAGCCTTTATTGCGGGAGTGGCCGTTTACTGTTACCGGGATATATTTGTACGGAAATCCAGAAAAATACACAAAGATGCAGAATCTGCTCAGTCCTGTACTGACTCCAACGGGAGTTTTGCTAAACTGAATGGGTTGTTTGATAGTCCCGTCAAGGAATATCAACAAAACATCGATTCACCCAAGCTCTACACAAACCTGTTGACTAGTAGAAAGGAACTGCCGCCCGGTGGTGATACGAAGTCCATGATGATGGACCCCAGGGGCCAGCCTCCCGAATTAGCTGCACTGCCAACTCCTGAATCTACGCCAGTTCTTCAACAAAAGACTATGCAGGCTATGAAAAGTCAGTCAGACAAAGTGCATGGTAACTTCAATGCCTCACGGAAAGAAACCCCACTAAAAAGCCCTCAGTTTTTTCCTTCCAGTCCTCCACCCCATTCTCCTCTAAGTCACGGACATATTCCTAGTGCTATCGTTCTTCCCAACGCTACCCATGATTACAATACATCTTTCTCAAATTCTAATGCACACAAGGCAGACAAAAAGATGCAACATATTGATCACCCACTTACAAAACCATCCAGCAAAAGAGACCACAGAAGATCTGTTGATTCCAGGAATACCCTGAATGATTTTCTGAAACATTTAAATGAAACTACTAGTAATCCCAAAGCAATTATGGGAGATATTCAAGTGGCCCACCAGACTTTAATGCTGGATCCAATGGGAAATATGTCTGAGATCCCACCTAAGGTTCCCAACAGGGAGGCGTCTTTATACTCTCCTCCATCGACTCTTCCAAGAAACAGTCCCACAAAACGGGTGGACGTTCCCACCACGCCTGCAGTACCAATGACCTCTTTGGAAAGGCAAAGAGGTTATCACAAAAATTCTTCACAAAGGCATTCAATATCTGCCCTTCCTAAAAACTTAAACTCACCAAATGGTGTTTTGTTATCCAGACAGCCTAGTATTAATCGTGGAGGGTACATGCCTCCCACGGCAGGCACAAAGATGGACTACATGCAAGGGACGCCTGTCAGCGTTCACCTCCAGCCTTCCTTGTCCAGGCAAAGCAGTTACACGAGCAACGGCACCCTTCCTCGTACAGGAATAAAGAGGACACCCTCCTTAAAACCTGACGTGCCACCAAAACCCTCGTTCGTTCCTCAGACAACTTCAGTCAGACCACTGAACAAATACAGCTACTAGGACTTGTCTGTGCTCAAAATGAGTGTGGCATTGACCTGTACAGGTTGTGAGATGATGTTGTGGGAGACACATAAGACAGAGACTTGCTTGTAATTAAAGAGAACAAAGTGGCCAAAGAAACTGTCTTTACTTCAGCAACATTTGTGTCTTGCCACATGTAGCTATAGCAAGACTTTGTGCGCTTGCTAGGAGCAAACAAAAAAAACAAAGGAAAGTGCTGGTCATTACATTTCTTTTGTTTGGAGCTAAGGAGACATGTAGCACAATGGGGTGGGGGCTACTTTACTGTTCTAAATAGCTGAAAAAGTTCCTGGAAAAAATATCTGTGAGCAAATACTTGAAAAATGGGTTCCATTTTTGACTGCCATTAAGCGTGGTCCTTCCCATTAAATGTGAACATTTTAATATGTATGCATTCACCTTGCCTCTTGCACAAATGTCAGAAAATGGTAATGTCTCAATGAATATCTGGGTTAATAATCAATTTGCTGGAATTCAGTCTCTGGCCCAACTGTAGCATTCTTTTTTTTTTTTTTCTGTCCATGTGTGTGGCATTTTGTTTGTGCCACAGATAAAGCTGTGCGTGTGTGTGGATGTGCGTGTGTACTGTACACACTAGGATGTATTTAGATCCCCATTGCATCTTTTATGCTATGGAATTGTTTACATTGAGCATGACTGAACAAACAGATGACTCTTCCTTCTGCAGCGTTTGAGTTCAGTGCGGAGACGGCTAAGGAAGAACTGTGCATCTCTGCCAGCCTTCTGAGTGATTCGCCTCGATGAAATAAGTCACCCAGTGAAAGAGTGCATATATGTTTAATTCTTCATAACTCTGTTATGCTGCTATTGATTCAGAGCTGTACATTTCAAATCTAGTGTTTTGGGCTGGAATGGGGGAGTTTTACTGTGCTTCCACAGTTCCCCCATCCAATACCTGGCCACTGTGAACTCGAGCCCCTGTACTTCTCATTGAGGGCAGCTAATAATCAACAATTTGCTTGGCGGAGGCCTGTGTAACGACAGAAGGTTACGTTTTTGTTGCATTTAATAATGCCCTACACTCTGATAGACTCTTGTCAGTAGAAAGGAAGAACCATTAATTGGCCTGGCAGAAGCAGTCTGTGAAAACTCAACAGTAGTGCAATCAATTTGTTTTTGTTGTGTAATGTAAGGTTTTTTTCCAAAGTCATGCAGGTAATGACAATATTCTGTAAATATTATGTGTGAGTTTACCTGAATCTGTGCATTTTGTGCCTTATTCATGCAAATGATAAAAGTACTAAAAAAAAAAAAAAACTGTCAAGTGTTCTCACTATAGCACATATTTCCCGAGTGCCAGTGTAAAAAAACCTCTCAACAGCACCCAAAAAAAGATGAAAAGCAAGAATAATTAATGATAACTAAAGGCAGCCTACAATCCAAGAAGACAGCAGCATTAAATCACCTTACCATGATAAACATTCCACCCCAGCTCTCCGAAGGATCAAACAGTTATAATGTGAAATCAAATGAGGTTTCTAGGGTAATGGAACACCTGCTGAAGTTGTGTAAGCCATTTAGTAGGTTTTACAGTATCCACTTGCAGCTGATGTTCAACACAGATGGCTATTTTAGCTTGCAAACGACACACTACCACATTGTTTATTGAACATAACTGTAGAAATAACCATGGCAGAGGAATATTCATGAATTAGCAGGACAAATAACTGCAACGGGTTTCAGAGACGATGGAGACTTATATTATCTCTTTGAAGGGGAGAAAAGGTTAGCCACTGAAAACTGGATCTCTGTTATAGAACAAAGAATAAAGGATAGAAGTAGTCATTTTTTATGGTAAGGCTGTAAGGGACATTTATTTCCTGAGACCTCTGGATCCAAAAATCAATGATCTCTCTTCCTAAACACTTCCGTCTTGCAACTAAAACACTACAAGATTAATAACTATTAAAAATGTACTCAGTTGTCAAAAGACAAAAACTGATCCGAATTCACTTTACAAATATTAATTCAGACTTGTGTGAAAACGAAAGATAAATGTATGTGAACCCTGATAACCTCCTGTAACATTGTGCTGCCTTGTAGATGGTAATGTGAGTTCTCTCAGTATTTACGTTGAAATTTCTAACATTCAACCTAGTCTTTATTCTGTTAATTTAATAATAAAAGATGCTTTATCCATTTGTGCAAAGGTAAACGCAGATTGTATCTTTTTTAATGGTACGGCATAAAAAAGTAACCCTTAAATGAAGCTGCTCTATACTATAGAGTACTTTAACATGTATAGATATCTTGTAAACTTGTATTGTGGATGTGTAAATAATACGTTCTTTGGGTTTTTAACACCGCATGTAAAGTCAAAATAAAATATTCCAATGTACTGAATGTCTCACTTCACTGTTATTGAAGGTAGCTCTAAGTGCATCGTTCCTGAGATTACAGTGGAGGAAAAACTGCTTGCCTTTAACCATCTGGGGAGGAAGGCACAGCGACACCCTTTCATCAGCATTACGGGGCATCGGGCAGCTTGCCGGGGCCGATAGCGAGCCACACAGGTGCATTTCCATTCTCCTTGTAGTCGTGTGTTGACATGCGTGTTCTTGAGGGAGAGAGTGTCTGCAGACGACTGTCAGCCTCCTGAGCTAAATATAAAACATCAAAGTAACTGGCATGGCTCGTGAGAGTGCAATAGAGTCAGCTTAGCCCGTATGAAACCCCTACTGTAGCTTGATCCAACTTTCAGTTGTACTCTGGTTCCTCTGAACCCCTCGTGTTAGGGTTAAAAAACCCACCAATTTTGTGCAAATACAATATGTGTTTTCCTCTAAAATATAAGCTACCAAAAAAAAAAAAAAATCATTCCTGGCAAAATTAATGACAGACCTACAGATCAGGATATTCCTAAATACTTACTAATGCTTAATAATTGAAATTCATGTTTCAGACAGATAATAGAGGCCCAACAGAAATATACATGCTGTGTATTTAGTATGTGCCAATATCACATGTAATTTTAAAATAATCAGGGTAATTTAGTGTCACAAAGCAAATATGAAGTATTCTTTTAACTAAAAGTTGATTTGAGATAATGGATAAAAGTGATTTGTAATGAGTTTATGATGTCAAGGTATTAATCACTTGAAATTACTGTGCATGTTACAACAATACAATGGCACCTAGTTGTATTTTACTAAAAAAAAAGCACTTTTAGGAAGATAGCAAAAGGAAAGGAAACACAGTACTAAAAGAAATACCTCAAACCTGTAATGTCTCAATGTGTATTTTTCTAATGTAGAAGCCAATTTGAATTTCTTTTTACTGATGTGATTTTTATTGGATGCATACATGAAACGCAGAGTCAAACACATATAGCTGTCATTTGCTGCAAGCCTATGCTGCTTTTCCACTTGAAAATTAACTATGCCTTTAATGTGGAGGTGCCAGCCCGTACAGCTATAAGTGCTCTTTCTGCAAAGGGGCAGTAACTCCTGAAGTACGCTGGCTTGAATAATTTTCATTTAGGCTTTAAGGGGTACAAAAAATTACAAATAGTTATTTTAATGACACACAAGTATGCACCCAGGACACAAACAATGGAATATTTTTGCTTAGAAATAGCTGTATTTATTCTGTCCATACGGTATCAAGTGACCGTTTTCCACCATCAGCTTTTTTGGTGTATATGAAGGCAGCCTGCGCTGACCCGGAGTCCCGCGGTGGCTGGACGTGTCTAATGGTGCCAGCGCTGCGGCCACCCCTGCCCCGCTGGGTCACACCACAAACACACCATGCAAACACCACAGAGGCCTACAGAAAGCGATAGTCAACGGTGTTAGGAAAAACACAAGTATAAGAAAAGTTCTTCTGTGTTTAAAAAAAAAAAAAAAAGAGAGAGAGAAAGAAACGTAGTCTCCCCATTACTAACAGAGAGAGGGAACACAGCAGCCCAAGGCTGTTAAACGATTTTGTCTTTAATGATGCCAAGGTGGACATCAACAATCTCCTCAACAGGAACTGCGACAACCACCGGAGCTGGCGAGACACAAAACAAGAGCAGTTTCAAGCAGTTTTCTCCTCAGATGCTGTCCTGGGCTGGCTGGTTTGGCTTGAGGCACCCTATAGTTTCCCCGGAATAACGACTCGCAGCTCCAGAGCCATCCCGTGAGCGGGTACCAGGTGCCCGGCGTGCCGCCAGGGCGCTCGGGGCAGGCCGGCCGCGGCGGCTCAGCCCGAGCCCGAGCCCTTCCCTGCGGGCCCAGCGGCACAGGGCAGAGCTTCCCGGCCGCCTCTGCCTTCCCTTGGGTTTTGCAACACTCAAAACAGCAGCAAGGCTGAAAACCAAACAGAACGCAGGCAAGTTAAAAAAGAAAAAGAAAAAGGAAAAAAAAGCTGCGGGCACATAGTAGTGAGATGACTACAAGAAAACCAATTTGTAAAGCTGTGAGAAGTTATCTGCATGACTGTGCTGCCAGCACAAACTTGCGGCCTTTCAAATTGGGGTCTTAAAGCAATCAGAGTAGTTACAAAAATCAGGATGCCTCTGTCTTAGTGCCATCTTGCTAATGACTCACTCAGTGACCCTGGGAAGATTATGCAGGGTTTGTTCAGTATAATAAATGCTCAGAAGACAGTGTTCTTATTTAGAGCCTGTACAGTTGTTATGTTTGTAAAGTTTTCCACTTATGAGGGTTTTCTTCATATTTTTCCTCCTCCCTCTGAGCACTGGCAAGGACATCTTGCAGGTAAATAAAGGGAAAGAGAAATCCTTTTCCATCTGGGAAAAGGTTAGTATTTGCGGGAACAGGGAAGAGTTGGTTGGTATTTCCCCAGGTAGCTATTAATTTCATGGGATGGAAAAATGTTTTTTTTAAATTGATCAGGACAAAAAACCCTCATAAACGCAGCATCTGGACTTCAGCTGGGATGTGCAAGCTATTCATATAAAAAGCAGTACCAAGAGACCCACGTACCAAGACTGCATTTGTTGTTCAAATGTCATCATAGCACAGTGTGAAAGAGCAAGAAAACAAAGGATTTGGGAGGAAAAAAAAAACATTAAATAATTAATTAGATTCAGCTTTGCTTAGTGAACTAGAGATTTTTGTATTTTTAGTCAATCACACTAAAAAGCTACTGGTGTGGGGGCCTGACTCTGGCTGGACCAGCCACTGCTGCCTGCCTGCAAACATTTTTGTAGACACATTGCATTGGCCTTACACACATCTGAAAGTATAATCTGTCCTGAACTCTCGACTGAGAAAATGTTTCTACTCTGCCTGAAATGAAATTTATTGGAAGCTCTGATTTTATTAGTGCCTTCTGAATTCATCCGATGACCTGATTTATGGCCCGCTTGCTTGCTTTTTTCCTACAGTCACCAACAACTTTTCTGAGCTCTCCTCATTAAAATCCTAACTAGATCCAAGTCTGTGTCCTACGGTGAAGGCTGCTGACCCGAATGCAGATGCCAGAGGGTGACAGTGTTTAGGTAAAGCGTGAGAATACCTCAGGCGCCTGCAATGACACTGAATCCTCTCAGCCAGACAGGTACATCTGCCCTTCGTGTCAGCCAGGAAGAGCGACATGTGTTGTATTGCTCTATCTCCTACTTTAAGGGCAGGGAAGGAGAAAAAAAAACCTACCACATAGACCAGCTAGGCTAACAATTGTCAGGAATGGTCCCATCTGTTAAAAAGAAGAGGATGTTTACTGCAGGAAAACTTGAACGGCAAAAACCCAACCTGCACACATCTTACTGTCCATGTTTGGCCGGTCATCGGCAGCCCAGACAGCTTTTCCACGGCTGAGTCCCACCGACTTCAACAGAAATGAGCAAAGGACAACAGTTCTCAATAGAGGCTCTTTTTGCAGGATCATACCTGGCTGTAACAGCCAGTTTCTGTAACTTTTTCCAGTAGCTGACCTTAAGCATTGGCAGAGGCAGACCATGAGCTAATGGCTGGCTCTGGAGCTGTACGCCAGCCTTTTAGCACGCGCCGACTCCTCACAGAAATGGAAGCGATGCCTAGTAAGACAAGAAAGGTGGCAACTGAATTTTAATTTGGGTCATTTTAAGCACAGGCTTATTTCTCAAATCTTTGATTTACAACACTGACCCCACACAAAAAAATAAAATAAAATAAAATAAAAGTAGACCAGAGCAGATGAATCACAAAGGCAACGCACCAGCTAACTGTAACTTCCCTTTCTGTGCAAGCAGCATCCACCCGATTACTCTGATTTCCTCAAAAATACTCGCGGATCAATTAACACTTGAGATTTTTTTGCTACGCACTAACAGGAAGCTTTTATAATCAGGCCATGCTGCATAACCGTGAACAGCCATCAGTCACAGGCTGCTGTGCCTGGCCAGCCATCAGGTGAGCAAGAGCATTTCCAGTATTAATGCTGCATGTGAGAACTGATTTCTGTGAAAGCTTGTGCAAGGAGCTCCGACAGTCAGTCTCCGTCACTGCTAGCGCAGGTGAAATACGGACCCCATCGAAGGCAGCGGCACATCGCAGAGCTGCCTGGGGCCAGGCCATCACCCTCAGTCACTCAGAGGCTCCCGGAAAGCAGACACTGAGCAGGCGTGAGCAAGGCACAGCAAGATGGGATGCACGCTGGGAGGAAAGTATTTGTTACAGCCAGACACAGCCCCACCATCATCTCTGGCCAGGTGTGCCATAATCTTCAATAAGGAGATCTGGGCTTCAGAGTGAGAAAAACGCGTGTGCGGAGGGGTCTGCCTTTGCCTTGGCTCCAAGGGCTTTCCAGGCAGCGCTGCTGAGCTGGGCTCGTCCTGCTCCTGCCATCCCCAGACCACTCTGTGTGGTTGCGTTTGCCTGGTTTTAAATTCCCCTAGCAGAGCCCGTGAGGTATTACGCTGAACTGTGAAATTCGGCTGCAAAGCCCAAGCTGCCAGACGCCCAGAGAAAGCTGTAGGAAGGCACTGCCCCGCGCGCAGCGAGACCAGCCTTGCGGAGAGCTCCCGCGGCTCACGGGGACGCGCAGCAGACGGCATTTCAGTGGTTTCACTTCCGCTGCTAACAGCTCAGCTGAGGGGTACCAAAACACCAAAACCCACTCAAGCATCTACCAAATCACTGACCTGAATTAACAACCTAAACTGAAAGACAGTAAAAATGATTACTCACCCTTAATATCTTTTCTAGGACAGCTTTCAGATTAAACTGGTCTTTTTGCATAATGCTTAAGTCTTCCTTCTCTGCAAAGTGAGCTGAGTTTGGATACCTAACTACTACCTTCACCGCAGCAGGTATTTTGCTTTGACATGCACAGGGAGCACATCTCAAAGAGCCCTTCACCACCAGCTCCTGGGGGACACCAGCTGATCTCAGCGCACAACACACCGCTCGCCGTGCGAGGTGTTACCTGAGGCGACATCACGATCAAAACCAGGTTACACAAGGCGTGACAAGCTGGGGAGAAAGTCCTGCCACACTTCAGAGCTGCTTCATTAGTGGGATGGTTAGTTCAGAAAGTGCTTGAAAATGACACTTTACTATACATGAGATATCCATATTACAAGCATTCCTTGATAGTTCCTGCTGCTTCAGTTAAACTGCAATATTCAGTGAAAGGCTGGGTTTTCTCCTCTGGAGGAACAAAGCTGCAGCCACGATTTCTGCCCACGCTCCGAGGGAGGCGACGTGCCTGGAAAGGCTCCGACCACGTACGAAATTCCGGGGCAGGAGGAACACAGAATCACACAGGCCACAAAGCAAAATCTGCTGCCAAAAGTACACTATTTGTCACATTGCAGGCTAAAACCACTTAGAAAATAGCCATCAGAGTTGGGGGGGGGGGGGGAATGCCTGCTCTGAGCCTGCTGACAAAACGGACAGCTTCACGATGGCTTCCAACAAAACCCTGCGCAGATGGCACACAGCTAACAATGCCAACAGTGTCCAGCTAAATCCAGTACTGGATTTTCTATAGCCTTCCTTGTGCTCTCTAAAACATCATTTCACCTGTCCTGAATAGGATCATAACTAACCTATCTTCAAGCCTCATGTACTTATTTTATTGCTTATTTGTTTTTTTCATAAAGTCCTTCCAGCCAAGGCTTCCCTTCTCTCTGGCTGCTGTTTCATAGGTCATTTTAGACCCACTCCTCTTGGCTTCAGACCCAAGGCCAAGTCAGAGTTAGAGGAGCTCCAAAAAGTTAAGCTACACCTTTGCTACGCCACCCACTTGGCTCCTTCAAACTTGTCACAGCACAGATGACAAGACCAAATGATCTCCAGGGAAGTCTATTGCTCCTGCCTATCCTGTCAGGTGTGGGCTCCCCCACCCCATCAGTGTAACAGGGGCATTGGCATCTAGACCTCTTATCTAGACTGGCAGCCATCAAAGACCCTAAGTGGCTGGTCCAGGGAGAACAGTGGGGAGAACAGACTCACAGTTGACCAAGAATCCATAAGCAAGTCTGGAAAACCAGTAGGAATCATCAGGAGGTACATGTCGAAATACCACTCATGCCTTTGAAAATCCCCTCAGCTGTTAGGCCCATTTAATCCTTGCTCTCTCTATTCAGCATTAGCGAAGATGCCAGCTATGACGTGCAACAGCCACCCTTCAGGCACAGGAAAGCAGCACGGCATTTCTGGAGAGCACACCCAGCCCCCTAACTCCAGCCCACAGAAGCTACAGACACCAACTAGCTAATATTTCATGATAAAGAGAGGTTTTCAACCAATAACCACAGGCCTATGAAGTCCCAGATACCTAATCTAAGCATTTTCAAGCTATCCAACATTGCAGAACATGTACTCGATTTGGGAATTATTTTCCCAGTTGGATTGCTTTGCTGTTATTGCTGTTGTTTTAAAATTCTGGATTATTAATAAGTCTATGCAGGTATTTTTCCCCAAGAATATTAAAAAAGTTGACATTAAATGTACTAGTCTGAACTCAGTTTCTTTCTGATTTATTAAGTTTACGTCAGCCCACCAGCAATACATTTTTTTAATTAACCCTGGAGGTTAAATAGAATTTTACTAAAATAAGAATATTTTAAATGAATAATTTGTCTTGGCTTATTTCAAGAAGACTCTTACCCCAATAATCAGTTCAGCTGCAGAGAAATCAATAAGGTACTTCAATCCAATGAGTAGAAGGCATGCATTAAAAAGTAGGTAACAAACATGATAGACTGGAGAAGCTAATACAGTCTATTATATTATTTTGACACTAAATCTATCTGCTGAAAATTATTGAGAAAAGGTTACTACCCATATAATAACTTTGCCAAATGGAATAATTTGTTAGTGATCCTTGAGCAGACTTCCTGGCATTTATCCACAAACGCCTATCTTGTCTGTTATATCCTCATTACAGAAGAAACCAGAGTTTTAATTCCAAACCCCAAAATAGTTGCTGAGTCTTCTCATCCCATAAATGGACAAAACAGGCTACCACTCCCCAGCCTATAAAATTACATATTTTAAGAATCTGCCTGTAAGATTAAGGCTGCCCCTTCCTTATTCAGGAGGTTCCCAACCTAAGAGCTCACTAGATGCACCGTGCGCAGCCCCAGATACGATGTCCCCGCTCCCTTTTTCACTTGGAAGCTGTCTCACACAACAACTGCTATTTGTTATCCCCAGGAGTGGTCACTCAAGGCAGTCCACAGCAGGTTATGCTCAAGAGCAAAGACTAAATTCAAGGTGATTTAGTGTCAGCCTCACTGAAGCACAAGGAACAATACTAAACCCTCTAGTTATCTCCTCTCTTTCGCTGTAATTTGAATGATAGTTTTAGGTCATTAAATATAGCTACCATCATATTTCTATCAATTTCTTAAGCCAAACGTGCGGACTCGCAAAGAAAGGGAGTGAATTCATGAAAGAGTCAAACTAACAAGAACTTAACGACGGCGCGGCCGCGGCGGTGCACACAGCTTAGCCGCACGGCTCCCAGCAGAGCAGCCACCGCTCCTACCTCCAGCGCAAGCGGCAGAGCTAATGTGCTAGACGAACTTCATGCCGCAGAATCCCCTCCATGGATTTAAATCCCCAGAGAGAAGTATCTTGGTTTATTCCCATGATACTTCTACAGAACAGAAATCAGCTGGCAAATTACTTCCAGTCATGTCAGGCAGGGATTTACCAGCAGTGCCTGGGACTCGTCACAGTGTCAGAGTTTTCCTCAGTGGCCCCCATTTTGCTCTTGATAAGTAAACAAGACCAGCACTCCAAAAAGTGCTCCAAGTAAAGCACTTTATATGAGGTGCCTGACTGAAATAAGCATTTCAATTAGATTCATTAAGGAAGTTATTACTTGTTAATTGAATAGCAACAGACTGCTAAGGATCACTTATTGAGGTCTAATAAGTATGTAAGAGCAAAATCTACTCCTCATGTAATTCCATCAGCAATAAACTAGTGCAATTAGCTCCTTACTAACAAACTTAAATTGTCAGGAATGTTGAGGCAGATAATTGGCACTTAGGAGACACCTATAGTAAGTTAGTGCAGCGTCAATTAACATACTTATTAAATGTCCGTTTAAACTCCGAGCAACTAATTGATACCAGTGGGCTGTGGGTTACCTGGTTAAATGCTATTTAATGCTTAAACTTTTATATTCAGAAAAAAAATTAAAACAAGTCCTCTGATTGCTCTTCTTTAAAATTCCTATATTTGCCTCATTTCCAGGTGCATAACCCACAAATTATGTGCAATAACCAACAGCAAGGACTCAGGGGTGCAGGCTAAGCACACACGTGTGTGTGGGTAATTCAAGGAGATGGGTTTACCTAGACCACTGTCTGCTCAGGAGCCCACTTGCCGCTCTCCCTGCTCCCTCAGACTACGGGCAGGTTATTTAGCAACTCATTTTCAAGGACTTGTACTTCTAAAGGAGCGTGAGTCATCCGAGGACAGGCTAATCCCTACTCCCTGCACCTCACCAGACAACCACCACAGGACCTCAAACGCCTTCCCAACATGACCAAACGAAGGTTCATTACAAATCCCTAAGACTAGGGAGCCTTGTTTTACAGATGAAGAATGTGATGCGCCAAACCAGTAGCTGAGTCGCCCAAAGGTCCCTCAGACAGACCAGGGGCTCTGGGAGCAGTTCCTTCCCTAGGAGCTATGGCACGTTTATGCACCGTATGGGCTCCGACACCACCCTGAGCTGGTGGAACAAGGTAAAAGTAAGTGACCACCTGGTCAGGACAAGCAGCAACAGAAGGACCCTTCCTGCCTCGTCCTGTGCTCTCGTCGCAGCACTGTCTCCTCCCTAACATCCTCCGGATGCTGTGGAAAGGCTCTGCTGCCTGTTTGCAACGGAAAGCCCTCTGCTCTCTCTTTGACTCAACGTGCAGCTTGGCTGTGGGCTATGAAACGCATGGCAATGGCGCGGAGCTCCCGGAGGACTTCTGTCCGTGCGCAGCGCCCGAGCCCGCGCTCGCGACGGAGGCCTCGGAGCGGCGGCAGGCAGCGAGGGGCGAAGCGACGCCGGAAGCGGAGCGGCCTTGGCCGTGAGAGGGCAGGGGCTGGAGCGGCGGGAGGGCGCTGGCGGGGCCGGCAGGCGGGACGCGGGCAGGGAGGGACGCGTGGGAGCGCAGAGCCGGGCGTGCTGGGCGCGGGTGGGCACCGAGGGACGGGCGGCCCAGGAACCTGCGAGAGGAGGGCGAGGAAGCGGGAGGCTGCTGCGGAGGGCAGTGCTTGCCATTTTAAGGGCATCTGTGCAAACCAATTTTAGAAACTTCTATTTTAAAACAGGTTCTGCCCTCCCCCCTCCCCACACATACATACTCACACTGATCCATCATGTGGAAATACTTCAGGCTCCTCTATTAAAAAAAATTGACAGCATATCCCCTGTCAGCTAGGAGTGTGATTTTTTTTTCAGCTATGCCAGCAAAAGCCCTAATGTAGGCACAGCTATTGTATGAGCAAAAGGAAAAAAAAAGTTTATTTTTGCCAATACAGCTTCTTTTGCTCAGGCAAGTGATACAGGCTCTATTTCTCACGTTTTTTTCCTAGTGTAAGCTCCTTCTACACTCAGAGCGACTGCACCGTCAGTGCAGCTATACCTGAATAACTAGGCTGCAGAAAGGTATCGTCAAGGCCTCCAGCTGTGCTAGAGAGAGGACAGCACCTAGCACTGCGAAATTCTGCCGCTGCCTGGAGTCTGCGGGTACGGACGAAATACAAATACAGAACAGTAACGCGTCCTGCATCCAGCTTCTCCAAGCCCCAGAGCAGCGGCAGCCAAATCCTTCCCGCTTCCCCAGCCTTTCTAACAAGCAGCTCCGACCCACTGCAGTGTTGTGGGTAATCCACCTCTGCCTAGAGCAAACCATAGCTCAAAACCGAGGGCTGGCCCGGTGGCCAAGAAAGCCTCGGAAAGTCTAAAGGTACGGGAAGGACTTTTCCATTCTGCACGGATGGAACAAAGCATAAGCATTTGGGAGAAAGGCAATCTCAAATAATAAATAATGCAGAAAATCCAAAACACCTTCTAAAGCTTCAGTCCCCTTATAATTTAATGTTTGAAATGCTGTGCTATTCCTTTGGAAGCCTTTTCTCTCTCCACTGCTGATGATGGTCTGTCTTCTTAGACACTTGAATAATGTCTCTCTTCCTCTTGTAACATCTTCCTTGACTACTCCTCATGCATAGTAATGCTAATAATCTTGCAGCTTTCAGCAACATTTTTCTTCCTTTAAATGAATGCCTGGTTTTATGCCGGGCTGTTCTGTTCAGCACCTTGTCTCCTGCATGCCTCTTTCACTACGCAGTGTACCTACATACATACGAATGTCTGTTCACTGCTGCCCATTATGAGCTGTTCATGTGCCATTTGGCAGTATGGCGAAGAATCAAACTAATTGATTATATTGTATAAATTGTAGCTGAGCACATATGATGCAGTCAAGATTACGCTGCTACTATGTTGAATATTGTACAAATGTACATGTAAGCATAATCCCTCCCAAAACAACTTATACCATCATTACCTAGGGACCTTTCGCACATGAAATGGACTTGATATCTAGCAAATTATGCAGTGGATAATACTATGTGCAGTCATGTAGAATACATATTTTATACTACTTGACCACCACAGAGTTTTAAAGTTCTTTCCTCAGAGAAGATGAATTCAGATTCTATCATCTCATAAATGTAATAATGTAAATATGGACAATAGATAAGTATTAAGCTCATTTGTCAAAGGGAGCTAGGCAATTCATCTCAGGTCTTCAAGCAAGAAAGGACCAGAAATGCAAATGGAATCCAAAATGTAACTGTTAGTTCAGTCCTGTAACTGGATGGTGAACACACTAATGCACTTCATGCTTCTAAGTTATTTTTAAGCACCTTCTCAGTCATCATTAAATGTTAAAAGGATCTTGTATCTTTTGGAGAGGGTGCAGTTAAAGATCATTGCTGTTTCCAAAGCTTCCTGAAATAGAAATCCTCACGTGTAACTTGCCAATATAGGATTTCAAATGTATTTCATATAAATAATTCTGGTAGGAACCCCTGACCAAAATCATTCTGTTGGCTTTGATACAACTGCACAGTTGGTTTGGGAACTTCCAGGCATTGCAAAGAATAATCACACTAATCCAAACACCATTCCAACAGCCTGCAATGAAGAAATGACCACCAAACCGATCGACTCGGCCTCCTCCTGCCTATGTAAACGTTCCTCCTGCTACACTTCATATTATCACCATAAAACCTACAGAGAATTTTTTGTTTAAATACAGGCTTGAAACAAAGTTGTATGCCACGTTCTCACAAGCAGAGTTACATACTATTAAGCATAAGCAGCAGATTATAAACAAGAGCTTAGAATAAAGGTGAAACACACAGACAGCTTCACAACATTGAACATGATTAAAGAAAATGCCATCGTTCGCTTTTCCTTTGAATTGATGTTAACAAGTAAAGCATTTTACTTGTCTTTGTTTACTGGGGGAACATAAATACTGCATTAACTACATTTTCTTGCCAACCAAGCATTGTCTACATGATGGCAGCTTGTTCTCTTACTGTGTTTGTACTTTCAAAGAGTTGAATGCTCAGTGGTTGAGCAGGAACAGTTTGGGATGGTATATGCATATGAAATGTATTTTTCATGAAATAACTATTTGAGAAAACCTTAAATGTCTCAGCCTGAGATTGCCCAAAGATCTGCAGCACAGCTCAACAGGATATACCTCAAACAGGTATTTCACAAAACACCTGAAGTGGAGCCTAAGGAGCCTAAGTCTACAAAGCAGCTTTCTAAGGTACTTAGGACCAGCTTTTCCAAGGCAAGTAAAGATGGCAATAGACATCCAGAAAGTGAATCACAGCAGTACTCAGGTCTTTTTCAGATGCCTGTGCACTCCTAGCAATCCCCAAATGCCCCACCTGAGTCTCCTGGGTGCTCCAGCTGCCCTAGCGCTGCCCAGAGGAGCCTTCACCGCACGGACACAGCGGCCGCTCAGAGCGCCGCTTCCAGTAGGCAGCTGCCCAACACCTGGATGTTGCAACACCAAACTTCACCATACTAAGATCCCAGGTGATTCTTCCTGTCAAGAATTTATCCTACTCCAGAAAATACAGGGCAGATAGGCACTGCTGCATTAACTGTTACAGCACCTAAGAGCTCCACAGAGCCATACAGCTAGTTTGGGCAAATTTTATAAGCCAAAACTTCGAGATGCCTCTGAATGCCAGTGTACCTACAGAGCTAGCCGGGCTCCTTTTGGATACTCTTGCAGAGCAAACATTGAGTGATGTTGCAGAAGCAGCATCTTGCAGTCTTGTGTGCTGTTCAGTGGGGAAAGATGAAAGCCCTGTCCTAAGTCTCCCACTAGGCAAGCGTAGGGACTTTTGCCAATTCAACATGAGCTGATCTAAACTTAACTGTTTCAATCTGTTTATGATGGGCTGGTTCTGCCTCCAAAGCTGCGAGCTGGCTGGAGACCCGTTGTTCAGATCCACAGAATGACAGGAAACCGAAACAATCTCCACAGCCTTTGTGCAAAGGCTGAGCCTAGCCTGTGAAAGAAATGACAGTATCATTTCAAAATACATCTTTCAATCAGTCCAAGGAAGAAGTGCTCTAGGTGCTTCTGTCTTGCTTGAACACCCCAATTCTGATTTCCCATTTCACATGGAAGCAAAACAAGAAAATGATATGCCCAAGAGTGCCTGCTCAGTTTGGGTAATATGAACAGGACTGTGCTCTATAGATTAGTGAATGAAATATTAGCATCAAGTACCACCATGCAGTGTGCAACATCTGGAAAAAAGTTATAGAGCAATTTTCATGATTTTTATAGGAGAAGAGAAAACTGCAAATGGTAGAAGGTATAAAAGGGAATTCTAACAGATTGTACATTGTCGGGGACTCTCTTTCCAGCTGTAGCAAACCTGATAATAAAACACACAATCACCTCGGAGCTCAAACATCAGCAGAAATAAGGCAACCCCTGTGGAGAGTTTCCATGCGTGACGGGCTTTCAAAATGGCAGCTCCCCACAGGTAGGAACCAGTCTAGATGCTCTGGAGAAAGCCTGAAAACATTTAAAGGATCAAGGTCTAGCCTTGAGTGTGAGGTTCCTTTTTCTTTTTTCTTTGGGGGATGTTTTCCCTGTTTTGTGCATGAAAAAAAAGAGAGCACACACTTTACTCCTGAGAGAAGCCAAAGAATATCCCTGATAAGCATCTATTCTTAGGAGAATAAAGTGGAGATGATTAGCAAGCAAGAACAAAGCAGACAGGAGGAATTCTAGCAACAAAATGTTCTTGACTGGATAGGAAGAAAAAAAAAAATCAAGAGCTGCTAAACAGCAGCCCATGTTATTTGCAAACACGCACCAAGGAGGCTGAGAATAGATACAATGACAGCTGCAGCCTAATTGATAGGAGACTCGCCTAACAGGTTGTCAGACTGCTGCGTGGCTTCAGTCCAGGCCACGTTGCTGGAGGCGCAATGTTAGAAACACTGACAAACGTTTACTAAAAATAAATAAAAAATATTCCAGGGCAAAGGGAAATATGGCTCCAAGTGACTACTTGCAAAATTGTGTTAGATCTCTAGGAAAGAGGAAAGCAAGCAGCAGAACGTGTGAGAGTCCCCCCAGGGCTCGCAGGACAGGCGCAGGCAGGCTGCCAAGGCTCTCCAGAATTGTGCTGCCTGTCAGGAGCGTTGGCTCGGGGGGTGCTGAGAGCGGACCTCCGCAGAGGCAACAAAAATAACTACCAGATCAGCAAAGAGCACCATCGGGAGAGCCGACTAGCTGCAACAGAAAAATGGTATTTGATGTGCACAGATGGACCTGCCTAACGGCAGGCAGGAAGGCACAGGGGCAAGTCTTTGAAACCTTCCTTTCCTGAGGAGGAAATGGGGGCACGGCTTGCTTGGCCAGCAGGGTGGGAAGCATTGCGAGAGCGCTGGAAAACGGCTGGGGAACAGCCCTGCGCCCGTGCCACGCAACCCCGCCAGCGCCCAGGAGTAACGGTTCGGAGTGCTGAACGTGCTCAGCTATGGGCTAGGACAGAAGGTTCGAGAGGACCTTTGGACTCGAGCTCCAAGTCAGCGACGCATCCAAGCAAGCCACAGAGCACAGTCAGGAAACAAGAGTGCCAAAGCAGAGAGGAAAGGGGAAAAAAAAGGGGGAAGAGGGAGAGAGAGAGAGAGAGAGGGAGAGGAAGGCAGAGAGGCATATGGATGAAAGCCTCTTAGGACCATGAAGACTGGTCTCTCTGAAGGAGATCCAAGTCTGGTAAATCTGCTACTCTGACTGGGAGGGAAACAATCTCGGAAGGCACCTGACATTATAAGCTGCGCTACTGCTGGGCACGTGTGCACAGCGGGCCCTTGAGCTGTGGGAACGCAGCCCCTCCGGATTTACTAGCTCTATTAAGGAGACAAGTAGCAAAGTCAGTGCCTGAAGAGAAACTTTCCACACCAAATGCAGGGAAGAGAGCAGACACCAGCAGCACTAACCAAGCAGTCTGTCTGCAGCTATTCTCCAGCTCTCCCCGTTGGCTTGGGGTGAGCATGCTTTACATCTCGCAGTCCATCTCTGGTTAATAGTGAAGGTCGTCAGCAGATTAACAAATTCAGAATTCCTTCCTAAAAATACCTTGTTAAGTCCTATGAAAAGAAACTTTCTTGATTTGGTCAAACCATCATATTTGTTTCTGTCTCTGAGAACATCCAAAGAGGTTGCAAAATATCTGTAAACAGTGTTTTGTAGAAATAACCAAGTGATTTTGTCTAACAAATTCATAAACCTCACTGTCTCTGCACACTGCAAAACAAAGGCAATATTCACAGAAGAATCATTAGCTCCTCTCTTCTTTATGGAAAAGTGACATTAGGTCTTTATGAGCCCTGAATTAAAACTCAGAGGGAGCTTTTTTTCCACAGCAACGTACAGAAGTCTAGCACAAGCCTATCATGAAAGTTAATGGAGCAGCCACACAGCTAACAACTCTCTGAAGTACTCTGAATATATGCTCCCCAGCACTTGGCGAATCCGTGGGCAGCCCTATCAACAGGGGTGCAAGACAGTCGTGCAGCAGCTGGGGGAGTCGGTCTGAGGGAGTTCACTGCAGCCAAGGGTGCTGCTCCACGCGGGCAAGACATTGGCAGAAATAGGGTTGAGAAGTGGGTTTCTGTGTTGTCCTTTCAAATCCCAGCCTGCTCATCACCATCTGCCCCTGAAGAACAGATACTAGCAGACGCTTCTTTATTATGCCAGTTCTGCAACACAGTTTCCAGTACAGGAAATACAGAAAAACAAAGAAGAAATTCTGAGTAAGGATCATGAAACACAAAGTTACCAACCCAGGGAGCCAAATTCTCAAGAGGCTCCTGCTTGAGGGATGCATGCGAGAGTGCTATGTACATACAATATCCAATTTACGCATGCAGACACATCAGAGATCTTTCTAATAATTACAGCAGGAGGTGAGCCTATTTCCAAATTTTACAACCAAGTGTCTCTGGACTGTGCACATTCTGAGAGTATCAAATTAAGAAAATTAAATCACTCAAAACTCTGCAACACATTCCCAGTCCCAGATCTGGCTTAAAATATTAGTTACCCCTGTCTCCTATTAGCTGTAATGAAAATTCAGTCCCTGGACTTTGGGGAGCATAAAATCCTGCCGAAGGTTAGGCTTCTGCTTCATGCGGCCCAGTGTTCAATGCAGTGCAAGGTGCTGTGTGGGGAAAAAGGATACAGACAGAAAGACTTTTTTTGTACTGCCTATGAAACAATCTCTTTGAAGTGCATGCTTGTGTCGCATTACTGCATGAATCTGTGCCTGCACTGGAAACGGAGTGTCTCAATTTTTCATACAGAATCTTTCTTACCCCCTATAAAAGACCCCTTACCAGACTGGGTGAAATTTAAGAGCATGATCCTCTTACTGACTTTAATAGGAACAGGACTGAGCTCTATAATAAGCTTTTATTTAAGGCAGGCATGCTCTTTTGTACTGTGTTTTTGTCACTTCACTAGACCTTAGAAAGCATTAACCTGTTTTGAATTCACAACACTACTCCTTAAATAGTGGACTCTCGCCCCAGAGACTCAGGACACTGAAACACTGACCTCTTGCATCCAGCAATTTTGATCATGAGTTTGCATCCCAGAACTGCAGGTCAGGTTTAGATCTCAGCTCAGTATATGAGCACAGAGTGGGACTGAGGAGTTATTTTCTAGGGCACGTGAGTTAAATGCTCCATGCTGATAAATAAAATGGCATGGTTACAGAATGTAAAGGAATTACTGCTTCTTCACAGCCAGCCCACTTCAGCAGAAATCCCTGTAGGAAATAATGTAGCATCACTTTCTTACTGAGCAAACCACTGAAAGCTTGCTTATTGACAGGGAGCAAGAGATGAGAAGTAATAGGGTATAGGAGTATTCAAATACAGCTATAGGCTTTATAATAAAGATATTTTCTGAGCTTTTATTTAGAACTGCATAACTGTATATAATCATAGTCAACCCGTTTCACCAGAAAGCAAAATCAGAATTTTTGAAATGCCATTCATACGTTGCCTCTGTGTCATCCCAAGCCTGTCTGGCCACAGAGTTCAAAATCTAGAAAAGAGTTGAGCATATCAGAAGAGGATCCAAAGCCCCGTGCAACAAGCTATGACAGCAAATGTCCGCAAAGAAGTGCTTCATCCCTTGTTAGAGCATAAGTCCCAGCAAAGGCTGCAGGCCTTTTCAGCAGGGCTTCACCACCCCCAAAATGGTACAACCCAACTTTTGTATAGTCACTTGCACTTTCAGGCACTTACCTGCACTCCGTGTGTGCTGCAACCAACCTGCATTTGATTCATCTTTCAAGTAAAAATAAGCTGTCTCAGTACTACGGTTTGTAATTCAAGTAACGTGAGTTTCAACTATCGTAATAAACAGCTGATATAAAGCAGGCATCAGGACTGTAGGTCAAGGCCATTTGTTGACCATTCCTGATGCTCTCCAACTTAGTAATAAAATTGCTCAAGAACATATTTTCTTCTAATTTGACAACAGCAACCACCAACTCTGTTCCTTCAGTACACTCATACTTTCCTTCTGCTACGAGGGTAAAACTCATCTCTGAGGGATACTACGCAGTGCTAGACCATGGGAAAAAAAAACCCTCCTCCAGAACCCCTGTGCATTATGTCCCCACCTTCCACACCATGATATTTCTACTGTTAAAAATAAGTCCCAGCACTGACAACAACAACAAAACCAATTCCCCACTAAAACCCTATTAAGACAAAACCCCCTGTAGCCCAAGTGACTGCTGTGGGAAGGTAATATGTGATTAATTTAACTGTACATGACAGATAAATTATTTCAGGCACCACTGGAAGGTACCTAGAGGAAGGATAAAACAGTGACAGAGCAGAGCATGGCTATCACATCCTGTTGTTGGAACAAGTTATATGGCTAAGGAAAAAATGAATGAAACTTTGTGGAGAACACGCATGGAAAAAATCAGTGGCAAAGAGTGGCTTGGGCAGTTGTAAGGCTGTAAAAAGAGATATGTAACAGTGGTATTTCTCCTAACCAATAAGTCTTAATCATAACCAATTAGACTTAATCTGATGGGAAATATGGGTTGTTGCCAAAAAAATAAGCTCGAAACTTTGTGAGCAGATGGATGAGCCCTTGCAGAGCTGTCTGGTGTTGCTTAATAGTTATTATCCCCCCACACTTGTCAGCTTTGCAGTGGTTCAGGTTGGCTGACTGAGAGGAGCACTCATGACCTACCAGAGTGTAGACTTCTGCCTGTAGCAGAAGAGCAGCAATATCCTGGGATCACCAGCCTACGCCCTTTGCTTGGTCCTGTTTCAGCAGTACCCTCAAACAGAGGAAGAGCACAGCGGGTTAGCAGAGAACAGGGACCTTCTGCACAGCCGTGGCAAAGGCCTTTGTCCTTGTGTTTTAGCTCCCCACTGGTAAAAAGGGCCAGGCAGGAGGAGAAAGCGCTGAGCGATAACCCAGTAAGCAAGCAGGAGCTTCACAGGTGTCCTGAAGAAGGAAACATATTGTAACATGCCAAGTCCTTCTGTTAAGTAAGTTTAATTTTGTTTCAAATGCTTACCTTTTTTCACTGTCTAGCATAACAACACGATTAAGGATCACCATTCTAACACATAAATAAATTCCATCTATTCTAGATTACAACAGTAACTTCTTATGTACAGTATGACAATTCAGTCATAACTCTCTGAAAGTAATGACTATATTTCCTAGAAAGACCCAACCCCCCCCAAACTCTGTTATTATTTAGGTGGTTTTCTCTACATTTGTCAATTCACCTAATCAGAACTTCAATCCCTTTGCATATTTCCAATTCAGCAATATCACCCTTTTAGCTATTGCATTTGCTCTTAATAGAATTTTTTCCCTGTGGTTCATTTAAATTCAAGAGACAATTCAGGTCACCCAGTGCAAATATTTTTGGATCATTGGCGATGTCATTGTCCAGATTCATATTCACTCTATTTCCTCCGTTCCCAGAATGAACTTACTAGGTATGAGATGCTGAAAAAAAGCCCTTGTTCTCATTCATCTCATATTTAACTGAAGAAGCAAAACAGAAAATAAATGAAATCTGATTTGCATGAAATTGTGCATTCTGTATCGCAGTACTGAAGAGAAGACTAGACATTGAGTTCTGTCACGTCTGTTTTCTAGATTTAATTCTTCTTCTTCTTGTCCCTTTTTTGTTCTCTGTTGAAATGAGGGAATGATACAGGCAGGTTTCCATAACTTAATATTTACCACTTTGTCTGGCTACTAACCTCACCCTTAAACACTACTTTCCTTCTAGCAGCAGATCCTGGGTTTGTGTCCATCAAAACTTCTGATCCTTAATAACTGAATCTAACTCCACCTGCTCAGAAACCCCCAGGGAGGAGGAGGAGGAGGAAGGGAAGGTCATCCCCGCGGGCTCCACGGCTGCAAGTGGCATGATGTGGCCACCCCGTGTTTGCATTTCTCAGCTCCCCTTTCCAAGGGGGACCATGGTGCCCCTTCGCTGCTGGCTGCGCTCTGAGCCTGGCCTTGCTCGGCCTCTCCCAAGCTCTTCTCCAGGGCCAGCCCCAGACAAGCCTCTCTCCAGGAAGCTGCAAAGTGACAGATCAAAGCCAGAAAACCGCCAGCGTTCCCAACGCTCCTCCTGCAGTCTGCGTTTTGTGAGCGCCCCTCCGCACCCGGGCAGGCTCTCGAGCCCCTCCAAGTAAAACCTGGCGCCTGAAGCTGTATCAACAGCAGCGCCAAACAGACCCCAAAGGGCCCAGCGATCAGATGACCTGCCAAGTCATACAAAATTAGGCCCTTGTTTCTCTTAGAAGAGACAAAGGAAATGAAAGATGAGCTGGAAGCGAGGCCGCGAGCACCCCCTTCTCCTCGCCCGTCCCCTTCCCCGTATTATTTACAGCGGCAGCGAGAGCCCGCAGCCTGCCTGGAGGAGCTCGCTGCGGAAGGCGGCAGGAACCCTTCCAACGACTCTGTGGCCTTGCTGAAAATTGCTGAGGTTTGGTCTGAGCTCCTTTAAGGCTGCAGCAAGAGTATGAGTAGTGGGACACAAGCTAAATTGAAACTGCTGTTAGAAGGAAAAAGAAAAAGCTAACTACTCTCAAAGCTAAGAAAAAAATGAAAAAAAAATTTCCAAGCAGTTTTTTCAACTTTAAAGAGCAGCTGCAGCTGGACTGGTGCCAACCATGCAGACTCACTCAGCAGACACAGG
This sequence comes from Dromaius novaehollandiae, assembly GCF_036370855.1. Taxonomy (NCBI): domain Eukaryota; kingdom Metazoa; phylum Chordata; class Aves; order Casuariiformes; family Dromaiidae; genus Dromaius; species Dromaius novaehollandiae. The sequence continues at coordinate 13,180,182 of NC_088107.1, read as the reverse complement.
CTGAACATCACAATAGCTTTGAGTATTGATGGTTTTAAGACCTGAGGAGTTGGAGGGTAGTCAATGTTTCCTTTTCCAGCCCTTTAACCCTCCAGATGCTGTTGTATTTTCAGGGCCCTGCTTTAGGGATTACTTCATGGTCTCAAGCGTGGGCTGAGGAATACCTACTGCCACGAGAAGCAGGTTTAATCCCAGTACAGCCAGCTCAGCTCTTCATCTTGCAGGGACAGATAACTTGAACACCATGCAGTTCACTGAGCATGGGCTGTTCAGACAGGGCATTAAAACCAGAGTGGATGGGCTTTACAGCATTTCTCTAAGTGTAGCAATTTGCTTATAGCAGTCCAAGGATAAAACCTCCCCTTCTCTCTGCTGCTTTATAATATGCTAGATGAGATGGTTGCCGCTACTGCCATGTGGTGAATTTCTGTGACCCATCAGGATGAAAACAGCTGTATAAAGGTAAAATGACATATAATCACAAACGTCTGCAGTCTCCAGATAAAGGCAGAGCACAGAATAATACAACTTGCTTAAATAATATGATTGTGATCAAAAACATACCTTTTTTTTTCACCTGACACCACTATTCAGATGAACAAACTTTACTCAAAGGCAATCTGTTCTCTGTAGGCGAGTGGGTGTCTGCGTTTTTATTTAAAAAATATCTTCCTAAGCTTGAGTGTCCCAATTTCACAGCTCCTGGATTGCAAGAGGGGTTGCTGGTACCGTGTCACCCTGCGGTGAGTAAGTACCCTCAAAATGGCACTAAGGAGGGGCAGCACCTGAAGCCCCACTTCAGATACAGGTTTTAGCTGCAGGGACTTCTCAGGGTCACAATTAAGTCACCCCAAGTGAGGGTAGGATGACATGGTGCTGTGCTGCCATCCAAAGCCTCTTCTACCCTAGCAGACCGGGTATCACTAACCCGAGTGAACGGTTTTATACATGTTTTCCTACTGCTGTCAGACAAACAGGAATAGTATTTCCTATACCGCTTCCTCTCTTCTTATAAGATGGTGTGGAGACCTCAGATGCTCTTTCCTGATATGTGGGGAGGAGAGAGGCAAGGAAGAGCATATCTACAGAGCTGGTAGGAACGTGGTAAGAGCAAAACCAAACAACAACAACAACAACAACAACAACAACAACAAAAAACAGGCAGCCAGGCCAGAAAAAGAGGAAATGGCATAAACTTGCAAAAGCACCAGTCAGTAAACTGAATCAGGAACTGTAAGTCACTGAAAGGGGAGTGGAAGTTTTAAAAGTTTTGTGCGGTTAACGCATGGGATGCAAAGCCCTAAAAGGAGAGCTCTTCCACAGGTGACATTGTTTCCAGATTCCAGGGGAGCCACGGAGCTCTGCTTGGTAACACAGTCAGGAAGCACAGAGATTCGGAAAGACTGAGCAAAGCAAAAGAGGAGGGGGGAGAGACAAAGAGATGGATGAGGAAGGGGATATTATTTTGTAGAGCAACACAGTACTCTGCTGGGTCACAACCAGCCTCTGAATGCACCTTAAACTCTTATTTCCCATTTTTTCCCAGCTGGATGGATAATTGCTTGACTGTAGACTTATATTCATCATTTTTATGTCTGTGATCTCTGATGCCAACACAAGGGGTGCTTTTACACAAAGCTATGTCTCACCATAGGCTGCAAGAACAGAACAGGACCCCCTTCCCCTTCTGTATTTGAGATCAGTCTCTAAGAAAAGCACAGGAAACATCAGGAATTCCCAAGGATCGATGGGGTAAGATATTCCTATGGTTTCAGGCACATATATTGTATTCCTTCCCCAAGCCTTTCATACACAGCCTGATTTATTAGCCTTAGTCAGCATTCTGTCTTGTAAGGCTGCCAGAAAAGCACAGTGGGATGAAACATCTGGTAAATTTGCTCAAATTCTATTATGAAATATCTTCAATCCAAGTTTCAATGAAAAGTAAACAAGTCATTGTCTCTAAAAAGTGATTCGCTTCGCTGTCAGAAAACACTGGCAAGCAGCAGTAGGCATTAGTCCTTTTTTAAGACTGTCAAGGGAGAACAGTTCCCATTGTGAACCACTCTGGGCTAGGTAGAAGATCATGCAACTCACTGCTGGTTCAGTGAAATTTAACTTGTTCACCAGCGGCTGCATTGTTTGTCACTGTCTCACCGCCACGCAGCGACATTTGCTGACATTTTAGGAGCATCCAGGGGATGTCCAGGGAACATGGCACACAGCAGGCTTGCGTCTCCCCTGCAAGGCAATGTAGTGCCGAGGTTCCCAGTTCAGCTAGCACCGAACAAACTGGCTCCAGATCTGCATGGAGTTTATCCACGTATAGGTACGAGCCTGCTCAGAGCTAGCACAAGGAATTCTAAAATAGCCCAGCACAGTGCCTTGCAGACAGTCCTGAGTGAGGACTAACACTAAGTGTGGTGGTAAATAGGTCCGGCCTGTCCAGCTGTAGTCAAGAAGGGGAGATGCTTACAACACTCTGTATTATGCATCTCCAAGCTGATTCCATGCTCATACAAATCCATTGGCCCCAAACTCCCACATTATCCTTCCAGGTAGGGCAGAGGCCAGAGGCCACTATTTCAGCCTCTAAATTGGAACAACACCTATAGAGAAGCTGCTCTTAGTTTCAGCAGGTGAATTCCAGGCCTCCTCAATCAGCTGGGCTGTTTCGGGGGAGAGGTGAATGCCCCATCAAAGGCTTCTTTAGCAGTAGTTTAATTTTGGCGGAAAGGCATTCCTCTCTTAGCATCACCAGCTTTGATAACTGGATGTGCTGTAGGAAAAGAATCTATTGGTGGGTCAAACTAGAGCTCTTGACTGTGTTCATCCACAGGGGATATTTTTTAATTGGTAAGGAGCCCTTATAGAGCCGTTTGACTTTCACATATACCTGTGGGGCATGGTATATGTGAGACAAATTTAGGTAGGAAAGGACGGATCAAAGAGACAGTGAACACATTATAGATCATCATTACAGGGAACAGAGTGAACTAAGAATTAATCCATCTGTAAAGGAGCAATTACATGCATTTAGGGCAGGTTATGCACTCAATGATGGCACAGTAGAGGATATGCTTATCAGCGCAATCCACACAACACGCTGCCTGCAGTCAACACACTCCCATATGCCCTGGCTTGAGCCATTTGAAACTAGTTTTCCATTTATGCCCATTCTCATATTACACCATGCCAAGCTGCTGGAACTTGGACACTGAATGAGGCAAATGTCTGCCGTGCTCCTTGGCTTGGCGTGGTTCCAGTACAACACAAAGCACTGGGAGTAAAACAAGATACGACACAAAGTGAAAAACCAAAGCCATGAGGAATGACATCAGCGCTGTGATTTCTCTGGGAATGTGCAATACAATTCAGAAGGTTTAAAAACTGCAGACAGTAAAATACCTGCAAAAAGGAGGGCAAGAGTCAGAACAGGGAAGTCTTCTCAGGCCAGGGCTAGTCCTGAGGAGTTTGACCTTTTTCACAGCTAGCCTGGGCAAGAGAGGCTGAGTGGGGAGCTGTAATACAGAGATAGCAGCAGTGCTGCAAACACAAAACATCTCAGAGATTTTTTGAAATACAGTCTGGAAAAGATGCTTCTGGCAACAGAGAAAGATTTGGGGCCAACCTAATAGCAAGGCACCAGTCCTAGGTGTGAGCGGTGCTTCTGAGAAAGCCATTCGAATTTGCTGAGCAGAGGAAGCCAGCGAGCCCAGACCCAAGGTGAGAGGAGAGGACGGTCCTCTTCCGCTGCAGGCAGGGCAGAGGATACAAACTACCATGAAAAAAGAGGCTGGAAGCAGAAAGGTGCAAGAAACTCAGATCTGCAGCTGACTAAAAACCGTATGCCAGGGCCGGGTCTCAAGGCGGTGAGCCAGCGACGGGCAGGGGCACAGCGCAGCCGAGGGGAGCCCGGAGGTGGGAGAAGCAGCTCGCCGCCGCGCCAGCCTCCGCGCTCCCTGCCATCGCTCCGCTGGAGCCGGGAGCTCGCGGCGGGCAGGAGCGGCGAGCACCTGACCAAGCCGTTATAGAGCATTTCTGCTGGGCAGGGCCAGAGCAGGAGACTCAGCAGGCAGTCACCTGTCGCCTGTACACAAACGGGGTGGAAACTTAGAAGTTTCTTCTCTGAGGAAATGCATAACTTTGTTGCCACAAAGTTGATAGAAAACCAGATTAAAATATTAGCCATTTCACATTCTAACGAATTTTGTTTAAATGATGTTTTTTTTCTGCATCTTCTCTGTAACAAAATATGTTGCACCTGCTGCATCTTACCACCACACCGCACTTAAAAGGAGAAAAAAAAAAATAGAAAATATATCCTGACCACCACATTTGGAGGAAGGTGGGCTCTGCATGAACAGACATTACCTCCCTACAAATGCGTAACATAGATCAAGTCCACTTTTGAAATGTTAAAATTAAACAAAGGGTTTTTCCATGCTCAAGGTAACATAATTCCCCTCTGCCAAGCAAAGCCAACAGAACAGACCAGGCCTATCACCTGCCTCCCACTTCTGAGACGGCAAAGGACAGTTGTAATCTCACAGCCCCAGGCAATCTGCAGGAGCCTCTCTCTCCCCCAGTTCCTCTTCCTCACATTTCTGCCCTGCTAGGAAGAAAAAACCAGGAGGTTGAGCAGCAGAAAGAAGTACGAGCTGTCAAAGACCTCTCTCACAAGGCCCCTGTAGCGCAGTCTGGTCTAGCAGTTAGCAGAATTCAAGCTGGGTCTCTTGCTCCAAGCTCAGAGACTGGGAAATAGCAGCAGGAAGAAGGGGATGGATGCAGAATGGGCAATGAGTAAACCATAGGACAGCTGGGGGTAGGGGTGTGGAATAGCTTTCTTTGTGGCTCCCATCGATGTGCGAGTTACCTTCTCACTTCAGTTGACAGATTGCTATTTTATTTCTAGAGGCTCTTGCAGGCTTTATTTTTTTTTTAATCTCACTAGCTGCCATCTCAACAGAACTTTGTTTTCCATGACTTCCACTATAATGGCAGCTTATTCTAATCAACAGAGATAATGATGAACAATCAAGAAAATATAGTGGAGAAGAGAGGAGAAAGCCCTTTTCCACTCTGACTGAGCTATGGCAAAGTGGGGTCTGGAACAGGAGCTGAGACCAGCAAGGCAGGTTGCCCAGACCCTCTTTGTTCAGTCTCTGCAACTAAATCCCAGCCCCAAGAGGCCAGGCCCCATCTTCTGCTGTGATGACCTCTCCTCAGAACAAAGGGCTGCTGGGGCAGAGCTCATAGCTCTGCTCTTCACGGTCCCTCAGCTCCAGCATATCCCATCCAGCACATCCTGCTATGACAAACAGGGGCACGGGGGCAACTTGGAAGACACCCGCTGAGCTCCTTGCTGGAGGTGGCTTGGCAAGCATTGGTGAGGACGGTTGCCAAAAGCCTGGCACATCTTCTGGCTGTGGCCTGCCTGTAGGGAAGCGCAGGAAGTCCGATGGTGGTCTTTCACACTACACTGCCCTCTCCAGCCCTACACAGGCCACCAGGAAGGGGAATGCTACGTTAGCCAGTTCAGCCACTGCACCTGCCCTTCGGCAGTGCCTGAGGAGCACACAGGACTTGCACTGCAACTGCGAATTAGGTCCACTACTGGCAGACTGGCTCATCAGCCCAAACTCAGCTATGAAAAAGTGACCTTTCAGCCATCCCACACCTTCTACCCTCCACTCTCCAGCTCATCTTCAGCTTGCAAGAGCCTCTGGTATCAGAATGCCCTAAGGCAAGATTGCCCAAGATATCAGTTTGAGGCAGGATGGGGAACAGAAAGGGGCAGCAGTATTTACTCTCCTCTGTTCCTTGTGAAGCTAGCATTGCCTTTCTCCTCCTCCTCCTCTTCCCCCCTTGCTGCTTCTAAGGCAGGAGGAAAGATTTGAACAAGAGAAAAAAAAATCTTTTAAAATGCTTTGGGGATATAATCAATATGAATTAATGGATTTTTTTTTCTCCCCAGGGAAGCACAGGCTCCATGCTTCCTTCTGTCTTTTCTTGCAGCCCCAGGCCTTTTGTTCTCTGGCAAAGCTCCCCATTGAAGTGCATGGCATTTTCTGGGCACTATATCTTCAGTATATTCTCTGCAGCAGTGTAATTTTTTTGATAGTCACTTGAATAATCAGCAGTCAGTGTTAAAATACAGCATTGTACATTGACACCCCTAACCCCCGGGAAGCAGCAGAAGATGAAGAGGAAAGCCTGCAGTTCTTACTGGCCTCATTTTTTTTCTTTGAGAACTAACTCTTTCTTTCCTACACACAAGCACCCCACACAGTTAAAGCCAGCCCTAGTTATCTATAGCCAGCTCTTGTTCCTGCTCTTAACAGCACACAGCCACAGTATGGGGACTGTTTAGGCTAGTAAGAAGCTACCATGGGGCTTCTGAAGTTGTCCCAAAATGAGCTGCTTGCTTAACAGCTCTCTGTGCTGCTAACCTGAACACCTCCTCAGAGGTGACGATACTTAAAAAGAGCTGTAGAATATTTTCATTTGCTTATCCTGGTTAATTTTCTAAACATTGACCATAAGGCTAATAAAGAAGCTTTTAGGTCCTACACTTTTAATATTAGGATGTATTTTATAAATAATTTAACAAGACAGCAGAAATTAAGGAAGGAGACATAGAGCCAAGTGCAAAGGAAGGAAAGACTGCTCTCTTATCACAGCTGAAACCATTTACTTTTGTTACATGTAGTTGTATTATTTTTTAAGTACTCAGCTTTTTTAATGCTAATTCAAGTTTGCTGTTTCTTGCAGACAGCCAGCCATATGTGACCCCTGTTCTTTATAAACATTACACACTGTGCAAGAAGATTGTGTGGATGCAGACAATGGGATTTTTTTTTCTTCCTGTAAAACTAAATTCTATCAACCAGTACCAACAGCTTGCTGTTTTTTCCCTGTCTTTACAGCAGAACCTGCTCTGAACTTGCAGCATCAGAGGCTGAGATGTGAACGCTTTTTCAGTCAGGAGTGTGTCTTAGTGGAGGCTCCTTCTGCCTCCCTGTAATTTCAGGCTGCTCTTTCATCCTACAGTGCTCTTGTCCTCTTCCAAGAGCTCAGCTGCTGCCACCAAAAGTTAATCTGAAAACCAGAAGAGGTGGTAATCTCACCTGAGACCACGTAATGGCTTTCAGAGGGCTTGGGGGAGAACTATCAGCCTCCTTTACTCTTGCCTACCTGGTAAGCAGGGGGGATTCTGAAGTCCTTGAACCATCCTTAATTAGCTGCATTGCTAGTAAGTGTATTTGTGGACCACTGTGACAGCTGTCAAGAGAATAAAGTCACAGAAGAATCCAATTTTTGACTCAAGAATTTCCAGCTTTGCTATTGGGGAAAGGAGGTGCAGGAAAACGATGGCCCTGCAAGCGTATGTATGCAAAAAGGCCTCATCAGAGTAGGTGCTAAATACTCCCACAGCACAGGGGAGCAGGATGCTCTGCATGTCAGGCAATACACTGCATAACAAGCAGAAGCTGACCCAGAAATCACAGGGATAAGGCTTTGATTAAAACAGAGCAGAGAAACGAGGCCAAATGGGAGCTCCGTCTTACACAGTCATTAGGTGCTCTCTCAAACACCAAGCAGAACATCTACATGAGAGACAGCAGGGGAAGAAACAGCTTTCAAGAAACAAAACTCTAAAGGCCAAGTACGGGCTTGCCATATTTGGGAATTTGGGAGAGTGACTCAGATAACTGCACTGATCCTATTTCATTTATAGAGCAGCCTACCCCAGTAACAAGATCTGCTCAGGTCTCGGTCTAGTGGTGTCCATAAGCACAGGACCTGAAGCTTAGCTTCAAACAAAAGCAGCTTCACTGAGGACAAGTGCCACCAAGGATCTATTGCTTGTTGAAACACTGCCAGTCCTTCTGAAGGTGTTTCCTTCAGATATACCTCAGCAAACAGCGATCCTTTACTATTTCCTTTCCTAGGTTTGTTACTTGGCCTTGGAAAAAAACAAAAATGGAACAAAGTATTTTGTGATTCAGCAGATTAAGTTTTCAAAGAATGAAGGCACTCCAGTGTGCTAAATCACTGGGAGAAAGGACACAGGAAAATAAATGAATGACAATATAACTGAAAGGTATGAAAAAGGCATTTGAGACAAGAGGTGGACAAGGAAGTACAGGAACAAAGCTACAAGAATAAAATCTGGCTAGGAAAGGCTGAAAGGAAGAGTGAAACAAGATTCTCAAGGAATAGAGACAAAAAAGATTTTTTCAAGTATAGAAGAAGCAAAATGTCAGCAGGGCATCTAAGAGAGTGTCAGGGTTATTTAGTAACAGAAGAAAAAGATAACAGAAAATTGAAATGAAATCCTTACCAAGTGTTCATAAGAAAGGATGAAGGACTGAGCAGGAGAGAGAATTACCTTTCCCACGAGAGGGGGAAAACACTGAAGGAACTCCAGGTCACAAGTGAGAAAGAGTAAAGAAATTACAGTTCTGCATAGTACAGTCAGTCTCCCACACAAAGTCATAGACAAGGCAGGGAGGTCTCCTAAGAGTGAATCTTAAATACATTCTTTGAGAACCAGGAGCAGAAGAAAAACTGGTTCCCTTACATTTATCCACTGCACTCATTTGTTCTATGTGAGGCAGAAACCTATATAAGCTTCCAACCTTAGGTACTCTGAGAGCAGAGGTCATCCTCAAGAAATCAGCCCTACATTATTTTAGTCTCTCTGACACTGCAAGGATCTTTGAAGGAAAGACATTGTGCGTGCGGACTCAGCTGCTCCCAGCCTCAGGCACTGGCCCCGCTTCCTCCCCCCAGCTGCTGCGGGAACAACAGCCAACAGCAGTGCCCCTTCTCGAGGTTCATAATTCAGGAAGGGATTTCCAGGTGGTCCAAGGCGGACCAGGCTCACCTTGAGTGAAATATAGTCAGTGAAAAAGTAAACAAATACATGACTTGTACGGGAAGCATTCACCAGAGGCATGATGAGCAGAATAAATTGCAAACAAAAAGCTATGAGGAACAAAAAGTGAAAAAGGGAGCATCTCTGAGGTGGGAAAGGCTTCAGGCAAAGACCACTGGAACTTCACGATCAAACTCTACCCGCTGTTGTCAATCCTTTTTTTTTTTTTTTTTTTTTTTTTTTTTTTTTTTTTTAAGTGAAAGACAGGATATTCACAAGGTACATAAGTGCATGACAAGAAAAGGACTTCCTCATGTATCCTCCCATTGGGAGAGCAATGAAATGGCAGCTGATGTGCTTTGAGTGAACCACATCTGGATGCTCGTCCTTGAGCACAAACATTGCCGAATGGCTGCACCAACAGTGTACCGTCTCTGGGCTGCCTAGCCCTGAGCGAGGCAGCAAGGAATCTACCTGCCCGGAGAGCAGGATGGCAAAACAACCAAAACACCCACATTAAGTGCTTGCTTTGTATTAAATCTTATTCTGTATACACCTTTTGAAAACAAAATGTATGGGCATAGGGTTGGAATCAATATATTGTAGCAGCTTAGGGAACACTGAAGAAATAATAAATATTGTCAAATGCTGATGCTTTCCCCTTTAGTTGCTTTTGCTCAACTTGGTGCTTTTTTCTCAGCCATCTCTCCATGACTGCTACTAGACCACAAGGTGACCTTTCCATGCTTAATTACCCGAACAAAATACACAGAACATTAATGCCAAAAATGCCCCTTGTGCATTCTACCGCATTTGCAGATGTTTGAAATAATCCAACTTAATCTCTTCTTTTTAAGGTTAGCATGAATCTGGTCTGGAATAAATGAAGAAAGCAAACAAGAGAAATGAGGAAGGAAAACACATGTTGACAAACACAAGCTCAGAGATGGAGTCAACGTTAATGCGAGTGTACATGCAGCAGACTGTTTCCCAACAGAGTCCGATCCTGTTCTGAAAGAGCCACTTGATGATGGTGCTTTGCCTTTACATAGCAATGTTCATGCAAGCATCTCAAGGCATCTCAGAGAGTCACATGCAGTGCACCATGGCAACTCGAAACTACTAGCACACCCATTTTACAGAAGAATAAACCGGTTCATATGGGCTGGATGGTTTATCTCAGGTTGTTACAAGAAACCCGTGAAGCCAGGAGCACAGCTTGGCAATCCTTCCTTGTGGGGCGCTGACTATTAGCTCTGATCTGCAGCATTCACCCTGAGCCGTGCAAACTGGCCGCAGCGTGTGGGGAGGACGTGCTCCCTCAGCCAGGAGCCAGGCTGGAGCACAGCCCTGCCCCAGCGCTGCTCAGCGCACACGCTCACAGACGCGTCTTCGGTACCACGGACTGAAGCGCTGCCCGCTTGCCTCGCCAGCTGGGACTGGTGGCATACGAAGCCAAGCTGTGGCACTCGAGCATTTTGCCCAGAGCTCCCGTGAGAGGGCTACTTCACAAACCTGGCTGCTTAGCTGTGCTGGCAGAGGGGGTGAATGGCGATCCACATCCATTCACACAGGACCAAGTGAGACTGGTGGTACCCTACAACATGGCTGGAGCCGACCTGCCTGCCCCTCACGCTGGAGCAGGAGGAGGGTGAGAGCTGCTGCTGCGTCCTGCCCAGGAACCGCTTCCAGAGATCCCCACAACCAGTCTCCGAGGCAGGTATGCACCTTGCAGCTCTTGGCTCGGTCGCAGCCGCCTTAGGCCACAGCTCAACGTGTCAGGCAGGTCTTTAAGTAGAGGCCTGAGACGACCCTCATGTAAAAGCACCTAAAAGAGACTGGAAGCATGATAAACCCCAGGCACTCTTTGGAGGAACCACACTGTGGCAAAGAAAATGTTAAAATCTGTCCTGTATGATGAGGCACTTAAGTAGTTCAGCCAATTAGACTGCTTGATTGGCTGACATTGCTCTCACTATCATTTTGCACACAGGGTGCCTCACGCATGGATGAAGATGGCGTTCGAAGGTTTTGCCTTTTGTCAACCCTTTTATGTTCCTTTGTGGAATAAGCACATTAATATTAATTTCACTAGCATTTCGACTATAAATGCTTTGGGCAGCTAATAAATTAAATTACCATTTATTTAGTTACTGTTTGGTTATTTAAGAGCTTAATAACAAACATATGTAGTGACCTGAACAAGTTTCTCTTTAAATTACAGAATTTCTGATCTGCAGTTTAGATATCAAGATAGACTAGCTCAGCTTCACTTCACAGCCCTCAAGCCTGGTGCCCAAACGGACACGGGGGCAATTGAGATCATTCAAATGCAGATACCTCCAGGGTGCCATATGCAGTTAGAGAGGAACAATTGGGAAATAAGAGGCACATTTCATACAGGAGAAAAATGCTCCTTAGGCAAAGAGTTTACTAGGCACTAGAGAGACTGGTGAGATAGTCGCTTTCCTGCACAGACAGGCCACACAAATGGCGTGATTGCGTTTGCAGGTCCCTATTGTGCAAGCATCCCTAGAAACATTTCTAAACCCGTCCTGTACCCGGCATGGAAGAATCAAGGAACTGTAATTATCCATATAATTTCTCTTGTCTTTCACTAAAATAGTGCTACGCAGTTATACAACACCCTTCACTAGAGACCCGACACTTCCAGATGTAGGCAATCATCATCTCTCTTTTACAGATGACAAGAGCTATGGAAAAGATAGAGCTAAATGAGGAGTTACTCCTAGTTTTTTATGCCAAATTCAAAATAATTAAGGCATTATCTTCTAATGCATATAAAAAGGTCTGCATTTATTTAAATCACAGTAATTTCACAGGGGAATGTAATTTGGCCTAAGCGATATGCCCAAATTCCTAGAGGAGTTCTTGGGTACACTTCTATACAGACAAGTGCTCACGGACCTCCTCTACTTCTCCTCTGCACTGGCCAGCTAAGGGCAGGATACAATTTGGAAATCAGTCCACGTGAGTTTGACCTAGGATGTGCCACCCTGCAGCAGCACTTATTCTGCAAACCTCCAAGAATGGGATGCGTACACATACTCACTAATGGCTTGGTAACCCAAGCAAACTACAGTTTACCTATCTGATTGAAATAACAGTCTTGAAACAGTTGGTTATTCCATAAGAATATAATCACAATCCCTGACATATTCACTGGAGTGATGCAGGTCCTGAAGGTGATGATAAATCTCTCCCGATCGACAAATTTCAGATTATCGACAGAGATTTAAACACAATTAGCCTGGATTCGCCTCTGTGTCACTCCATTTCTATGCTGGTAAAATGGTGCCAGACTTAATGCAACTATCAGCTTAGAGCTGGAGCAAGGCAGAGCTCTTCACTGGCATAAGGCTGCAATAACATGGCATTTTGAAAGGATTAGTAAGCACAAACATTCAGTGGGGCTGGGATTTCAATGGCCCTTGTCTGGGTCTAATGTTCTTTGCAAGCTGAAAACACCGCAGAACTGTGGAGGTAGCAGGGATATCTGGGAATCCCACACTCCCCTCCCACAGGGCAGGACCAACGCATCTACGACACTCTTGACGGATGTTTGTCCAACCTGTTCAACAGTGCTCTGTGTCAAACGAGGACTTGGTCTTTGACTTTATCCCAACCCCCAAGACAAGTGAGAAACCAGGCATGTTTTCTGTATATACCGAGATGTCACAGAAATTAAAAAAGAGATGGATTTTCATATCAGACTGTTGAAGGCTAATTACAACAGTGCTTTCCAGCAAACCAGTGATTGTAGGCTAATTTTCTGTTATGAAACAGAAACCAGGGTTAATGAGGCTAATTGTGTTTACCAATGTTTCAAACAAAAAGGAAGCCAACTCAATTTTGATGCAAGTTCTTTGTCAGGAACAAATTGAGGAAAATTGCTACAGTTGTATCAGCATTTCCTAAAATTGCTTAGTATCATGCTTGGGAAACTAACACTGTAGAACATAAGCTAGTGGTACAGAAAATGAAGCTTATTAGACAGTAACTGTATGAAGTTTCAAATGCATGGCTGTGTGACTGACAGCGATAGTCGAGCTGTTGAAAGCACTGCAACAGGGAGTCATTAATAAAGTGACTGACCCTCAGTCTAGCTCTACTGAGGTACTTACAAAGAGAAAAAATTAAGAAATGAAGGTAGGTAGCAATATCCATCAGACAAACAAAAGCTTCAAGTTCTGTCTCTCAGCCATGACTGATTAATTAACTACATGAGCTGGACTAGTCAAAAATGAATGCATTCCTGCAAAGCAAAATTCGCAAGCAGTTTACATCCTTCAGGAAAAAACAAAGAGAAAAGAAGGTGCTCTCAGTACAAGCCAGTAATTCTAATAATTACTCAGAAAAGCTGAGTGACTTTAGTGACAAAACACATAAGCAGTTTGACAAAAAAATCCTTTCTGCAGCACAGCACAAGCAGCTCCTCCTGGGGAAGCCCCCTCCCTGCCAAACACACTCCTGCTGCTGTTCCCACTCCCTCTCTGTCGCATCCCCAGCCAGGCCAAACGGCAATGCACTGGTTTTGCAATGTAACCAACCAGAACTAAAATGCAGCCACATTCATTTGCACTCCAGACTGCTGCCCAAATCAAGCTCGTGTGTGCTAGTAAGGAATACCAAGGCTTTCAGCTGAAAAACACACAGGCACAGGGGCCGAGGTTTTTCCTTACTGCAAAATCCGCAAAAATCTTACTGCAAAAAAATGCAAAATGCATTTCCCTCGCCTCTGTGCGCCCAAGGCAGAAGCAGCCTGGGATTTGCAGGAGGGCTCTGGTCTGCTGCAGAGGGGAGCTTGTGTGGGGACATCTAAAGAAAATCCACATCCACACAAACAGCTGTCCAAAGATAGCTACTCAGGAGGAGAGTGAGTAAGAAAAAGACAGTGTGCCAGACAGCAGCGACAGTAACCAGGAAAACGGAGAAGCGGAAGAGGTCCTGTGGGGAAAAATGTGGAGCTGAGGAAGGAAGGGAATTAATAACGTAGTAATACATCAACAGAAGAGATGATAAAAAACAGATGGAAGAAAGGGGGAATCTGAAGATTACACTGAAATACGGAGGGATACTGGCCAAAAAGGGCCATGAAAACCTGCATAACGTCAAGGTCTGTAAAGGTCACCATGTCTTTGTCCTACATCTCCCATTGGAAAATCTGCTCTGGGAGAGAGGGGGTGAGGGAAGCAAAGGGAGTCCCGAGGCAGGAACGGGGAGCACATCAGCACCTGGCTGGGGTCTGAGCTTTTATAGCAAAAGGCCCATTTGATGTCTTTCCATTTTAAGTTTCAGCCAGCAGCTATCCAGCTCCAGCGGCTCGGCTCATTTGGGGCCTTTTGCAGACCGTGATGTGGAGTCTCGGCTTCCCTTTAGAAAAACGACGTCTGCAGCCCTTCTGCTTTGCCAAGATACAGCCTTCACTATGTAAATCAGTGCTCTGCTGTCTTGTTGAATCTGCAGCCTGAGGTATGAACATCTCCCATTCATCTTAATGGGATGTTAACCTCAAAGCCTCATTGTGACTATCCGAATGCTAATACTGTATTAAACAAGTTGTTTAACATACAAATGCTGGGCTTAAAGCCACTCACATTTGTACTGGAGAGCTGGATCTAGCTTTGATTCTGCATCTGAGACCTAGAGAAAAATCATCCAAACAAAACAAATACCTGAAATTCCAGTCAATCTGTGGTCGTCTCTGAAAACTAGTTTTATTTTGGTTTAAACATTCAGGGAGGGGGCTTCGGTTTGAATGACTGCTGTATTTCCTTATTTATGATCTCCAGATAGGAAAGCATTTCTGCTATTTGCTTTCAGACTTTCTCTTCCCTCTTCTCCTAAAACTGGTCTCCATACCACTTGGGTTTACAAACCTTTTTATTCCTTTTTCTGGGCTAGCCTCTGCCATGTTTATTCCCTTTCTCTGCTCTGTAAGAAGGTTTCAATAAGACATGGAAGAAAGAGTTGAAGCACGAGGCCTACAAGGACTATGAGAAGGCCCCAGGTGCCCCTTCACTCTTGCCACGGGCTGCGACGCTGCAGGGTGGTGGGAGAAGACCCACTGCTGGTTACCTAACCGACGTCTCAGGAGCCCCGAATTCCCTGGTAGCCCTAGGAAGCCTTGGGATCGGCCTCGCTCAGAAGTCCCAGTCAAGCCCACAGCACGGACTTGGCCTTGAATCAGGATTTCAGTGCTGGGCTTACTACCAGAAGCATACACACATCCATCAAAAAATAGATCAAAAGACAAATGAAACTGTCTCCTCAGATAAAGCCCTTTTCAAAAAGTTGGGGGGGGGGGAGGGAAAGAGGGGAAAGCATGCAAGAGGATTTAAAGAAATATCTGTTGAAAGATAAAATAAGCAAGATACTGTGATGAAGAAAGTGAACAATGAAACAGAATCCAGCACAGACAGAGCAAGTGAAAAAACCCCACATTGTTAACTACAGTAAAGATCACGTGTCTAACATGTATAATTAGAAATTCACACACACAAGAAGATAAAAGTGACCAGTGAATGGTACTGTAATCAAAAATAATACAGCATTGTATATATTTAAAAAAATTCTAACACTCTCCAAAAATAGGCATAATGGGGCTCATTAATAGAGTTTTCATCTGAACTAAACAAGTTCCCTTTATCCACATCTTAA
Source organism: Dromaius novaehollandiae (assembly GCF_036370855.1). Classification (NCBI taxonomy): domain Eukaryota; kingdom Metazoa; phylum Chordata; class Aves; order Casuariiformes; family Dromaiidae; genus Dromaius; species Dromaius novaehollandiae. The sequence goes on along the minus strand of NC_088107.1, from coordinate 13,164,617 downwards.
TTTTTCTTAGCCTGCCAAAAGAAACCCTCATGATAAGGCATCGCGGTCCAGCCCCCCCGCCCCACACATCTGTGGGGGAAGTTTAGCTGCAGACTGGACAATGATCCCCAAAGAAACCCGCCTGCATTTCACAGACTTTCCTTTTCTTCTTAGCTCATGTTGCTTGGACTGTATCTGGAAACGGAGCACAGAATCTGCGTTTTCCTCTTTGTGCAGAACAACAGCTCACGACATGTCTCAACTCCCCCAGTGCTCACACACACCTTTGGCTGAAATGCAGATGTTCAGTCAGTACGTGACAAGATGCTACAGTGGAAAATCTTCAAGTGCTTTAGACTGACTACTTAGAGGAAGTATTAACATTTCAATAAAATCTGGAAGGCTTAACACACCTGCCTGGGAAAGCATCATTTTTTTTCTAAAAACAAACAAACAAACAAGTCCAGTTTTCAACAGTGGAAGCAAGCTCTTTCCTTGTGGTTTCTTGGAAGTTTAATTATAACATATTATTATTTGCACGCTGGTATCTCAAGCAGACACACAGGCAGAGACAGCTACTATTTCAAACTCGTAATTGGTGAGAGGGTCAGATTTCCATGCACGTCACAAGCGAGAGGTCTCCTACCTCCCAGAATCCCAGGAAAGTCACCAAAAATTCAGCCGTGAAACCAGGCAAATCTAAAGAAGGGGGCATGATCAGGATACAAAATAACAATTTAGTATCTTATTTACTATTATTTCCAATTCTGATTATATGCTAACAGTACTGTGCACTTGACAAGGTACTGTCAAGGGCATTCATGACTGCTAATACTGCACCATTCAATCTCTACAGAGTGAAATTACTCTGGAAAGACCACAATCTAGGAAGCTGGATTGTTTCTAGTCTCTCTGGACTATAAGACTAGCAGAAATAGAGTGATCTGGAAACCTGTCTCTGAGCAACCGCCAACTCTTCCTGTTGTGCTACAAAGGAAAATAAATATTTGTTACACTGCACTAGATTTATCCTTATTATGTCTCCTAGGTGCCATTTTATGCCACATGGAAAAACACTCATCAAGAAAAATCACAGAAAAAGAAGGCAAGAGATAAAATATCTAGTCAATGGTTCTTAATTTGACTTTAAACCTTTTGCAGTCTTTTTTTTTTTAAAAAAAAAAAAAAAAAAACACTAGGCAGCCAAGTGCTTTCTGGATTCAGATGCTGGGCAAAGAGGGATATTAGTGCTCAGCACCTCTGATAAATTTACTTAAGGACCTAAATAAGAACCTAGTTTAAGTCCTACAGGTTTAACATTTTGGGTTCTTTACTTAAAAACAGTGTCAGTAAGTCTCCATTCTTCAAAAGGAGTAGTGATTTTAAACTTAAACTTCTTTCTGTCCCCCAAATTGGTTATTAATAATTGCATCATCAGTGCAAAACAAAGGCAAACGTAAGACAGGAACTGAAGTCCAAAACCAACCAAATATTAGATTTAGATATTATTTGTCTCTTACTAAATATACAGTACATTTCAGGCACTCTCTCTCATTAATGTTATTCACAAGTAGCCAGGCTAACAAATACTAATCAAATTCACACCTTAAAAAAAAAAAAAAAAAAAAAAAAAAAAGAGGGAGAGGGAAAGAGAAAGAATGCATCAGTGAGTCAGGAAAACAGCTCCATGATCTTTGAGTCAAATTTTCTTGCTGGAAACAAACAAGCATACAAAAAGTTTCCAAAGCTGTTCATGGAATAGTAGCAACTGCCAGTAACTTTCCTCCACAATAAGTTTTTATACATATTTTCTTCACCTCCGAAAATCTGTGAGCCACCTATGGCGAAGAAGGGATGAGGACAGAGAAGATGAGCAGTACAAGAAGAAGGGCATGGCAGCCTGGTAGGGTCTCCTAATGCAAGGGGTTCTACAGAACAGAGGAGAAAACACCTCAGGTTGCATATATGCTCCAAGAAATATCATAAAATCTAAACAGCAACTTATGAAGATAATGGGACCTATGCTTTTCTTACTGAAGTCAGCGATAGCTTTACCACTGACATCAGTGGGAGCAGGACTGGGGCCAATAAATTACTATAGACACTCCTGAGAGAAGCATTCCCAGCAATTGCCTGCAGTGGTTTGGATGAGCAGCTCTAAAAGAAGACCTTATTCTTCCCAGTAGCCTGCCCTGCAAAATCAAATACATTATTTCACTGGGGGGGGGGGGGGGGGGGAATCTAAGTCATTAGAGTCATTAAAATACCTATCTTCAAACAACAAAAAAGTCACATCCACTTTACATTCTTCAGGCTAGAATAAATAAATTTCAGGCTTAAATTTGCCTGTTACATTTTTTTTTGCTATCATACTGAAATATCTCTCCATTTTCCTGAACTAACACGTACAGTGTGGGTTCAAATTAGCATATGATCAGTCACCAAAGATGTTAAGTGCACTATCGAGATTAGTCAAGTATGAAATACTACGGAGGAAAAAATATTTCAAAGAAGATGTAAACTGACCTACTTTCACAGCCCATTGTTCCAAATTATCAGGATTTCACTAACGATTGTATTTGTTTCATCTTGTCAGAATGACTTGCAGCTCATGAAATGCATTGATCTACAGGCAAGAATTAATCGTAGCACCTGGTGACTTCTGTCAAAGTAATATACTTAGCTATAAACCTTTCTGTTGTATATCTTTGTTGGTGTCTCCAAAATTAAAATTCAAAACTCACCAAAAGCACAACTCCCTAGAAATCTCAAAGCATCAACTAGAACTTAACAATTCTTTCTCATTTTGTATTCCACACTAAACCCAAGGTCAGTTAACAAAATATATTCTGTGAATAAAAGCATAATTATTGGTGTAATTTGCAGTGCAAATGAAAGAAAATCATTACTGCCTAATTAACAGTACATATGTCAAGAATCTAGTAAAAAAAATAGACTTAGAAATAAAATAATAATAATTTAAAAATCTAGAAGCTTTTTTATCTTCTGCTCTGAACAGAAACCACAAGCACCGTATGTTGCCTAATTTCTTTTATAAATAATTCACTTCAAATTGTGGACATTTTCTGTAGCAGACATTTAAATCTCAAGAAGGCTTAGCGCACTAAATAAGAGGAGCTTCATTAATCATTCTCTGTTCCTTGAAGCTAATTTTTAACTATGGCTTCTTGCTGCAGAAAACATATTTTTTACTTTAAAGTTCTATGTAAGAACTTTTAATAGCATCTCCTCTAGGTTGTCTGAGAAATTTTAGATATTTTCCTTAAAAAAAGCTGAGTGCTTTTTAGCAGAACATCTCTAGAAATTCTTTAAACCAGGGCGGGATGCAACCCCAGCCAAGGCAGAGCGTCCTGCCGGAGGCTGGGCCGAGCCCGGCGGGTTCACCTCTCCCGTGGCTGCCGCGCCGAGGCTCCCAGTTACAGCAGCACGAGCTTAGCAACAGAGATCGGGCGCAGCTGGTGACGGTCAAAGAAACGGCTGATTTGCTAACTGGTGTTGGGGGAGAGGAGCAGAGGCGGCAGCTCAGCCCGCAGGGGCGGCAGCGGTCGGCCCAGGTCCCCCCGGCTGCCCTGCCGCGGGGGGTATCCAGCGTCGCCCCCGGGCTTCCCTGCCTCGCAGCCGCCCTCGGGGTCTCGGCGGGCACCAAGGCTAAGAGCAAACCCCACGGGCACCGGGGTACTGCTTGCAAAATAACAGCAACCCAAGTCACTGGCTGTTTCCAAACAACAGGCGTAGAACAACGACACGAAGGACTAGTGCAGAAGGAAATGGTCCGGTAAGCCCCCAGCTAAAGAAATACGTTCTGTCAATAATCTCCATACCAAGGGGAGACTGTTCAGGCTAAAAAGCACAAGGCTGCTCAATGCACAGGACCTGCCCCAAAACTGGCATACTTCAAAAATGAGTATTGTTTTCCAGGATGGAAATATAGCTATGCTGCTGATTTCTGTGACAGCTTTTGAAAAAATAATATTTCTAATAACTTTTCCATTTCAAATATTAGGCAAGTGGTTTAGTTTTAAAGATATACAACTTTAAAATGAAGTTTCCCCCAGGTACCATAACAAATAACAAAGTTCCAGACTAAACTATTCTAATAAAAGCCACAGTGGGGTGAAAGGTATTACCATTACTAAGCTATGAGGAAAGTGTATCAGTGAACAGGTGAAATCAAAGATAATTTATTCCTGTCACTATACAAGTTAGTTAAGGTTTTTCTTCTATGGCAATTCCTACGGGCTCCATGAATCCTGAGCACTCGGAGCGCCTAGACCACTGTTGCCAATCCCTCCACATAGGTGAACATTGGGGACCCTGTCTGCAGCCTGCTGCATGGGTAAAAATTACCTGTCACTACAGCTCTGCCCTAGAAAGACTCCAGAGACAATACTCTTTTTCGGTTCCCCACTCAACGCCATTAAAAGCTGACTATACGGCTAGATTTTTAATAACCAGGGACAACAGAAAACACAGCACAACCATCAGTTTCCAAACAAATCAAAGCACATTTAAGGCTACCCACCCAACTTTCCTGTAAGAGATGTGATCGTCCACAAAGCGGGGCAGAGGGCAGATTCAGAGACAGCTTATTACAAACTGGCCTCAAGAGACAATATTCACTGGGTGAAACCACAGGGTGTCTCTGGATCGTTAAACCCTTGTCTAGAGACATTCGCATCTTCAGAGGACTGACACAGAATTAGGAATAATTAACTGCATTAGCATTCGCTACAGTGCCAAGCATTGTTCATCCCCTAGTAAGACGAACTTTGTATTTTGCCTTGATTAGCGGCCACAATCAAGGAAAACAAGTCTGAACACTGAAATTTGCAGACAATTTTCATGGTTGAGGAGAGAGTACTGTCTTATTTTGCAGCACAAGCACTGTATTATCCTTCAGTTCTACAGAGGAAGATGTCAGCATCAGACATACTATATGTGACAATTTAAATGCGTGCCCTAGGGCTTAAAGTAGCACAGCGCCAAAGTCTAGTGATACTAGCAATCACAGACAGGCTGACCTCAACTGCAAGACTCAGAAAATAGGCTACATTTCCTAAATTCTGAGCTGGACAAGGCCTCTTTATAAAAGATCCTGGGAAGAAGCTCATTTTCTTTTTTTAAATTGCATAGTCTGCCAATAACTTCTCAGAAACTTGAAAGTAAATGAAGAAAATTTTCTTCCCTAAATCTGTTGTTTTTCTCCTACTGAAAATTATATTTAACAATTTTTTGAATTGTTCTGCTCAGACAAGGTACCACGTGAGAGAATGCATGGACGACGAGCTCGGATAGCATGCAGCAGCATGGCAAGGAGAGTCAATCACTTCCATACAACTCACCTTCTCCAAGGGGGCTTGAGAGTGGGACAGGGGAGAGACGTGTAGGTGAGGCCATCTGAGGGATTCAGGGGGGACATTTATTGGCATCACTGCCAAACTCCCTTCGACTTCAGTGGAAGCCTGGGCTGCAATCACAGAGCTTGACTGCAGTGGGACCGAGCCCCACTAAAAGGCCATCTGCCCCAGCTTCTGGTGCTCACCGCTTCTGCAGCGCAGGCCCACTTTCTGTGTGAGATGTTTGCCCAACCTGCAGGCAGCGTCTCTAACAGCATAACTGTTTCAGTTAGGTTTGCAGTCTGGAGCGATGTGTAGCAATGCCTCCCAACATAGAAACAGCGCTACGTTGATATAAAATGGCCTTAAACCACTGTTGCAGCTCATTCTCCTCACGTGAGCACTTTAACAGTGGTATCGCCACATAGACGCACAGCACTATTAAGGTGGTATAAGCCTCTTAGCACGCTTACAGCTATGTAGCTGCAGCAATATGCTCCAGCTATTCTTACATGAGAACCAGGTGGTGTCTTTTCTAGGCGAAGCCCTCCTAGCTCAGCCAGCCGTCCATGCCGTACTGTCAGATGCCTGTAAACAAATACTGCTCGTTTTGCTTCGCAGTTTGAAAAGAGCACAGATTAACCCTGCTCTGTGCTCCCCTCACGTCTGTACTTGCCTGGACTTCAAAAAGGGGGTCTGCACCCACCCACGTTATTTCTGTCAGAGCCATCACACCACTTCCAATGTGCCGGTGAATCTGCCGATATCTGAAATCCATGGCCACTCCCCTTACAGGCTCTCCCTCTGCTTGTGTTAAATGCATATTTGTGGATGCTTGTTACAGGATACAATCTGGGGCCAGCAGAAGAAACTCACTGTAAATCTCCTATTGTCAATTCTTCATCCATTGAATAACACACAGTACCAGACTGGAGAAGGGCTCTCTGACTCAAAAACAACAACTTTGGATACAAAACATATAAACATGCAAGACTCTGTACATAGTTCAACACATCAGAAGAAATCCACTTTCAAGTATCCTTCAATGAGGTGCTAGAGAGGTTTGGAAACCAGAGCTCTGCAACTGGACCTTTCCAATTGAGTTGTGCTTTCCTGAGCCCACAGAGCTGGTTTTCACACGTGTCCTCCTCCTCGGGCGCCGCAGGCAGCAGTGCACAGTTCTGCCTTCTGCAGGCTCCATTCATGCAAACTTCTGCCCTGGAATAACTTATCCTTGGCTGCTCAGCTATGTCAAACACATATTACTGGGGGCTCGGTCCTACAGGTGCAGAGATGTTATGAAGCCAAAGCGCTTGGCACCTTCTCAACGAGACACAACACTATCCTATTATTTTAGAGCACCATTGCCAACAGGCTTGGCCACTTCTCCGGGCATGCCTGTCAGCTACTCAAAGACAAACAGGCTGCCTGCGCTGCATTCCTTTTGTTCTCTCCAGCCTTTGCCTATCATCTGTTTTCCATCTCATTCCTTTACCTCCTGTTCTTTAAAAAGGATTTGTAGGGCTGAAAAGTATCCGTTGGTCTCCTGGTGTCTGCTGCTGGAAGCAGACTCGGTTTTGTTACTTGTTCCAGGGAGCTGGCCAGAAGCAGCCAGTCGCAGAGAGGGTCAAGCCAAGAGTTAGGGTTTTGTGAGGTTCACGTTTTTTCTTATAATCTCTGCAGCCTGCCCTGAGATTTTCCAAGCGTGCCCATAGCCGCTGGGCCTGCCTGTGACCCGTGCTCCTGGCGGGTCCCCAGCGCCCCAGGCAACTGCCCCACACACTGCCACCGCTGCAAACCACCGAGCTGGGAATGACGCTGGCCTTCCTGCGCACGCGGCTGCCCTGAATGCAGTTAAGAATTTTAATTGATTTTAGTTAAAATAGTGCAACTCCTGCTCTCAATTTAGTCTAAGAATAGCTTATTTAGATTTACTTTACACTTGTGCTAACTGATTAAACCTAAATAAGCCACCTTCAAACTAGAATCAGTGCACAGGTTTAACTAACCCAGAGCCAGTTTGTCCTTCCAAATGTGTACAATAACAACAAGCATACAAAGGCATGGAGTGAGTATTAACTTGGACAGTGAAACACAACATTAATCTGCCACCCTCTGACCCCGCACTGTATTGCCAATATGTCAAACATCTTCACTCTGCTTAGCCAAAGCACATTCTTTGCACTCTGCTCTTTGTCAATAGCTGTTCAAATCTTTCTCCACCAGTGAAAGTCTCAACATTTTCCTACCCCCTCTAGCATCAGCAGAGTTTCTTAGCTGTTCATGAAAAATACAAATTAAAAATATCGACAAGCTTTTCATTGCTGTTAGGCACATACAAAAAGCAGCTTCATCTGCTTTTCCCCTTCTTTGCAAAGGGAATGCAGCGCCTGTGGATTTTTAATTCCACCTTCATCTTCAAGGCAGACTTGAAAAACTGAGAATCTGTTTTTATGTGGGTTTTATAAGAGCAATTTCAGAGCTTCTCAGAAACAGCTTAACTGAATTTCCGCAGTCCTACATGCAAACTGTTTTGTGAAGAGCTTTTGAATCCTTCAGCACAAAAGACGCTCTGCAAATGGACAATATTTATCATTGCCACAATACACACACAAACAAAACTGACAGAAAAGATCTCCCTGCAAATCAGGCCCACTTTCCACTTACCAAGTCCAGCTTCTCGCAGCAGCGACCTTCTACTGCAGCTCCCCAGCACACCCTACCACCATCTAAAAGAGCACCAAAAGCTCATCTCAGGGGGACGCGGTTAGCCTCCAACCTCTTTCTGCTAGGAAGTACCTTTTTTTTTTTTTTTTTTTTTTTTTTTTTTTTTTTTTTTTTTAAATTATGCTAGTGACCAAGAGAGTTAACAGCAAAAGAAAAGGAGGCATCTTTTGATGTCTCGCAAAGAGAAGACCACCAGCGGAGCACACGCCTTCCCTCCCCGCTTGGCAGCGCAGCCAAAGGCCACAGGGCAGCTCTGATGGATCAGGCCCGGGCCACCACACATCTGCACGCCTGCGCAAGCCAGGGGCTGCCCTGGCATCTACCTCGGAGGTACCTGATCTACCTTTTAACATTAGAAACTTAAGAAAGCAAATGAAGGGAGGGAAATAAGAGAATACCACCAGACTAAAGAATTTGGGGAGAAGGTTTTTAATGGTAAATTGATGACTTTTGTTATTTTGGGGAAGGGAGAGAGAGCGTCTGATCCTTTTTGGAAGTGCAATGAAACCCCTCGTTCTCCACAGACTCTTCCAAACAGAGCCCTACGTTATGTCTGGAGCACTCTTCCTCAACAGAGTTGCATTTATTACTGCTGTAGACCCAGTGCCCTGACTGATGCCTGCAAAGTCACACCGACTGCAGTGGTGCACGGTAAGAGTGGAGGGACCTTGCTCTGGGATGAAGACACTATTGAATTATTTGCTCTACTGAGACTACACACACTTTCTAAATAAATCATGCAATTAGTCTGCTCCACAAAGGATTTGCAACTGCAAAGGCACAGACTTCCTTAGACCTTTAAAACTCCCCTTGTAAAAAGATTGTTTCTTGAGTTCTCTCAGCACTTGCTACTCCCGATCTCAGAGTCTGCTCATGGTAGTTTCAAACAGGAGGGAGCAAAGCAATGAGAGAACAGCACAGGCTACATTTCCCTGAATCGTCCTGAGTTTTTATTTAAGCTCTCTCAACTCCAGCATCCATGCCCTATTTCTCTCTGGAAGATTCTTTTTGTGTTTTTGTACAGTTCCCCCAAATAAAAAACAGCCCATCAGCTCCCATGGCTCTGCACTGCGTGCTGCCCCAGAGTTCCCAGCCCTGGAATAACTTCTGACTAGCCATGATTTATCTGGCTGGTCAGAGGTTACTGTACATAGAAATGCAATTTCTTCCCCACACTCCCTCTACCCTTCTTTGGCAACTCCAGGTGTCATCAACAATCTGCTGCATGCCATTTTATGGCCTTTCCTCCAGTATTTAATTCAACTGATGCCCCTTTGGCTGAGCAACATTGCCTAGAAAGGTCCAGAGCTCTTTTTTCTATATATATTTAACTAGTGTAACTGCCAATTTATGCACTAAAGAGTTGAAAAGTCATTTGCTATAGTTCTGTTCCTGCATTGCTATCTGTGTGTTGCCTGAGCTTGACATTTGAAGAAGATGTCTTTTTATTCCTGACTGCATTCATGCCTGGAATGATGCTCCTCTCTGGAAATTAGCGATCAAAATTACCTGTTTTCTCCTTAGTTTCTCAGTTTCAAGTTACATTAAATACCTTTACAGTCTTGCACTAGGCTTTTTGAGTTCAGTGCCTTAATGACCCACTTGAGCCTGGCAACTGACAATCTCAAAGTCATCTTAATTCTTGGAAAATAAATATGTTCCTATGTTCCTGATGTTGTTTTAAACAGAGGGCAGAAAATTCTGCTTGATGAAATAAGCCTTTACTACTTTCTTTGCAACAGTCTGTTGCTATGCTGCTTCGTCCAACCTCCTGTTAGATAATCAGCATATATTATCAGCAGTCCTATCATGTATGTATATAAGAATTTGTTTGGCTTTTTTCTGGTTTTTGATCAATGTCCCAAGATAACCTACAGTAAACCACTCGGATCATCAGACTCATCGTCAACTTCAGCTCCCTGCTAGTTAAACCTGGGTGAAGAGGAAGCCTACAACATGGCTGAGTCCAGTCCAGAGCCACAGAAACCAAATGAAGTTTTCTTTCTTCTTAATTACTCATTTAGGATATTGTCAGTGACAAGGACAAATTATTGTCTTTGGCTTTATCATATCTTTATTTGGTAATGGCCATGCTGCTCTTTCTGCTGCAAAATTTTCAAAATATTTCTATCGCCAGCCCACCCTTCTAAGGATGAACAGAAATAAAGACAACTAAGAGGATATTTCATTAAATAATTCTGATCAGAAATTGCTTGAGGATTTGCAGATTATGTAGGAGCTAGTTTGACCCACAAATACTGCTACTTTGTCAGCTATGGTCTAGACCTGTGCTCCTAGGGAGAATGGGAATTTTTAGCTCCCTTCAATGGGAACACGATAAAACTCAGGATACCTGAGAATGCAGCAATGACCCAAGATCAAAAGGACAATTCACAGTAAGGAAAGACATTTACTGCACAGGAATATAGAATTTCTTCCCATTTTTCTTACTATGTGCTCTAAGATGGTCTAAAGCCTCATTTATGGTATTCAAGATTTACAGCATTCAAAAATCCTATGCACACTGATGCTTTTTTTTTCTTTTTTCTTTTTTTAAATAAACACAGAGGCCTTTTTCCCCTATTTGAAATAAAACTGATGTAGATTACTGTCTGAGGCAAATTTACATGCCAGCATTCATCAAATGAAGCCACTAGGTCCACTGCTGGCTTATTTAAAAAATGCTTCCAGCTAGGGTTGCCTAGCACTTTCACCAAACCAGATGCACAATTATGGCTTCAGAAGGCTAATTTTTAAGCACCAGGGACTGAAAATATTGGCCTAACAAGA